>NC_142893.1:26712500-27046427 GCF_054131105.1 Drosophila navojoa | reverse complement strand
CAACAAAACAACTCAACAATGCACTGGCTTAAGCTACACACAATCAATTAAACGAAACTGGCTTAGCCACACAAACAATTAAACTGAGCTGGCGGGATGTTGGAGTCTTCTCTGCTGCCGCCTCTCGTTCTACTGGATGATGCCCTGCAAATAAAAACAAAACATCATTAACAAAACAACACTGCAACGCACCGGCTTAAACTACACAAACAACTTAACTAAACTGGCGGCGCTGCGTGTAAATTGGGATGCGGAGTCTTCTTGGCTGCTTCCTCTCGGCCCACTGGACGATTCCCTGCAATTAAAAACAGAAAAACAATAAGTATAAACACATTTATATATATTTGCATATTTAACTTACCTAGCAGCCACTTTGCGTCACTCGCTGCTTCGGCCTGCTCAACGCACTACAATCTGCACACTGGAGAAACTGCTGAAACGCATGTACAACCTATGAATTAATATCAAATTATTAATAATTATTTCAGTATTCTTATTAGAATCCATACTTACCTCTTTCAGTTGCAAATTTTGCAATTATTGCCACTCTGCCTTTTCCACATGTTTTCTAAACATATGCATCGATGTATGCATATCGATATGCATACCAGGGCTGCGCAACCTCTCCTCGCGATTGTTGTTTGCGATAGTTCTGAAATCGAAAATGAAAAGAAAAACTTATTAGAATTCAAATTTAATATCTCTTAACCAACTATAAACTATATTAAATCAAATTAAAAATAATATTAGTATGATTGCAACTGAAGCCACATATGTGATAGCACTTGTGATATTTTTGCACAAATATTGCTACATAATGAATTTATATGAATATTAATGAAACGAAAACTTACCATTAAATAAGTAATAATTAGCTGTAAATAGTATAAACAAATTACAATTTTAAGCACTATTACTCACCTTTTATAGTTAATTGAAAATTCCCACTACATTTAGACTGGGACTGGCCATTTATACATTTTTCGATAATTACCTTTTGTTTTGATTTTTGCATCCCGATAAATGTACAAACGCATAGCTGCACAATCTCTTCAAATTGCACTTGCGAAATAATTTAATTATTTATATTGAAATAAGCTAGTGAAATCAAATGAATTATAGATATAAGTTTAAAAATTTTATTAAAAGTTATATTAGCTTAGACAAGTATAGGGAAAATGAATGGACGACGTCCTGACTCTTCCCTCTAAATCCAACTAGCGGCTCTCCATACTGCTAAGTTCTTCGCGCATCTTATTGGTGTTCCTGCAAATAGAATTAAAAATAGAGTGAATTAATTATATTAATTGTTATTGCTTAAATCTACATCAAAATTATAACTAAACCTACTCATTAGTGCTAAACTAGAAATTTAAGTACATCAAAGTTACTCATTTTTGCTTTGATCTGCTCTTTTGTATAAAATATGTAACGCAAGGCTGCACAGCAATTTAATGTTGCACTTGCCATTATTTAAATAGCTCATGTTGAGCAAGTTTCGATAAATTTAGACCTAAGTAATTTAAGGCGCCATGTAAATTCAAGAAAAAATGCTATAGTAGAGTATTGTTTGAATAAAGAATATCTCTCCTCTCTCTCCTCCTCTTCATATAGCTGCTGGTCAGCGAATATGAGTGAGAATGAAGAATGAGAGATCATTAATGTGTGTTCTCTCGAGGCATACGAACAGAAAAAAATCACGCCTCAGTTGAGTGCAGCAAGCAAAAAGGCGACAACTCGCCAGCAAAGTGCGCAAACTGCTCGGGCCCACATGCGGCGAGCTATAGAGGTTGCCCCTCCTATAAAGAGGCTTGCAAGAAGCGAGAGCCCATATCGACGGTCCAACTTAGCCAGATCGTTAGAACACTGACAAAGCCAGCCCCCAAAGCAACTGCTCATAGCAGTAGACCAAATATGCCAAATGTTTTTCAGCCAGCCCCCCCTCAGTCGCGTCCCCAAGCCACTAATGCTGGACCCAGCTATGCTTCTGCTCTCCGCGCGGGTCTCCAGTTCAAACAGCCAGCGGCGCCGGCAGCCATAAACAGCCAGCAACGCCAATCAAGGCAGAGTGTTGCAAAACGCGCCCAGCCAAACCAGCAGCAACAGCAAGCCAGATTGCCTAGGCAAGCAAGCGCTCAGCGGTCAGCGCAGCCAAATAGAAGCCGCAGCTTGAGCACTCGCCGTAGGCGCCCTCCTATCGAAACTGGGGAGACACACCATATTAATGGGGTGGGCTTTCCTCTGCATCCTCAGCAGCCTAGTTATGCTTACAGGCCAGCTGTGCCATTACAGGATACCTCCAGACTAGAGGCCAAAATAGACAAGCTGATAGAGAGTATAAACGCATTGACTGCCTATCTGCTATCTAGAGATGGTCCAAATGAGCGCCATAATGTCTAGTAATGCACCAAACGCGCATACTGCAAATAGACGCAGCTGCACACTGCAGACTGCTGTATCAAATAGAGCTAATGACATTAAAATATCTATATGGAATGCTGCTGGCATAACAAATAAGCTCGCCGAAGTAAAACAATATATTATTAAGCATAATATAGATATAATGCTCGTGTCCGAAACCCATCTGACGGACAATGACAGTATCACTATAGACGGCTATATTATATATCTGGCAAACCACCCTACAAATAGGCGCAGAGGTGGCGCAGCTCTTATAATTAGGCAAAGCATTTGCCATTATGCTATGCGCTGCTCGTCCTTGGACTCGTACCAAAGTGTTGAGGTATCAGTCAGCTTACAAAACGGCAGGCACGTAAATATTGTGGCCATTTACTGCCCCCCGCAAGTAAGCTGGTCTGCGCAAGATTTCAGCAGCATGCTAAATTCGCTGGGCGACGCGTATCTAGTTGGTGGCGACTGGAACGCAAAGAGCCAATGGTGGGGCAACGCCAGATCCTGTATAAGAGGCAGAGCGTTAGTCAACAGCATTTTCCAGGAGAACTGCAATATACTGGCAACAGGGTCGCCAACACATTACCCTTTTAACTCGCGCCAAACCCCATCTGCCATAGATTTTGCGCTCTTCAAAGGCATCAGGCGAGATTTGCTGTCCATCTCTGACTCCTTCGAGCTCAACTCGGATCACCTCCCGCTGCTAGTTCAGCTGGTTGAGAAGCCAATCATCGGCGAAGCAAGAGGCCATCTTCTGCAGTTAAATGCTGATATTAGCAAGTTTCAAAGTTATCTGAATGACAGAATCCTACTCAACACAGAAATCAGCAGTCCAGATGATGTTGATGACTGTGTCGATATTCTCGTTAGGAATGTCCAAGAAGCTGCTAACTTTGCAAATGCGCAGTGCCCACGTAGGATAGCCAGATCCGGTTTCCGAGTCAAAAGCCAGACTCTCCAGCTGATTGAGGCCAAAAAGCAAATAAAGCGCTTTCTTCTTCAAAGCCGAAATCCTCTGGCGAAGCAGCTCTGCAATAGACTGTCAAACCGCATTAGCAAAGAGATAAAAACTGCAAAGCAAAGATACGAAGAAGCACTATTTAGCTCTATTGACCCAACGGATAGATACAGCATGCAAAAGCTTTGGCGTCTCACAAATGAGATCAAGCGACAGCCGGCTCCAAATCTGCCGCTATTAAAGTCCAGCGATAGCAACGGCTCCAACGCCAATAACGTATGGTGCAAAACGACGGCGGAGAAAGCTGAAGTCTTTGCTGACAGCCTTGAGCAACGCTTCAGGCCTCTAATCACTGCATCACCTGGTGACCTGGCCGAAATTGAGGCGCAAATAAACCAGCCGTCTGCGTCTTCCTCGGTCTCTTTTCGGCCAGTCACTGCTGCAGAGGTCGTTAGCCATATTGCCTCGCTAGAAAAGAAGAAAGCTGCTGGTTTAGATTGCATTGATAATCACACCATCAAATCGCTGCCAATGAGTGCTATACTGTACCTGGTTCTTATCTTCAACAACTCGCTTCGATTTGGCCACTTCCCCTCCAACTGGAAGTTAGCGCTGGTTAAGATGATACACAAGCCTGGCAAACCCACGCAACATGTATCATCTTACAGGCCAATAAGTCTCCTGTCCGGCTTATCTAAAATATTGGAATTTATAATCTTGAGCCGTATGCTTGAACAAGAAGCACTTACCGACGCTATTCCCAGCCACCAATTTGGCTTTCGCAAGGCCCACTCAGCTGAGCAACAACTTGGGCGTGTCACGCAGTTTATCCTAAAAGCGTACGAAGAACATAAGTATTGCTCTGCTGTATATCTTGATATTAAAGAAGCATTTGACAGAGTGTGGCACTCAGGTCTGAGATACAAGCTCAAGATGCTCTTACCTGATGCTCTGTATCAAATCCTTTGCTCATACCTTGCAAATCGCTCATTTGTAGTTGAGTGCCATGGAGGATGTCGCTCTGCCACCAAGCAAATACACGCTGGTGTACCTCAAGGCAGCCTGCTGGGGCCAGTGCTGTATAATATATACACCAGCGACATTCCAAGACCAGCGTATGCTTTCGAAAACAAGTTCCTCTTAGCCACTTATGCTGACGACGTAGTAGTCCTCTCAGCCAAATGTAGCCAAGCAGATGCTCTAGTCCACCAGCAAGAGTATATGGACAGTTTAGCTCTATGGGCAAAGAAATGGTGCATTACTATAAACACTGGCAAAACAATGCACATTATGCATACCTACAATAGGATAGCGCCATATCAGGACATCCGCATCGGCAACGAAGCGATCAAAAACGGCACCTCGCATCCTTATTTGGGTGTCACAATGGACACAAAGCTGCAATTCGGCACTCATGTCACCACTGTCGTCTCGAGGGTTAGGGCTCGGCTGAAAAACATAGATTGGCTTATTAATAGAAATAGTAAATTGTCATTAAAAACGAAAACTATAATCTACAAACAGCTAGTTGCGCCACTGTGGCAATATACTATACCTGTCTGGGGTGCGCTCTTGTCAGATACTCAGTTTGATCGCATTAGAGTTGCACACAACAAAGCTTTGAGAACCATATCTGGCGCTCAATACTATATTTCAAATGCTCGCATCAGATCGGAGCTGGGCGTCTTATCTGTGGATGAATTATTTAATAATATTTGCACCAAATATTATGACAGACTGCGAGTACACAGCAACAGCGAGGCCAGTAGCATTGCCCATGATCCATTTGTACCGCAGCGGCTAACTATGCCCAGATACTCTAGTCTGGTCAATACTCACCTGGCTAACGAAATTGAACTGCGATCACAACGACAGCAGCGAAGACAAGCGGAGTTTGAAGAGGAGCTACGCGCTGACTATCTTCGTCGACATCCGCCCGTATACGGCCCGATCACTTTCCGAGAGCACAGCCGCAACATCCTGGCAGAGAGGTTTACAAGGTCATATCCGGCCTCAACCCGCAACTCCAGCGAAAATCTTCGTACAACTGCAGCGCACCGCGGACATGAGGCTCACCGCAGCAACGCGCCACCAAATGTTGCACGCTCTCGCAGTCCATCCTCTGGGGCGACGCAAAACGTAGGCGACGCAACCGCCTCGCAATCGCGCCTCCCAGTATTTCGGCAACTGGCGCCGATGCCACCAACTGCGAGCACTTCACGCACCCTCAGCACCAATCCAAACGGCTCCTCGGATGATCCTAGTTGGTCCTTCCACAGCAGCTGATTGCCAGCATATATGCTAAAAAACAATATAAAATCAAAATTATATTCAAATTGGCCACCTGTATATAAAAGCTACTTACCTGGAAACTGGTTGTCCACGCACGTCCTACCTGCAAAGGCAACTTACCTGGAAACTGGTCGTCCACACATATCCTAGCTGCAAAGGATATCCCACATACGCTGAATAACAATATAAAACAGAAATTAATTTCAAATTGGCCATTGGTATACACAAGCAACTTACCTGGAAACTGGTCGTCCACTCACGTCCTATCTGCAAAGGAAACTTAACTGGAATCTGGTCGTCAACACATATCCTATCTGCAAAGGATATCCCATATATGCTGAATAATATAAAACAAACAATTAAACTCAAATTGGCCACCTGCATATCAAAGCCACTTACCTGGAAACTGGTCGTCCACGCATATCCTGTCTGCAAAGGCAACTCACCTGGAAACTGGTCGTCCACGCATATCCAACCTGTAAAAGCTACTTACCTGGAAACTGGTCGTCCTCATATATCCTACCTGCCAAGGTATACACATACACGCAACAAAACAACTCAACAAAACAACTCAACAATGCACTGGCTTAAGCTACACAATCAATTAAACAAAACTGGCTTAGCTACACAAACAATTAAACTGAGCTGGCGGGATGTTGGAGTCCTCTCTGATGCCACCTCTCGTTCCGCTGGATGATCCCCTGCAAATAAAAACAAAACAACATTAGCAAAACAACACTGCAACGCACCGGCTTAAACTACACAAACAACTTAACTAAACTGGCGGCGCTGCGTGTAAATTGGGATGCGGAGTCTTCTTGGCTGCTTCCTCTCGGCCCACTGGATGATTCCCTGCAATTAAAAACAGAAAAACTATAAGTATAAACACATTTATATATATTTGCATATTTAACTTACCTACCAGCCACTTTGCGTCACTCGCTGCTTCGGTCTGCTGAACGCACACCCACATGCACACTGGAGAAACTGCTGAAACGCATGTACAACTTATAAATTAATATCAAATTATTAATAATTATTTCAGTATTCTTATTAGAATCCATACTTACCTTTTTCAGTTGCAAATTTTGCAATTATTGCCACTCTGCCTTCCCACATGTTTTCTAAACATATGTTTCGATGTATGTATATCGATATGCATACCAGGGCTGCGCCACCTCTCCTCGCGATTGTTGGTTGCGATAGTTCTGAAATCGAAAATGAAAAGAAAAACTTATTAGAATTCAAATTTATTATTTCTTAATCAACTATAAACTATATTAAATCAAATTAAAAATAATATTAGTAGGATTGCAACTGAAGCCACATATGTGATAGCACTTGTGATATTTTTGCACAAATATTGCTATGAAATGAATTTATATGAATATTAATGAAATGAAAACTTCCATTTAATAAGTAATTATTAGCTGTAAATAGTATAAACAAATTACAATTTTAAGCACTATTACTCACCTTTTATAGTTAATTGAAAATTCCCATACATTTAGACTGGGACTGGCCATTTATGCATTTTTCGATAACTACCTTTTGTTTTGATCTTTGCATCCCGATAAATGTACAAACGCATAGCTGCACAATCACTTCAAATTGCACTTGCGAATTAATTTAATTATTTATATTGAAATTAGTGAGTGAAATGAAATGAATTATAGATATAAGTTTAAAAATTTAATTAAAAGTTATATTAGCTTAGACATGTATAGGGAAAATGAATGGACGGCGTCCTGACTCTTCCCTCTAAATCCAACTAGCGGCTCTCCACACTGCTAAGTTCGTCGCGCATCTTATTGGTGTTCCTGCAAATAGAATTAAAAATTAGAGTGAATTAATTATATTAATTGTTATTGCTTAAATCTACTTTAAAATTATAACTAAACCTACTCATTAGTGTTAAACTAGTAATCTAAGCACATCAAATGTTATTAATTTTTGCTTTGATCTGCTGTATTGTATATTAATATGTAACGCAAGGCTGCACAGCAATTTAACGTTGCACTTGCCACTATTTAAATAGCTCATGTTGAGCAAGTTTCGGCAATTATAGACCTAAATAATTTAAGGCGCCATGTAAATTCAAAAAAAAAATGCTAAAGAATAGTATTGTTTGAATAAAGAATATCTCTCTTTTCTCTCCTCCTCCTCATATAGCTGCTGGTCAGCGAATATGTGCGAGAATGGAAGAATGAGAGATTATTAATGTGTGTTCTCTCGAGGCATACTAACAGAAAAAAGTAGAGTATTGTTTGAATAAAGAATATCTCTCCTCTCTCTCCTCCTCTTCATATAGCTGCTGGTCAGCGAATATGAGTGAGAATGGAAGAATGAGAGATCATTAATGTGTGTTCTCTCGAGGCATACGAACAGAAAAAAGCAATTTAATGTTGCACTTGCCATTATTTAAATAGCTCATGTTGAGCAAGTTTCGATAAATTTAGACCTAAGTAATTTAAGGCGCCATGTAAATTCAAGAAAAAATGCTATAGTAGAGTATTGTTTGAATAAAGAATATCTCTCCTCTCTCTCCTCCTCTTCATATAGCTGCTGGTCAGCGAATATGAGTGAGAATGGAAGAATGAGAGATCATTAATGTGTGTTCTCTCGAGGCATACGAACAGAAAAAAAAAAAGTGCTCTATTTAAAATCGTTTTTTTTGCTACAATTTTTGCAAATTAAATTGCTGCAATGCCTAGGGGCTACACAGCAGAAGACGGCGATGAAGATATGGATGTGGAGGTCGCCTCCCCGATTAGACCACAGCCATCTGCGCCGGTGCTCGCGCCATCTAAATTGCCGGCGAGAAAAAGTGCGGTTATGGCACAACCTACCACTTCACGTGCAGCGGCTCAGCAAGTAAATGCAACACCTCGCACCTCTACGGACGCTATTGTTGCTGATTATCTGGCTATGAAAAGTGAAGCGCAGAGTGCTCTGCAAAAAACTGCCAAATTGCTCGCCAGTGACAGGCCAGCTAAGAGGACTGCTGAAAAAGGCGGCAGCCCCAAAAAGAAGACTGCGCAGCTGGACGCAGATGATCTTGATGGCAGTGACGAGGACTGCCTGCTAATTAGTGGCTCAACTCGGACCACCAGGACAGTGGACGCGCAGAAGGAGGCAACACGCCTAGCCAATAAAATTTGCTCTGCATCAAAAGAGCAAATTATGCCGCCCAAAGCTGCCGCTGCAGCTGCTACTTCGTCTGCTGCTGCTGCAGCTGCTACTTCGTCTGCTGCTGCTGCAGCTGCTACTTCTACTGCTGCTGCTGCAGCCGTTGCTCCCACTTTAACCAGTGCAAGTGTCGCACAGCCAAGCGCGAGGCCTGCACCACTATTCTTGGCAAATGTCGTTGACATTATCCCGTTGCTAATCCGCCTCGATGAAGCCATCGGAGAGGCTAACTTCTCGACTCAGTCCACTGCAAACCATGGTCTCAGGGTGCAGTGCAAGGACATCGCTACTTATCGGAAGCTGGTAAAGTACCTCGATGAGAACCAAATTGAAAATTACACTTTCCAACTTAAATGTGAGCGCGGGTATAGAGCAGTCATCCGCAATCTGCACTTCTCCACTCCGGATCAGTGGATCCGAGAAAAACTGGCTAAGTTGGGGCATACCGTCCGCTTCCTGCGAGGTATTAAATCTCGTTTTACAAATAAGCCACTTGACCTCTTCGAAGTCGAGCTGGTCGCTAAGGAAAATAATGCCGATTTGCTGCAGGTCACGGCGCTCGGCAACCAGCGAGTTAGAGTCGAGAGGCCAATTAAATCCAGCGATGTAGCCCAATGCCACAGGTGCCAGAAGTTTGGGCACACTAAAAACTATTGCCGCCGCCCTTTTGCTTGCGTCAAATGCGGCGAAAATCACGCCTCAGTTGAGTGCAGCAAGCAAAAAGGCGACAACTCGCCAGCAAAGTGCGCAAACTGCTCGGGCCCACATGCGGCGAGCTATAGAGGTTGCCCCTCCTATAAAGAGGCTTGCAAGAAGCGAGAGCCCATATCGACGGTCCAACTTAGCCAGATCGTTAGAACACTGACAAAGCCAGCCCCCAAAGCAACTGCTCATAGCAGTAGACCAAATATGCCAAATGTTTTTCAGCCAGCCCCCCCTCAGTCGCGTCCCCAAGCCACTAATGCTGGACCCAGCTATGCTTCTGCTCTCCGCGCGGGTCTCCAGTTCAAACAGCCAGCGGCGCCGGCAGCCATAAACAGCCAGCAACGCCAATCAAGGCAGAGTGTTGCAAAACGCGCCCAGCCAAACCAGCAGCAACAGCAAGCCAGATTGCCTAGGCAAGCAAGCGCTCAGCGGTCAGCGCAGCCAAATAGAAGCCGCAGCTTGAGCACTCGCCGTAGGCGCCCTCCTATCGAAACTGGGGAGACACACCATATTAATGGGGTGGGCTTTCCTCTGCATCCTCAGCAGCCTAGTTATGCTTACAGGCCAGCTGTGCCATTACAGGATACCTCCAGACTAGAGGCCAAAATAGACAAGCTGATAGAGAGTATAAACGCATTGACTGCCTATCTGCTATCTAGAGATGGTCCAAATGAGCGCCATAATGTCTAGTAATGCACCAAACGCGCATACTGCAAATAGACGCAGCTGCACACTGCAGACTGCTGTATCAAATAGAGCTAATGACATTAAAATATCTATATGGAATGCTGCTGGCATAACAAATAAGCTCGCCGAAGTAAAACAATATATTATTAAGCATAATATAGATATAATGCTCGTGTCCGAAACCCATCTGACGGACAATGACAGTATCACTATAGACGGCTATATTATATATCTGGCAAACCACCCTACAAATAGGCGCAGAGGTGGCGCAGCTCTTATAATTAGGCAAAGCATTTGCCATTATGCTATGCGCTGCTCGTCCTTGGACTCGTACCAAAGTGTTGAGGTATCAGTCAGCTTACAAAACGGCAGGCACGTAAATATTGTGGCCATTTACTGCCCCCCGCAAGTAAGCTGGTCTGCGCAAGATTTCAGCAGCATGCTAAATTCGCTGGGCGACGCGTATCTAGTTGGTGGCGACTGGAACGCAAAGAGCCAATGGTGGGGTAATGCCAGATCCTGTATAAGAGGCAGAGCATTAGTCAACAGCATTTTTCAGGAGAATTGCAATATTCTGGCAACAGGGTCGCCAACGCATTACCCTTTTAACTCGCGCCAAACTCCATCTGCCATAGATTTTGCGCTCTTCAAAGGCATCAGGCGAGATTTGCTGTCCATATCTGACTCCTTCGAGCTCAACTCGGATCACCTCCCGCTGCTAGTTCAGCTGGTTGAGAAGCCAATCATCGGCGAAGCAAGAGGCCATCTTCTGCAGTTAAATGCTAATATTAGCAAGTTTCAAAGTTATCTGAATGACAGAATCCTACTCAACACAGAAATCAGCAGTCCAGATGATGTTGATGACTGTGTCGATATTCTCGTTAGGAATGTCCAAGAAGCTGCTAACTTTGCCAACGCGCAGTGTCCACGCAGAATAATCAGATCCGGGTTCCGAGTTAAAAGCCAGACTCTCCAGCTGATCGAGGCCAAAAGGCAAATTAAACGCCTTCTTCTTCAAAGCCGTAATCCTCTGGCGAAGCAGCTCTGTAATAGACTGTCAAACCGCATCAGCAAAGAGATTAAATCTGCAAAACAAAGATATGAAGAAGCATTATTCAGCTCTATTGACCCAACGGATAGATACAGCATGCAAAAGCTTTGGCGTCTCACAAATGAGATCAAGCGACAGCCGGCTCCAAATTTGCCGCTACTAAAGTCTAGCGATAGCAATGGCTCTAATTCCAATAACGTATGGTGCAAAACGACGGCAGAGAAAGCTGAAGTCTTTGCTGACAGCCTTGAGCAACGCTTCAAGCCTCTAATCTCTGCATCACCTGGTGACCTGGCCGAAATTGAGGCGCAAATAAACCAGCCGTCTGCGTCTTCCTCGGTCTCTTTTCGGCCAGTCACTGCTGCAGAGGTCGTTAGCCATATTAGCACGCTGGAAAAGAAGAAAGCTGCTGGTTTAGATTGCATTGATAATCACACCATCAAATCGCTGCCAATGAGCGCAATACTGTACCTGGTTCTCATCTTCAATAACTCGCTTCGATTTGGCCACTTCCCCTCCAACTGGAAGTTAGCGCTGGTTAAGATGATACACAAGCCTGGCAAACCCACGCAACATGTATCATCTTACAGGCCAATAAGTCTCCTGTCCGGCTTATCTAAAATACTGGAGTTTATAATCTTGAGCCGTATGCTGGAACAAGAAGCACTCACCGACGCTATACCCAGCCACCAATTTGGCTTTCGCAAGGCCCACTCAGCTGAGCAACAACTTGGGCGTGTCACGCAGTTCATCTTAAAATCGTACGATGAACATAAGTATTGCTCGGCAGTCTATTTGGATATAAAGGAAGCATTTGACAGAGTGTGGCACTCAGGTCTGAGATACAAGCTCAAGATGCTCTTACCTGATGCTCTGTATCAAATCCTTTCCTCATACCTTGCAAATCGATCATTTGTAGTTGAATGCCATGGAGGATGTCGCTCTGCTACCAAACGGATACACGCTGGTGTGCCTCAAGGCAGCCTGCTTGGGCCAGTGCTGTACAACATATACACCAGCGATATTCCAAGGCCAGCGTATGCCTTTGAAAACAAGTTCCTTTTAGCCACTTATGCTGACGACGTGGTAGTCCTCTCAGCCAACTGTAGCCAAGCAGATGCTTTAGTCCACCAGCAAGAGTATATGGACAGTTTAGCTCTATGGGCAAAGAAATGGTGCATTACTATTAACACTGGCAAAACAATGCATATTATGCATACCTACAATAGGATAGCGCCATATCAGGACATCCGCATCGGCAACGAAGCGATCAAAAACGGCACCTCGCATCCTTATTTGGGTGTCACAATGGACACAAAGCTGCAATTCGGCACCCATGTCACCACTGTCGTCTCGAGGGTTAGGGCTCGGCTGAAAAACATAGATTGGCTCATTAATAGAAATAGTAAATTGTCTTTAAAAACAAAAACTATAATCTACAAACAGCTAGTTGCGCCACTGTGGCAATATACTATACCTGTCTGGGGTGCGCTCTTGTCAGAAACTCAATTTGACCGCATCAGAGTTGCGCACAACAAAGCTTTGAGAACCATATCTGGCGCACAATATTACATCTCAAATGCTCGCATCAGATCTGAGCTGGGCGTCTTATCTGTGGATGAATTATTTAATAATATTTGCATCAAATATTATGATAGACTGCGAGTGCACAGCAACAACGAGGCAAGTAGCATTGCCCATGATCCATTTGTACCGCAGCGGCTAACTATGCCCAGATACTCTAGTCTGGTCAACACTCACCTGGCTAACGAAATCGAACTACGATCACAACGACAGCAGCGAAGACAAGCGGAGTTTGAAGAGGAGCTGCGTGCTGACTATCTTCGTCGACATCCGCCCGTATACGGCCCGATCACTTTCCGAGAGCACAGCCGCAACATCCTGGCAGAGAGGTTCACAAGGTCATATCCGGCCTCAACCCGCAACTCCAGCGAAAATCTTCGCACAAATGCAGCGCACCGCGGACGAGAGGCCCACCACAGCAACGCGCCACCAAATGTTGCACGCTCTCGCAGTCCACCCTCTGGGGCGACGCAAAACGTAGGCAATGCAACCGCCTCGCAATCGCGCCTCCCAGTTTTTCGGCAGCTGGCGCCGATGCCACCAACTGCGAGCACTTCGCGCACTCTCGGCACCAATCCAAACGGCTCTTCGGATGATCCTAGCCGGTCCTTTCCCAGCAGCTGATTGGCAGCATATATGCTAAATAACAATATAAAACAAAAATTAAATTCAAATTGGCCATTGGTATACACAAGCAACTTACCTGGAAACTGGTCGTCCACACACGTCCTATCTGCAAAGGAAGCTTACCTGGAATCTGGTCGTCAACACATATCCTGTCTGCAAAGGATATCCCATACATGCTGAATAATATAAAGCAGAAATTAAATTCAAATTGGCCACCTGTATATAAAAGCTACTTACCTGGAAACTGGTCGTCCACGCATATCCTGTCTGCAAAGGCAACTTACCTGGAAACCGGTCGTCCATGCATATCCTACCTGCAAAATCTACTCACCTGGAAACTGGTCGTCCTCATATACCCTATCTGCAAAGGTATACACATAAGCAAACGCAGCAAAACAACACAACAATGCACTGGCTTAAGCTACACAATCAATTAAACGAAACTGGCTTAGCTGCACAAACAATTAAACTGAGCTGGCGGGATGTTGGAGTCTTCTCTGCTGCCGCCTCTCGTTCTACTGGATGATGCCCTGCAAATAAAAACAAAACAACATTAACAAAACAACACTGCAACGCACCGGCTTAAACTACACAAACAACTTAACTAACTGGCGGCGCTGCGTGTAAATTGGGATGCGGAGTCCTCTTGGCTGCTTCCTCTTGGCCCACTGGATGATTCCCTGCAATTAAAAACAGAAAAACAATAAGTATAAACACATTTATATATAATTGCGTATTTAACTTACCTAGCAGCCACTTTGCGTCACTCGCTGCCTCGGTCTGCTGAACGCACACCCACATGCACACTGGAGAAACTGCTGAAACGCATGTACAACTTATGAATTAATATCAAATTATTAATAATTATTTCAGTATTCTTATTAGAATCCATACTTACCTTTTTCAGTTGCAAATTTTGCAATTGCCACTCTGCCTTCCCACATGTTTTCTAAACATATGTTTCGATGTATGCATATCGATATGCATACCAGGGCTGCACAACCGCTCCTCGCGATTGTTGGCTGCGATAGTTCTGAAATCGAAAATGAATAGAAAAAACTTATTAGAATTCAAATTTATTTTTCTTAATCAACTATAAACTATATCAAATCAAATTAAAAATAATATTAGTAGGATTGCAACTGAAGCCACATATGTGATAGCACTCGTGATATTTTTGCACAAATATTGCTACGAAACGAATTTAAATGAATATTAATGAAATGAAAACTTACCACTTAATAAGTAATTATTAGCTGTAAATAGTATAAACAAATTACAACTTTAAGCACTATTACTCACCTTTATAGTTAATTGAAAATTCCCATACATTTAGACTGGGACTGGCCATTTATGCATTTTTCGATAATTACCTTTTGTTTTGATTTTTGCATCCCGATAAATGTACAAACGCATAGCTGCACAATCTCTTCAAATTGCACTTGCGAATTAATTTAATTATTTATATTGAAATAAGTTAGTGAAATCAAATGAATTATAGATATAAGTTTAAAAATTTTATTAAAAGTTATATTAGCTTAGACAAGTATAGGGAAAATGAATGGACGACGTCCTGACTCTTCCCTCTAAATCCAACTAGCGGCTCTCCATACTGCTAAGTTCGTCGCGCATCTTATTGGTGTTCCTGCAAATAGAATTAAAAATAGAGTGAATTAATTATATTAATTGTTATTGCTTAAATCTACATCAAAATTATAACTAAACCTACTCATTAGTGTTAAACTAGAAATTTAAGTACATCAAAAGTTACTCATTTTTGCTTTGATCTGCTCTTTTGTATAAAAATATGTAACGCAAGGCTGCACAGCAATTTAATGTTGCACTTGCCATTATTTAAATAGCTCATGTTGAGCAAGTTTCGATAAATTTAGACCTAAGTAATTTAAGGCGCCATGTAAATTCAAGAAAAAATGCTATAGTAGAGTATTGTTTGAATAAAGAATATCTCTCCTCTCTCTCCTCCTCTTCATATAGCTGCTGGTCAGCGAATATGAGTGAGAATGGAAGAATGAGAGATCATTAATGTGTGTTCTCTCGAGGCATACGAACAGAAAAAAGCAATTTAATGTTGCACTTGCCATTATTTAAATAGCTCATGTTGAGCAAGTTTCGATAAATTTAGACCTAAGTAATTTAAGGCGCCATGTAAATTCAAGAAAAAATGCTATAGTAGAGTATTGTTTGAATAAAGAATATCTCTCCTCTCTCTCCTCCTCTTCATATAGCTGCTGGTCAGCGAATATGAGTGAGAATGGAAGAATGAGAGATCATTAATGTGTGTTCTCTCGAGGCATACGAACAGAAAAAAAAAAAGTGCTCTATTTAAAATCGTTTTTTTTGCTACAATTTTTGCAAATTAAATTGCTGCAATGCCTAGGGGCTACACAGCAGAAGACGGCGATGAAGATATGGATGTGGAGGTCGCCTCCCCGATTAGACCACAGCCATCTGCGCCGGTGCTCGCGCCATCTAAATTGCCGGCGAGAAAAAGTGCGGTTATGGCACAACCTACCACTTCACGTGCAGCGGCTCAGCAAGTAAATGCAACACCTCGCACCTCTACGGACGCTATTGTTGCTGATTATCTGGCTATGAAAAGTGAAGCGCAGAGTGCTCTGCAAAAAACTGCCAAATTGCTCGCCAGTGACAGGCCAGCTAAGAGGACTGCTGAAAAAGGCGGCAGCCCCAAAAAGAAGACTGCGCAGCTGGACGCAGATGATCTTGATGGCAGTGACGAGGACTGCCTGCTAATTAGTGGCTCAACTCGGACCACCAGGACAGTGGACGCGCAGAAGGAGGCAACACGCCTAGCCAATAAAATTTGCTCTGCATCAAAAGAGCAAATTATGCCGCCCAAAGCTGCCGCTGCAGCTGCTACTTCGTCTGCTGCTGCTGCAGCTGCTACTTCGTCTGCTGCTGCTGCAGCTGCTACTCCTACTGCTGCTGCTGCAGCCGTTGCTCCCACTTTAACCAGTGCAAGTGTCGCACAGCCAAGCGCGAAGCCTGCACCACTATTCTTGGCAAATGTCGTTGACATTATACCGCTGCTAATCCGCCTCGATGAAGCCATCGGAGAGGCCAACTTCTCGACTCAGTCCACTGCAAACCATGGTCTCAGGGTGCAGTGCAAGGACATCGCTACTTATCGGAAGCTGGTAAAGTACCTCGATGAGAACCAAATTGAAAATTACACTTTCCAACTTAAATGTGAGCGCGGGTATAGAGCAGTCATCCGCAATCTGCACTTCTCTACTCCGGATCAGTGGATCCGAGAAAAACTGGCTAAGTTGGGGCATACCGTCCGATTCCTACGAGGTATCAAGTCTCGCTTTACAAATAAGCCACTTGACCTCTTTGAAGTTGAGCTGGTTGCTAAAGAAAATAATGCCGATTTGCTGCAGATCACGGCGCTCGGCAACCAGAGAGTTAGAGTTGAGAGGCCAATCAAATCTAGCGATGTAGCCCAATGCCACAGGTGCCAAAAGTTTGGGCACACTAAAAACTATTGCCGCCGCCCTTTTGCTTGCGTCAAATGCGGCGAAAATCACGCCTCAGTTGAGTGCAGCAAACAAAAAGGCGACAACTCGCCAGCAAAGTGCGCTAACTGCTCGGGCCCACATGCTGCGAGCTATAGAGGTTGCCCCTCCTATAAAGAGGCTTGCAAGAAGCGAGAGCCCATTTCGACTGTCCAACTTAGCCAGATCGTTAGAACTCTGACAAAGCCAGCCCCCAATGCAACTGCTCATAGCAGTAGACCGAATATGCCAAATGTTTTTCAGCAAGCCCCCCCTCAGTCGCGTCCCCAAGCCACTAATGCTGGATTCAGCTATGCTTCCGCTCTCCGCGCGGGTCTCCAATTTAAACAGCCAGCGGCGCCGGCAGCTATTAACAACCAGCAACGCCAGTCAAGGCAGGGTGCTGCAAAACGCGCCCAGCCAAATCAGCAGCAACAACAAGCCAGATTGCCTAGGCAAGCAAGCGCTCAGCGGTCAGCGCAGCCAAACAGAAGCCGCAGTCTAAGCACCCGCCGTAGGCGCCCTCCTATTGAAACTGGGGAGACACACCATATAAATGGCGTGGGCTTTCCTCTCAATCCTCAGCAGCCTAACTATGCTTACAGGCCAGCTGTGCCATTGCAGGATACCTCCAGACTAGAGGCAAAAATAGACAAGCTGATAGAGAGTATCAACGCATTGACTGCCTATCTGCTATCTAGAGATGGTCCAAATGAGCGCCAAAATGTCTAGTAATGCACCAAATGCGCACATTGCAAATAGACGCAGCTGCACACTGCAGACTGCTATATCAAATAGAGCTAATGACATCAAAATATCTATATGGAATGCTGCTGGCATAACAAATAAGCTCGCTGAAGTGAAGCAATATATTATCAAACACAATGTAGATATTATGCTGGTATCCGAAACTCATCTGACGGACAATGACAGTGTTACTATAGACGGCTATATTATCTATCTGGCAAACCACCCTACAAATAGGCGCAGAGGTGGCGCAGCTCTTATAATTAGGCAAAACATTAGCCATTACGCTATGCGCTGCTCGTCCTTGGACTCGTTCCAAAGTATTGAGGTGTCAGTCAGCTTACTAAACGGCAGGCATGTAAATATTGTGGCCATTTACTGCCCCCCGCAAGTAAGCTGGTCTGCGCAAGATTTCAGCAGCATGCTTAATTCGCTGGGCGACGCGTATCTTGTTGGTGGCGACTGGAACGCGAAGAGCCAATGGTGGGGTAACGCTAGATCCTGTATAAGAGGCAGAGCGTTAGTCAACAGCATTTTCCAGGAGAACTGCAATATTCTGGCAACAGGGTCGCCAACACATTACCCTTTCAACTCGCGCCAAACTCCATCTGCCATAGATTTTGCGCTCTTCAAAGGCATCAGGCGTGATTTGCTGTCCATCTCTGACTCCTTCGAGCTCAACTCGGATCACCTCCCGCTGCTAGTTCAGCTGGTTGAGAAGCCAATCATCGGCGAAGCTAGAGGCCATCTTCTGCAGTTAAATGCTAATATTAGCAAGTTTCAAAGTTATCTGAATGACAGAATCCTACTCAACACAGAAATCAGCAGTCCAGAAGATGTTGATGATTGTGTCGATATTCTCGTTAGGAATGTCAAAGAAGCTGCTAACTTTGCAAATGCGCAGTGTCCACGCAGGATAACCAGATCCGGGTTCCGAGTTAAAAGCCAGACTCTCCAGCTGATCGAGGCCAAAAGGCAAATTAAACGCCTTCTTCTTCAAAGCCGTAATCCTCTGGCGAAGCAGCTCTGTAATAGACTGTCAAACCGCATCAGCAAAGAGATTAAATCTGCAAAACAAAGGTATGAAGAAGTATTATTCAGCTCTATTGACCCAACGGATAGATACAGCATGCAAAAGCTTTGGCGTCTCACAAATGAGATCAAGCGACAGCCGGCTCCAAATTTGCCGCTACTAAAGTCTAGCGATAGCAATGGCTCTAACTCCAATAACGTATGGTGCAAAACGACGGCGGAGAAAGCTGAAGTCTTTGCTGACAGCCTTGAGCAACGCTTCAAGCCTCTAATCTCTGCATCACCTGGTGAACTGGCCGAAATTGAGGCGCAAATAAACCAGCCGTCTGCGTCTTCCTCGTTCGCTTTTCGGCCAGTCACTGCTGCAGAAGTCGTTAGCCATATTGGCTCGCTAGAAAAGAAGAAAGCTGCTGGTTTAGATTGCATTGATAATCACACCATCAAATCGCTGCCAATGAGTGCTATACTGTACCTGGTTCTCATTTTCAATAACTCGCTTCGATTTGGCCACTTCCCCTCCAACTGGAAGTTAGCGCTGGTTAAGATGATACACAAGCCCGGTAAACCCACGCAACATGTATCATCTTACAGGCCAATAAGTCTCCTGTCCGGCTTATCTAAAATATTGGAGTTTATAATCTTGAGCCGTATGCTTGAACAAGAAGCACTCACCGACGCTATACCCAGCCACCAATTTGGCTTTCGCAAGGCCCACTCAGCTGAGCAACAACTTGGGCGTGTCACGCAGTTCATCCTAAAATCGTACGATGAACATAAGTATTGCTCTGCAGTCTATCTGGATATAAAGGAAGCATTTGACAGAGTGTGGCACTCAGGTCTGAGATACAAGCTCAAGATGCTCTTACCTGATGCTCTGTATCAAATCCTTTCCTCATACCTTGCAAATCGAACCTTTATAGTCGAATGCCATGGAGGATGTCGCTCTGCTACCAAACGGATACACGCTGGTGTGCCTCAAGGCAGCCTGCTTGGGCCAGTGCTGTACAACATATACACCAGCGATATTCCAAGGCCAGCGTATGCCTTTGAAAACAAGTTCCTTATAGCCACTTATGCTGACGACGTCGTTGTCCTCTCAGCTAACTGTAGCCAAGCAGATGCTTTAGTCCACCAGCAAGAGTATATGGACAGTTTAGCTCTATGGGCAAAGAAATGGTGCATTACTATCAACACTGGCAAAACAATGCACATTATGCATACCTACAATAGAATAGCGCCGTATCAAGATATCCGCATCGGCAATGAAGCGATCAAAAATGGCACATCACATCCTTATTTGGGTGTCACAATGGACACAAAGCTGCAATTCGGCACTCATGTCACCACTGTCGTCTCGAGGGTTAGGGCTCGGCTGAAAAACATAGATTGGCTTATTAATAGAAATAGTAAATTGTCATTAAAAACGAAAACTATAATCTACAAACAGCTAGTTGCGCCACTGTGGCAATATACTATACCTGTCTGGGGTGCGCTCTTGTCAGAAACTCAATTTGACCGCATCAGAGTTGCGCACAACAAAGCTTTGAGAACCATATCTGGCGCTCAATATTACATCTCAAATGCTCGCATCAGATCTGAGCTGGGCGTCTTATCTGTGGATGAATTATTTAATAATATTTGCACCAAATATTATGACAGACTGCGAGTACACAGCAACAGCGAGGCCAGTAACATTGCTCTCGATCCGTTTGTACCGCAGCGGCTAACTATGCCCAGATACTCTAGTCTGGTCAACACTCACCTGGCTAACGAAATTTCACTGCGCACACAACGACAGCAGCGAAGACAAGCAGAGTTCGAAGAGGAGCTGCGCGCTGACTATCTTCGTCGACATCCGCCCGTATACGGCCCGATCACTTTCCGAGAGCACAGCCGCAACATCCTGGCAGAGAGGTTTACGAGGTCATATCCGGCCTCAACCCGCAACTCCAGCGAAAATCTTCGCACAACTCCAGCGCACCGCGGACATGAGGCCCGCCGCAGCAACGCGCCACCAAATGTTGCACGCTCTCGCAGTCCATCCTCTGGGGCGACGCAAAACGTAGGCGACGCAACCGCCTCGCAATCGCGCCTCCCAGTATTTCGGCAGCTGGCGCCGATGCCACCAACTGCGAGCACTTCGCGCACCCTCAGCACCAATCCAAACGGCTCCTCGGATGATCCTAGTTGGTCCTTCCATAGCAGCTGATTGCCAGCATATATGCTAAAAAACAATATAAAATCAAAATTATATTCAAATTGGCCACCTGTATATAAAAGCTACTTACCTGGAAACTGGTTGTCCACGCACGTCCTACCTGCAAAGGCAACTTACCTGGAAACTGGTCGTCCACACATATCCTAGCTGCAAAGGATATCCCACATACGCTGAATAACAATATAAAACAGAAATTAATTTCAAATTGGCCATTGGTATACACAAGCAGCTTACCTGGAAACTGGTCGTCCACACACGCCCTATCTGCAAAGCAACTCACCTGGAATCTGGTCGTCAACACATATCCTTTCTGCAAAGGATATTCCATATATGCTGAATAATACAAAACAAAAATTAAATTCAAATTGGCCACCTGTATATAAAAGCTACTTACCTGGAAACTGGTCGCCCACGCATATCTTGTCTGCAAAGGCAACTCACCTGGAAACTGGTCGTCCACGCATATCCAACCTGTAAAAGCTACTTACCTGGAAACTGGTCGTCCTCATATATCCTACCTGCCAAGGTATACACATACACGCAACAAAACAACTCAACAATGCACTGGCTTAAGCTACACACAATCAATTAAACGAAACTGGCTTAGCTACACAAACTATTAAACTGAGCTGGCGGGATGTTGGAGTCTTCTCTGCTGCCGCCTCTCGTTCTACTGGATGATGCCCTGCAAATAAAAACAAAACATCATTAACAAAACAACACTGCAACGCACCGGCTTAAACTACACAAACAACTTAACTAAACTGGCGGCGCTGCGTGTAAATTGGGATGCGGAGTCTTCTTGGCTGCTTCCTCTCGGCCCACTGGACGATTCCCTGCAATTAAAAACAGAAAAACAATAAGTATAAACACATTTATATATATTTGCATATTTAACTTACCTAGCAGCCACTTTGCGTCACTCGCTGCTTCGGCCTGCTCAACGCACTACAATCTGCACACTGGAGAAACTGCTGAAACGCATGTACAACCTATGAATTAATATCAAATTATTAATAATTATTTCAGTATTCTTATTAGAATCCATACTTACCTCTTTCAGTTGCAAATTTTGCAATTATTGCCACTCTGCCTTTTCCACATGTTTTCTAAACATATGCATTCGATGTATGCATATCGATATGCATACCAGGGCTGCGCAACCTCTCCTCGCGATTGTTGTTTGCGATAGTTCTGAAATCGAAAATGAAAAGAAAAACTTATTAGAATTCAAATTTAATATCTCTTAATCAACTATAAACTATATTAAATCAAATTAAAAATAATATTAGTATGATTGCAACTGAAGCCACATATGTGATAGCACTTGTGATATTTTTGCACAAATATTGCTACATAATGAATTTATATGAATATTAATGAAACGAAAACTTACCATTAAATAAGTAATAATTAGCTGTAAATAGTATAAACAAATTACAATTTTAAGCACTATTACTCACCTTTTATAGTTAATTGAAAATTCCCACTACATTTAGACTGGGACTGGCCATTTATACATTTTTCGATAATTACCTTTTGTTTTGATTTTTGCATCCCGATAAATGTACAAACGCATAGCTGCACAATCTCTTCAAATTGCACTTGCGAAATAATTTAATTATTTATATTGAAATAAGCTAGTGAAATCAAATGAATTATAGATATAAGTTTAAAAATTTTATTAAAAGTTATATTAGCTTAGACAAGTATAGGGAAAATGAATGGACGACGTCCTGACTCTTCCCTCTAAATCCAACTAGCGGCTCTCCATACTGCTAAGTTCTTCGCGCATCTTATTGGTGTTCCTGCAAATAGAATTAAAAATAGAGTGAATTAATTATATTAATTGTTATTGCTTAAATCTACATCAAAATTATAACTAAACCTACTCATTAGTGCTAAACTAGAAATTTAAGTACATCAAAAGTTACTCATTTTTGCTTTGATCTGCTCTTTTGTATAAAAATATGTAACGCAAGGCTGCACAGCAATTTAATGTTGCACTTGCCATTATTTAAATAGCTCATGTTGAGCAAGTTTCGATAAATTTAGACCTAAGTAATTTAAGGCGCCATGTAAATTCAAGAAAAAATGCTATAGTAGAGTATTGTTTGAATAAAGAATATCTCTCCTCTCTCTCCTCCTCTTCATATAGCTGCTGGTCAGCGAATATGAGTGAGAATGGAAGAATGAGAGATCATTAATGTGTGTTCTCTCGAGGCATACGAACAGAAAAAAATCACGCCTCAGTTGAGTGCAGCAAGCAAAAAGGCGACAACTCGCCAGCAAAGTGCGCAAACTGCTCGGGCCCACATGCGGCGAGCTATAGAGGTTGCCCCTCCTATAAAGAGGCTTGCAAGAAGCGAGAGCCCATATCGACGGTCCAACTTAGCCAGATCGTTAGAACACTGACAAAGCCAGCCCCCAAAGCAACTGCTCATAGCAGTAGACCAAATATGCCAAATGTTTTTCAGCCAGCCCCCCCTCAGTCGCGTCCCCAAGCCACTAATGCTGGACCCAGCTATGCTTCTGCTCTCCGCGCGGGTCTCCAGTTCAAACAGCCAGCGGCGCCGGCAGCCATAAACAGCCAGCAACGCCAATCAAGGCAGAGTGTTGCAAAACGCGCCCAGCCAAACCAGCAGCAACAGCAAGCCAGATTGCCTAGGCAAGCAAGCGCTCAGCGGTCAGCGCAGCCAAATAGAAGCCGCAGCTTGAGCACTCGCCGTAGGCGCCCTCCTATCGAAACTGGGGAGACACACCATATTAATGGGGTGGGCTTTCCTCTGCATCCTCAGCAGCCTAGTTATGCTTACAGGCCAGCTGTGCCATTACAGGATACCTCCAGACTAGAGGCCAAAATAGACAAGCTGATAGAGAGTATAAACGCATTGACTGCCTATCTGCTATCTAGAGATGGTCCAAATGAGCGCCATAATGTCTAGTAATGCACCAAACGCGCATACTGCAAATAGACGCAGCTGCACACTGCAGACTGCTGTATCAAATAGAGCTAATGACATTAAAATATCTATATGGAATGCTGCTGGCATAACAAATAAGCTCGCCGAAGTAAAACAATATATTATTAAGCATAATATAGATATAATGCTCGTGTCCGAAACCCATCTGACGGACAATGACAGTATCACTATAGACGGCTATATTATATATCTGGCAAACCACCCTACAAATAGGCGCAGAGGTGGCGCAGCTCTTATAATTAGGCAAAGCATTTGCCATTATGCTATGCGCTGCTCGTCCTTGGACTCGTACCAAAGTGTTGAGGTATCAGTCAGCTTACAAAACGGCAGGCACGTAAATATTGTGGCCATTTACTGCCCCCCGCAAGCAAGCTGGTCTGCGCAAGATTTCAGCAGCATGCTAAATTCGCTGGGCGACGCGTATCTAGTTGGTGGCGACTGGAACGCAAAGAGCCAATGGTGGGGTAATGCCAGATCCTGTATAAGAGGCAGAGCATTAGTCAACAGCATTTTTCAGGAGAATTGCAATATTCTGGCAACAGGGTCGCCAACACATTACCCTTTCAACTCGCGCCAAACTCCATCTGCCATAGATTTTGCGCTCTTCAAAGGCATCAGGCGAGATTTGCTGTCCATATCTGACTCCTTCGAGCTCAACTCGGATCACCTCCCGCTGCTAGTTCAGCTGGTTGAGAAGCCAATCATCGGCGAAGCAAGAGGCCATCTTCTGCAGTTAAATGCTAATATTAGCAAGTTTCAAAGTTATCTGAATGACAGAATCCTACTCAACACAGAAATCAGCAGCCCAGATGATGTTGATGATTGTGTCGATATTCTCGTTAGGAATGTCAAAGAAGCTGCTAACTTTGCAAATGCGCAGTGTCCACGCAGGATAACCAGATCCGGGTTCCGAGTTAAAAGCCAGACTCTCCAGCTGATCGAGGCCAAAAGGCAAATTAAACGCCTTCTTCTTCAAAGCCGTTCTCCTCTGGCGAAGCAGCTCTGTAATAGACTGTCAAACCGCATCAGCAAAGAGATTAAATCTGCAAAACAGAGATATGAAGAAGCATTATTCAGTTCTATTGACCCAACGGATAGATACAGCATGCAAAAGCTTTGGCGTCTCACAAATGAGATCAAGCGACAGCCGGCTCCAAATCTGCCGCTATTAAAGTCTAGCGATAGCAATGGCTCTAACGCCAATAACGTATGGTGCAAAACGACGGCGGAGAAAGCTGAAGTCTTTGCTGACAGCCTTGAGCAGCGTTTTAAACCTCTAATCACTGCATCACCTGATGACCTGGCCGAAATTGAGGCGCAAATAAACCAGCCGTCTGCGCCTTCCTCGGTCTCTTTTCGGCCAGTCACTGCTGCAGAGGTCGTTAGCCATATTGCCTCGCTAGAAAAGAAGAAAGCTGCTGGTTTAGATTGCATTGATAATCACACCATCAAATCGCTGCCAATGAGCGCAATACTGTACCTGGTTCTTATCTTCAACAACTCGCTTCGATTTGGCCACTTCCCCTCCAACTGGAAGTTAGCGCTGGTTAAGATGATACACAAGCCTGGCAAACCCACGCAACATGTATCATCTTACAGGCCAATAAGTCTCCTGTCCGGCTTATCTAAAATATTGGAATTTATAATCTTGAGCCGTATGCTGGAGCAAGAAGCACTCACCGACGCTATACCCAGCCACCAATTTGGCTTTCGCAAGGCCCACTCAGCTGAGCAACAACTTGGGCGTGTCACGCAGTTCATCCTAAAAGCCTACGATGAACATAAGTATTGCTCTGCAGTCTATCTGGATATAAAGGAAGCATTTGACAGAGTGTGGCACTCAGGTCTGAGATACAAGCTCAAGATGCTCTTACCTGATGCTCTGTATCAAATCCTTTCCTCATACCTTGCAAATCGATCATTTGTAGTTGAATGCCATGGAGGATGTCGCTCTGCTACCAAACGGATACACGCTGGCGTGCCTCAAGGCAGCCTGCTTGGGCCAGTGCTGTACAACATATACACCAGCGATATTCCAAGGCCAGCGTATGCCTTTGAAAACAAGTTCCTTTTAGCCACTTATGCTGACGACGTAGTAGTCCTCTCAGCAAACTGTAGCCAAGCAGATGCTTTAGTCCACCAGCAAGAGTATATGGACAGTTTAGCTCTATGGGCAAAGAAATGGTGCATTACTATCAACACTGGCAAAACGATGCACATTATGCATACCTACAATAGGATAGCGCCGTATCAGGATATCCGCATCGGCAATGAAGCGATTAAAAATGGCACATCGCATCCGTATTTGGGTGTCACAATGGACACGAAGCTGCAATTCGGCACTCATGTCACCACTGTCGTCTCGAGGGTTAGGGCTCGGCTGAAAAACATAGATTGGCTTATTAATAGAAATAGTAAATTGTCTCTAAAAACGAAAACTATAATATACAAACAACTAGTTGCGCCACTGTGGCAATATACTATACCTGTCTGGGGTGCGCTCTTGTCAGAAACTCAATTTGACCGCATCAGAGTTGCACACAACAAAGCTTTGAGAACCATATCTGGCGCTCAATATTATATCTCAAATGCTCGCATCAGATCCGAACTGGGCGTCTTATCTGTGGATGAATTATTTAATAATATTTGCACCAAATATTATGACAGACTGCGAGTACACAGCAACAGCGAGGCCAGTAGCATTGCTCACGATCCGTTTGTACCGCAGCGGCTAACTATGCCCAGATACTCTAGTCTGGTCAACACTCACCTGGCTAACGAAATTTCACTGCGCACACAACGACAGCAGCGAAGACAAGCAGAGTTCGAAGAGGAGCTGCGCGCTGACTATCTTCGTCGTCATCCGCCCGTTTATGGCCCGATCACTTTCCGCGAGCACAGCCGCAACATCCTGGCAGAGAGGTTTACGAGGTCATATCCGGCCTCAACCCGCAACTCCAGCGAGAATCTTCGCACAACTCCAGCGCACCGCGGACATGAGGCTCGCCGCAGCAACGCGCCACCAAATGTTGCACGCTCTCGCAGTCCATCCTCTGGGGCGTCGCAAAACGTAGGCAACGCAGCCGCCTCGCAATCGCGCCTCCCAGTATTTCGGCAGCTGGCGCCGATGCCACCAACTGCGAGCACTTCGCACACTCTCGGCACCAATCCAAACGGCTCTTCGGATGATCCTAGTTGGCCCTTCCACAGCAGCTGATTGCCAGCATATATGCTAAAAAACAATATAAAATCAAAATTATATTCAAATTGGCCACCTGTATATAAAAGCTACTTACCTGGAAACTGGTTGACCACGCACGTCCTACCTGCAAAGGCAACTTACCTGGAAACTGGTCGTCCACACATATCCTAGCTGCAAAGGATATCCCACATACGCTGAATAACAATATAAAACAGAAATTAATTTCAAATTGGCCATTGGTATACACAAGCAACTTACCTGGAAACTGGTCGTCCACTCACGTCCTATCTGCAAAGGAAACTTAACTGGAATCTGGTCGTCAACATATATCCTATCTGCAAAGGATATCCCATATATGCTGAATAATATAAAACAAACAATTAAACTCAAATTGGCCACCTGCATATCAAAGCTACTTACCTGGAAACTGGTCGTCCACGCATATCCTGTCTGCAAAGGCAGCTCACCTGGAAACTGGTCGTCCACGCATATCCAACCTGTAAAAGCTACTTACCTGGAAACTGGTCGTCCTCATATATCCTACCTGCCAAGGTATACACATACACGCAACAATACAACTCAACAAAACAACTCAACAAAACAACTCAACAATGCACTGGCTTAAGCTACACAATTAATTAAACGAAACTGGCTTAGCTACACAAACAATTAAACCGAGCTGGCGGGATGTTGGAGTCCTCTCTGATGCCACCTCTCGTTCCGCTGGATGATCCCCTGCAAATAAAAACATAACAACATTAGCAAAACAACACTGCAACGCACCGGCTTAAACTACACAAACAACTTAACTAAACTGGCGGCGCTGCGTGTAAATTGGGATGCGGAGTCTTCTTGGCTGCTCCCTCTCGGCCCACTGGATGATTCCCTGCAATTAAAAACAGAAAAACAATAAGTATAAACACATTTATATATATTTGCATATTTAACTTACCTACCAGCCACTTTGCGTCACACGCTGCTTCGGTCTGCTGAACGCACACCCACATGCACACTGGAGAAACTGCTGAAACGCATGTACAACCTATGAATTAATATCAAATTATTAATAATTATTTCAGTATTCTTATTAGAATCCATACTTACCTTTTCAGTTGCAAATTTTGCAATTATTGCCACTCTGCCTTCCCACATGTTTTCTAAACATATGTTTCGATGTATGTATATCGATATGCATACCAGGGCTGCACCACCTCTCCTCGCGATTGTTGGTTGCGATAGTTCTGAAATCGAAAATGAAAAGAAAAACTTATTAGAATTCAAATTTATTATTTCTTAATCAACTATAAACTATATTAAATCAAATTAAAAATAATATTAGTAGGATTGCAACTGAAGCCACATATGTGATAGCACTTGTGATATTTTTACACAAATATTGCTATGAAATGAATTTATATGAATTTGTATGAAATGAAAACTTACCACTTAATAAGTAATTATTAGCTGTAATAGTATAAACAAATTACAATCTTAAGCACTATTACCCACCTTTTTATAATTAATTGAAAATTCCCACCACATTTAGACTGGGACTGGCCACTTATGCATTTTTCGATAATTACCTTTTGTTTTGATTTTTGCATCCCGATAAATGTACAAACGCATAGCTGCACAATCTCCTCAAATTGCACTTGCGAAATAATTTAATTATTTATATTGAAATAAGTTAGTGAAATCAAATGAATTATAGATATAAGTTTAAAATTTTATTAAAAGTTATATTAGCTTAGGCAAGTATAGGGAAAACGAATGGACGACGTCCTGACTCTTCCCTCTAAATCCAACTAGCGGCTCTCCATACTGCTAAGTTCGTCACGCATCTTATTGGTGTTCCTGCAAATAGAATTAAAAATAGAGTGAATTAATTATATTAATTGTTATTACCTAAATCTACATCAAAATTATAACTAAACCTACTCATTAGTGTTAAACTAGTAATTTAAGCACATCAAATGTAATTAATTTTTTGCTTTGATCTGCTGCTTTTTATATTAGTATGTAACGCAAGGCTGCACAGCAATTTAATGTTGCACTTGCCACTATTTAAATAGCTCATGTTGAGCAAGTTTCGATAAATTTAGACCTAAGTAATTTAAGGCGCCATGTAAATTCAAGAAAAAATGCTATAGTAGAGTATTGTTTGAATAAAGAATATCTCTCCTTTCTCTCCTCCTCTTCATATAGCTGCTGGTCAGCGAATATGAGCGAGAATGGAAGAATGAGAGATCATTAATGTGTGTTCTCTCGAGGCATACGAACAGAAAAAAACCAGCGAGTTAGAGTCGAGAGGCCAATTAAATCCAGCGATGTAGCCCAATGCCACAGGTGCCAGAAGTTTGGGCACACTAAAAACTATTGCCGCCGCCCTTTTGCTTGCGTCAAATGCGGCGAAAATCACGCCTCAGTTGAGTGCAGCAAGCAAAAAGGCGACAACTCGCCAGCAAAGTGCGCAAACTGCTCGGGCCCACATGCGGCGAGCTATAGAGGTTGCCCCTCCTATAAAGAGGCTTGCAAGAAGCGAGAGCCCATATCGACGGTCCAACTTAGCCAGATCGTTAGAACACTGACAAAGCCAGCCCCCAAAGCAACTGCTCATAGCAGTAGACCAAATATGCCAAATGTTTTTCAGCCAGCCCCCCCTCAGTCGCGTCCCCAAGCCACTAATGCTGGACCCAGCTATGCTTCTGCTCTCCGCGCGGGTCTCCAGTTCAAACAGCCAGCGGCGCCGGCAGCCATAAACAGCCAGCAACGCCAATCAAGGCAGAGTGTTGCAAAACGCGCCCAGCCAAACCAGCAGCAACAGCAAGCCAGATTGCCTAGGCAAGCAAGCGCTCAGCGGTCAGCGCAGCCAAATAGAAGCCGCAGCTTGAGCACTCGCCGTAGGCGCCCTCCTATCGAAACTGGGGAGACACACCATATTAATGGGGTGGGCTTTCCTCTGCATCCTCAGCAGCCTAGTTATGCTTACAGGCCAGCTGTGCCATTACAGGATACCTCCAGACTAGAGGCCAAAATAGACAAGCTGATAGAGAGTATAAACGCATTGACTGCCTATCTGCTATCTAGAGATGGTCCAAATGAGCGCCATAATGTCTAGTAATGCACCAAACGCGCATACTGCAAATAGACGCAGCTGCACACTGCAGACTGCTGTATCAAATAGAGCAAATGACATTAAAATATCTATATGGAATGCTGCTGGCATAACAAATAAGCTCGCCGAAGTAAAACAATATATTATTAAGCATAATATAGATATAATGCTCGTGTCCGAAACCCATCTGACGGACAATGACAGTATCACTATAGACGGCTATATTATATATCTGGCAAACCACCCTACAAATAGGCGCAGAGGTGGCGCAGCTCTTATAATTAGGCAAAGCATTTGCCATTATGCTATGCGCTGCTCGTCCTTGGACTCGTACCAAAGTGTTGAGGTATCAGTCAGCTTACAAAACGGCAGGCACGTAAATATTGTGGCCATTTACTGCCCCCCGCAAGTAAGCTGGTCTGCGCAAGATTTCAGCAGCATGCTAAATTCGCTGGGCGACGCGTATCTAGTTGGTGGCGACTGGAACGCAAAGAGCCAATGGTGGGGTAATGCCAGATCCTGTATAAGAGGCAGAGCATTAGTCAACAGCATTTTTCAGGAGAATTGCAATATTCTGGCAACAGGGTCGCCAACGCATTACCCTTTTAACTCGCGCCAAACTCCATCTGCCATAGATTTTGCGCTCTTCAAAGGCATCAGGCGAGATTTGCTGTCCATATCTGACTCCTTCGAGCTCAACTCGGATCACCTCCCGCTGCTAGTTCAGCTGGTTGAGAAGCCAATCATCGGCGAAGCAAGAGGCCATCTTCTGCAGTTAAATGCTAATATTAGCAAGTTTCAAAGTTATCTGAATGACAGAATCCTACTCAACACAGAAATCAGCAGTCCAGATGATGTTGATGATTGTGTCGATATTCTCGTTAGGAATGTCCAAGAAGCTGCTAACTTTGCAAATGCGCAGTGTCCACGCAGGATAACCAGATCCGGGTTCCGAGTTAAGAGCCAGACTCTCCAGCTGATCGAGGCCAAAAGGCAAATTAAACGCCTTCTTCTTCAAAGCCGTTCTCCTCTGGCGAAGCAGCTCTGCAATAGACTATCAAACCGCATTAGCAAAGAGATAAAAACTGCAAAGCAAAGATATGAAGAAGCACTATTTAGCTCTATCGACCCAACGGATAGATACAGCATGCAAAAGCTTTGGCGTCTCACAAATGAGATCAAGCGACAGCCGGCTCCTAATCTGCCGCTATTAAAGTCCAGCGATAGCAACGGCTCCAACGCAAATAACATATGGTGCAAAACGACGGCGGAGAAAGCTGAAGTGTTTGCTGACAGCCTTGAGCAACGCTTCAAGCCTCTCATCTCTGCATCACCTGGTGACCTGGCCGAAATTGAGGCGCAAATAAACCTGCCGTCTGCGTCTTCCTCGGTCTCTTTTCGGCCAGTCACTGCTGCAGAGGTCGTTAGCCATATTGCCTCGCTAGAAAAGAAGAAAGCTGCTGGTTTAGATTGCATTGATAATCACACCATCAAATCGCTGCCAATGAGCGCAATACTGTACCTGGTTCTCATCTTCAATAACTCGCTTCGATTTGGCCACTTCCCCTCCAACTGGAAGTTAGCGCTGGTTAAGATGATACACAAGCCTGGCAAACCCACGCAACATGTATCATCTTACAGGCCAATAAGTCTCCTGTCCGGCTTATCTAAAATATTGGAGTTTATAATCTTGAGCCGTATGCTTGAACAAGAAGCACTTACCGACGCTATACCCAGCCACCAATTTGGCTTCCGCAAGGCCCACTCAGCTGAGCAACAACTTGGGCGTGTCACGCAGTTCATCCTAAAAGCGTACGAAGAACATAAGTATTGCTCTGCTGTATATCTTGATATTAAAGAAGCATTTGACAGAGTGTGGCACTCAGGTCTGAGATACAAGCTCAAGATGCTCTTACCTGATGCTCTGTATCAAATCCTTTGCTCATACCTTGCAAATCGCTCATTTGTAGTTGAATGCCATGGAGGATGTCGCTCTGCCACCAAGCAAATACACGCTGGTGTGCCTCAAGGCAGCCTGCTGGGGCCAGTGCTGTATAATATATACACCAGCGACATTCCAAGGCCAGCATATGCTTTCGAAAACAAGTTCCTCTTAGCCACTTATGCTGACGACGTAGTAGTCCTCTCAGCCAACTGTAGCCAAGCAGATGCTCTAGTCCACCAGCAAGAGTATATGGACAGTTTAGCTCTATGGGCAAAGAAATGGTGCATTACTATAAACACTGGCAAAACAATGCACATTATGCATACCTACAATAGAATAGCGCCGTATCAAGATATCCGCATCGGCAATGAAGCGATTAAAAATGGCACATCGCATCCGTATTTGGGTGTCACAATGGACACAAAGCTGCAATTCGGCACCCATGTCACCACAGTCGTCTCGAGGGTTAGGGCTCGGCTGAAAAACATAGATTGGCTTATTAATAGAAATAGTAAATTGTCACTAAAAACGAAAACTATAATCTACAAACAGCTAGTTGCGCCACTGTGGCAATATACTATACCTGTCTGGGGTGCGCTCTTGTCAGAAACTCAGTTTGACCGCATCAGAGTTGCACACAACAAAGCTTTGAGAACCATATCTGGCGCTCAATATTATATCTCAAATGCTCGCATCAGATCCGAACTGGGCGTCTTATCTGTGGATGAATTATTTAATAATATTTGCACCAAATATTATGACAGACTGCGAGTACACAGCAACAGCGAGGCCAGTAGCATTGCTCACGATCCGTTTGTACCGCAGCGGCTAACTATGCCCAGATACTCTAGTCTGGTCAACACTCACCTGGCTAACGAAATTGCACAGCGCACACAACGACTGCAGCGAAGACAAGCGGAGTTCGAAGAGGAGCTGCGCGCTGACTATCTTCGCCGACATCCGCCCGTTTACGGCCCGATTACTTTTCGCGAGCACAGCCGCAACATCCTGGCAGAGAGGTTTACGAGGTCATATCCGGCCTCAACCCGCAACTCCAGCGAAAATCTTCGCACATCTGCAGCGCACCACGGACATGAGGCTCGCCGCAGCAACGCGCCACCAAATGTTGCACGCTCACGCAGTCCATCCTCTGGGGCGACGCAAAGCGTAGGCAACGCAGCCGCCTCGCAATCGCGCCTCCCAGTTTTTCGGCAGCTGGCGCCGATGCCACCAACTGCGAGCACCTCGCGCTCTCCCGGCACCAATCCAAACGGCTCTTCGGATGATCCTAGCCGGTCCTTCCCCAGCAGCTGATTGGCAGCATATATGCTAAATAACAATATAAAACAAAAATTAAATTCAAATTGGCCATTGGTATACACAAGCAACTTACCTGGAAACTGGTCGTCCACACACGTCCTATCTGCTAAGGAAACTTACCTGGAATCTGGTCGTCAACGCATATCCTATCTGCAAAGGATATCCCATATATGCTAAAAAACAATATAAAATCAAAATTATATTCAAATTGGCCACCTGTATATAAAAGCTACTTACCTGGAAACTGGTCGTCCACGCATATCCTGTCTGCAAAGGCAACTCACCTGGAAACTGGTCGTCCACGCATATCCAACCTGTAAAAGCTACTTACCTGGAAACTGGTCGTCCTCATATATCCTACCTGCCAAGGTATACACATACACGCAACAAAACAACTCAACAAAACAACTCAACAATGCACTGGCTTAAGCTACACACAATCAATTAAACGAAACTGGCTTAGCCACACAAACAATTAAACTGAGCTGGCGGGATGTTGGAGTCTTCTCTGCTGCCGCCTCTCGTTCTGCTGGATGATGCCCTGCAAATAAAAACAAAACACCATTAACAAAACAACACTGCAACGCACCGGCTTAAACTACACAAACAACTTAACTAAACTGGCGGCGCTGCGTGTAAAATGGGATGCGGAGTCTTCTTGGCTGCTTCCTCTCGGCCCACTGGATGATTCCCTGCAATTAAAAACAGAAAAACAATAAGTATAAACACATTTATATATATCTGCATATTTAACTTACCTAGCAACCACTTTGCGTCACTCGCTGCCTCGGTCTGCTGAATGCACACCCACATGCACACTGGAGAAACTGCTGAAACGCATGCACAATTTACGAATTAATATCAAATTATTAATAATTATCTCAGTATTCTTATTAGAATCCATACTTACCTCTTTCAGTTGCAAATTTTGCAATTATTGCCACTCTGCCTTTTCCACATGTTTTCTAAACATATGTTTCGATGTATGCATATCGATATGCATACCAGGGCTGCGCAACCTCTCCTCGCGATTGTTGTTTGCGATAGTTCTGAAATCGAAAATGAAAAGAAAAACTTATTAGAATTCAAATTTAATATCTCTTAATCAACTATAAACTATATTAAATCAAATTAAAAATAATATTAGTATGATTGCAACTGAAGCCACATATGTGATAGCACTTGTGATATTTTTGCACAAATATTGCTACATAATGAATTTATATGAATATTAATGAAATGAAAACTTACCATTAAATAAGTAATAATTAGCTGTAAATAGTATAAACAAATTACAATTTTAAGCACTATTACTCACCTTTTATAGTTAATTGAAAATTCCCACTACATTTAGACTGGGACTGGCCATTTATACATTTTTCGATAATTACCTTTTGTTTTGATTTTTGCATCCCGATAAATGTACAAACGCATAGCTGCACAATCTCTTCAAATTGCACTTGCGAAATAATTTAATTATTTATATTGAAATAAGTTAGTGAAATCAAATGAATTTTAGATATAAGTTTAAAAATTTTATTAAAAGTTATATTAACTTAGACAAGTATAGGGAAAATGAATGGACGACGTCCTGACTCTTCCCTCTAAATCCAACAAGCGGCTCTCCATACTGCTAAGTTCGTCGCGCATCTTATTGGTGTTCCTGCAAATAGAATTAAAAATAGAGTGAATTAATTATATTAATTGTTATTGCTTAAATCTACATCAAAATTATAACTAAACCTACTCATTAGTGCTAAACTAGAAATTTAAGTACATCAAAAGTTACTCATTTTTGCTTTGATCTGCTCTTTTGTATAAAAATATGTAACGCAAGGCTGCACAGCAATTTAATGTTGCACTTGCCATTATTTAAATAGCTCATGTTGAGCAAGTTTCGATAAATTTAGACCTAAGTAATTTAAGGCGCCATGTAAATTCAAGAAAAAATGCTATAGTAGAGTATTGTTTGAATAAAGAATATCTCTCCTCTCTCTCCTCCTCTTCATATAGCTGCTGGTCAGCGAATATGAGTGAGAATGGAAGAATGAGAGATCATTAATGTGTGTTCTCTCGAGGCATACGAACAGAAAATTACCTTTTGTTTTGATTTTTGCATCCCGATAAATGTACAAACGCATAGCTGCACAATCTCTTCAAATTGCACTTGCGAAATAATTTAATTATTTATATTGAAATAAGCTAGTGAAATCAAATGAATTATAGATATAAGTTTAAAAATTTTATTAAAAGTTATATTAGCTTAGACAAGTATAGGGAAAATGAATGGACGACGTCCTGACTCTTCCCTCTAAATCCAACTAGCGGCTCTCCATACTGCTAAGTTCTTCGCGCATCTTATTGGTGTTCCTGCAAATAGAATTAAAAATAGAGTGAATTAATTATATTAATTGTTATTGCTTAAATCTACATCAAAATTATAACTAAACCTACTCATTAGTGCTAAACTAGAAATTTAAGTACATCAAAAGTTACTCATTTTTGCTTTGATCTGCTCTTTTGTATAAAAATATGTAACGCAAGGCTGCACAGCAATTTAATGTTGCACTTGCCATTATTTAAATAGCTCATGTTGAGCAAGTTTCGATAAATTTAGACCTAAGTAATTTAAGGCGCCATGTAAATTCAAGAAAAAATGCTATAGTAGAGTATTGTTTGAATAAAGAATATCTCTCCTCTCTCTCCTCCTCTTCATATAGCTGCTGGTCAGCGAATATGAGTGAGAATGGAAGAATGAGAGATCATTAATGTGTGTTCTCTCGAGGCATACGAACAGAAAAAAAAAAAAAGCGCTGGTTAAGATGATACACAAGCCTGGCAAACCCACGCAACATGTATCATCTTACAGGCCAATAAGCCTCCTGTCCGGCTTATCTAAAATATTGGAATTTATTATCTTGAGCCGTATGCTTGAACAAGAAGCACTCACCGACGCTATACCCAGCCACCAATTTGGCTTTCGCAAGGCCCACTCAGCTGAGCAACAACTTGGGCGTGTCACGCAGTTCATCCTAAAAGCGTACGATGAACATAAGTATTGCTCTGCAGTCTATCTGGATATAAAGGAAGCATTTGACAGAGTGTGGCACTCAGGTCTGAGATACAAGCTCAAGATGCTCTTACCTGATGCTCTGTATCAAATCCTTTCCTCATACCTTGCAAATCGATCATTTGTAGTTGAATGCCATGGAGGATGTCGCTCTGCTACCAAACGGATACACGCTGGTGTGCCTCAAGGCAGCCTGCTTGGGCCAGTGCTGTACAACATATACACCAGCGATATTCCAAGGCCAGCGTATGCCTTTGAAAACAAGTTCCTTTTAGCCACTTATGCTGACGACGTAGTAGTCCTCTCAGCCAACTGTAGCCAAGCAGATGCTTTAGTCCACCAGCAAGAGTATATGGACAGTTTAGCTCTATGGGCAAAGAAATGGTGCATTACTATCAACACTGGCAAAACGATGCACATTATGCATACCTACAATAGGATAGCGCCGTATCAGGATATCCGCATCGGCAATGAAGCGATTAAGAATGGCACATCGCATCCGTATTTGGGTGTCACAATGGACACAAAGCTGCAATTCGGCACCCATGTCACCACTGTCGTCTCGAGGGTTAGGGCTCGGCTGAAAAACATAGATTGGCTCATTAATAGAAATAGTAAATTGTCTTTAAAAACAAAAACTATAATCTACAAACAGCTAGTTGCGCCACTGTGGCAATATACTATACCTGTCTGGGGTGCGCTCTTGTCAGAAACTCAATTTGACCGCATCAGAGTTGCACACAACAAAGCTTTGAGAACCATATCTGGCGCTCAATATTATATCTCAAATGCTCGCATCAGATCTGAACTGGGCGTCTTATCTGTGGATGAATTATTTAATAATATTTGCATCAAATATTATGATAGACTGCGAGTACACAGCAACAGCGAGGCCAGTAGCATTGCCCATGATCCATTTGTACCGCAGCGGCTAACTATGCCCAGATACTCTAGTCTGGTCAACACTCACCTGGCTAACGAAATTGAACTGCGATCACAACGACAGCAGCGAAGACAAGCGGAGTTTGAAGAGGAGCTGCGCGCTGACTATCTTCGTCGACATCCGCCCGTATACGGCCCGATCACTTTCCGAGAGCACAGCCGCAACATCCTGGCAGAGAGGTTTACGAGGTCATATCCGGCCTCAACCCGCAACTCCAGCGAAATTCTTCGCACAAATGCAGCGCACCGCGGACATGAGGCTCGCCGCAACAACACGCCACCAATTATTGCACGCCCTCGCAGTCCATCCTCTGGCGCGACGCAAAACGTAGGCAATGCAACCGCCTCGCAATCGCGCCTCCCAGTATTTCGGCAGCTGGCGCCGATGCCACCAACTGCGAGCACTTCGCGCACTCTCGGCACCAATCCAAACGGCTCTTCGGATGATCCTAGTTGGTCCTTCCACAGCAGCTGATTGCCAGCATATAGGCTAAAAAAAACAATATAAAACCAAAATTATATTCAAATTGGCCACCTGTATATAAATGCTACTTACCTGGTAACTGGTTGTCCACGCACGTCCTACCTGCAAAGGCAACTTACCTGGAAACTGGTCGTCCACACATATCCTAGCTGCAAAGGATATCCCACATACGCTGTATAACAATATAAAACAGAAATTAATTTCAAATTGGCCATTGGTATACACAAGCAACTTACCTGGAAACTGGTCGTCCACACACGCCCTATCTGCAAAGCAACTCACCTGGAATCTGGTCGTCAACACATATCCTATCTGCAAAGGATATTCCATATATGCTGAATAATATAAAACAAAAATTAAATTCAAATTGGCCACCTGTATATAAAAGCTACTTACCTGGAAACTGGTCGTCCACGCATATCTTGTCTGCAAAGGCAACTCACCTGGAAACTGGTCGTCCACGCATATCCAACCTGTAAAAGCTACTTACCTGGAAACTGGTCGTCCTCATATATCCTACCTGCCAAGGTATACACATACGCAACAAAACAACTCCACAAAACAACTCAACAATGCACTGGCTTAAGCTACACACAATCAATTAAACGAAACTGGCTTAGCTACACAAACAATTAAACTGAGCTGGCGGGATGTTGGAGTCTTCTCTGCTGCCGCCTCTCGTTCTACTGGATGATGCCCTGCAAATAAAAACAAAACAACATTAACAAAACAACACTGCAGCGCGCCGGCTTAAACTACACAAACAACTTAACTAAACTGGCGGCGCAGCGTATAAATTGAGATGCGGAGTCTTCTCGGCTGCTTCTTCTCGGCCCACTGGATGATTCCCTGCAATTAAAAACAGAAAAACAATAAGTATAAACACATTTATATATATCTGCATATTTAACTTACCTAGCAGCCACTTTGCGTCGCTCGCTGCTTCGGTCTGCTGAACGCGCACCCACATGCACACTGGATAAACTGCTGAAATGCATGTACAACTTATGAATTAATATCAAATTATTAATAATTATTTCAGTATTCTTATTAGAATCCATACTTACCTCTTTCAGTTGCAAATTTTGCAATTATTGGCACTTGCCTTTCCCACATGTTTTCTAAACATATGTTTCGATGCATGCATATCGATATGCATACCAGGGCTGCACAGCCTCTCCTCGCGATTGTTGTTTGCGATAGTTCTGAAATCGAATATGAAAAGAAAAACTTATTAGAATTCAAATTTATTATCTCTTAATCAACTATAAACTATATTAAATCAAATTAAAAATAATATTAGTATGATTACAACTGAAGCCACATATGTGATAGCACTTGTGATATTTTTGCACAAATATTGCTACATAATGAATTTATATGAATATTAATGAAATGAAAACTTACCATTAAATAAGTAATAATTAGCTGTAAATAGTATAAACAAATTACAATTTTAAGCACTATTACTCACCTTTTATAGTTAATTGAAAATTCCCACTACATTTAGACTGGGACTGGCCATTTATACATTTTTCGATAATTACCTTTTGTTTTGATTTTTGCATCCCGATAAATGTACAAACGCATAGCTGCACAATCTCCAAATTGCACTTGCGAAATAATTTAATTATTTGTATTGAAATAAGTTAGTGAAATGAAATGAATTATAGATATAAGTTTAAAATTTTATTAAAAGTTATATTAGCTTAGACAAGTATAGGGAAAATGAATGGACGACGTCCTGACTCTTCCCTCTAAATTCAACTAGCGGCTCTCCATACTGCTAAGTTCGTCGCGCATCCTATTGGTGTCCCTGCAAATAGAATTAAAATAGAGTGAATTAATTATATTAATTGTTATTGCTTAAATCTACTTTAAAATTATAACCAAACCTACTCATTAGTGTTACACTAGTAATCTAAGCACATCAAATGTTATTAATTTTTGCTTTGATCTGCTGTATTATATATTAATATGTAACGCAAGGCTGCACAGCAATTTAATGTTGCACTTGCCCCTATTTAAATAGCTCATGTTGAGCAAGTTTCGGCAATTATAGACCTAAATAATTTAAGGCGCCATGTAAATTCAAAAAAAATGCTAAGAACAGTATTGTATGAATAAAGAATATCTCTCCTCTCTCTCCTCCTCTTCATATAGCTGCTGGTCAGCGAATATGAGTGAGAATGGAAGAATGAGAGATCATTAATGTGTGTTCTCTCGAGGCATACGAACAGAAAAAAAAAAAAATGCTAAGAACAGTATTGTATGAATAAAGAATATCTCTCTTTCCTCTCCTCCTCCTCATATAGCTGCTGGCCAGCGAATATGAGCGAGAATGGAAGAATGAGAGATTATTAATGTGTGTTCTCTCGAGGCATACGAACAGAAAACGATACTGCCAACTTAATATCAACCGACTTATCTAAAAGAGACTAGTCTGTTGAATTACTTAATTCGTTAAACAAAACATTATTGCATTTAAGATAAACCTCTAAAGTATATAGATTTGGATACATGGATTCTCGGCGTCACTGCCCTGCAGAGATCGATGCCCTCTTAAGGTCAATGCCTGTCAAGGTCACTGCCCAATCAAGGTCATTGCCCTACCAAGGTCAGTGCCCTCTCAAGGTCAGTGCCCTCTCAAGGTCAGTGCCCTCTCAAGGTCAGTGCCCTCTAAAACTTCAATGCCCACCCAGGGTCATTGCCCTCTGAAGGTCACTGCCCTCACAAGTTCACTGCCCTCCCAAGGTCATTTCCCTCCCAAGGTCGTTGCCCTCCCAATATCATTGCCCTCTCAAGGTCATTGCCCTACCAAGGTCAGTGCCCTCTCAAGGTCAGTGCCCTCTCAAGGTCAGTGCCCTCTCAAGGTCATTGCCCTACCAAGGTCAGTGCCCTCTTAAGGTCACTGCCCTCACAAGTTCACTGCCCTCCCAAGGTCATTTCCCTCCCAAGGTCGTTGCGCTCCCAAGGTCATTGCCCTCTCAAGATCACTGCCCTCTCAAGGTCGTTGCTGTCTCCAGGTTATTTCCTTCCCAAGGACATTGCTCACCCAAGGTCATTGCCCTCTCAAGGTCAGTGCCCTCTCAAGGTCAGTGCCCTCTCAAGGTCATTGCCCTACCAAGTTCATTGCCCTACCAAGGTCAGTGCCCTCTCAAGGTCAGTGCCCTCTCAAGGTCATTGCCCTACCAAGGTCAGTGCCCTCTCAAGGTCATTGCCCTACCAAGGTCAGTGCCCTCTCAAGGTCATTGCCCTACCAAGGTCATTTCCCTCCCAAGGTCATTTCTCTCCCAAGGACATTGCTCACCCAAGGTCATTGCCCTCTCAAGGTCAGTGCAGTCTCCAGGTCACTGCCATCTCAAGGTCAGTGCCTTCTCAAGGTCATTGCCTTCTAAAACTTCAATGCCCACCAAGGGTCATTGCCTTCTAAAACTTCAATGCCCACCCAGGGTCATTGCCCTCTGAAGGTCACTGCCCTCACAAGTTCACTGCCCTCCCAAGGTCATTTCGCTCCCAAGGACATTGCTCTCCCAAGGTTATTGCCCTCTCAAGGTCACTGCCCTCACAAGGTAATTGCCCTCCCAAGGTCATTGCCCTACCAAGTTCATTGCCCTACCAAGGTCAGTGCCCTCTCAAGGTCAGTGCCCTCTCAAGGTCAGTGCCCTCTCAAGTTCAGTGCCCTCTCAAGGTCAATGCCCTCTCAAGGTCATTGCCCTACCAAGGTCAGTGCCCTCTCAAGGTCATTGCCCTCCCAAGGTCACTGCGCTCTCAAGTTTATTGCCCTACCAAGGTCATTTCTCTCCCAAGGACTTCCCTCACCCAAGGTCACTGCCCTCACAAGTTCACTGCCCTCCCAAGGTCATTTCCCTCCCAAGGTCGTTGCCCTCCCAAGATCATTGCCCTCTCAAGGTCAGTGCCCTCTCAAGGTCATTGCCCTACCAAGTTCATTGCCCTACGAAGGTCAGTGCCCTCTCAAGGTCAGTGCCCTCTCAAGGTCAGTGCCCTCTCAAGGTCAGTGCCCTCTCAAGGTCATTGCCCTACCAAGGTCAGTGCCCTCTAAAACTTCATTGCCCTCTGAAGGTCACTGCCCTCACAAGTTCACTGCCCTCCCAAGGTCATTTCCCTCCCAAGGTCGTTGCCCTCCCAAGATCATTGCCCTCTCAAGGTCAGTGCCCTCTCAAGGTCATTGCCCTACCAAGTTCATTGCCCTACCAAGGTCAGTGCCCTCTCAAGGTCAGTGCCCTCTCAAGGTCAGTGCCCTCTCAAGGTCAGTGCCCTCTCAAGGTCAGTGCCCTCTCAAGGTCATTGCCCTCTCAAGGTCAGTGCCCTCTCAAGGTCATTGCCCTACCAAGGTCAGTGCCCTCTTAAGGTCATTGCCCTACCAAGGTCAGTGCCCTCTTAAGGTCACTGCCCTCACAAGTTCACTGCCCTCCCAAGGTCATTTCCCTCCCAAGGTCGTTGCGCTCCCAAGGTCATTGCCCTCTCAAGATCACTGCCCTCTCAAGGTCGTTGCTGTCTCCAGGTTATTTCCCTCCCAAGGACATTGCTCACCCAAGGTCAGTGCCCTCTCAAGGTCAGTGCCCTCTCAAGGTCAGTGCCCTCTCAAGGTCAGTGCCCTCTCAAGGTCAGTGCCCTCTCAAGGTCAGTGCCCTCTCAAGTTCAGTGCCCTCTCAAGGTCAGTGCCCTCTCAAGGTCATTGCCCTACCAAGGTCAGTGCCCTCTCAAGGTCATTGCCCTCCCAAGGTCACTGCGCTCTCAAGTTTATTGCCCTACCAAGGTCATTTCCCTCCCAAGGTCATTTCTCTCTCAAAGTCATTGCCCTCTCAAGGTCAGTGCCCTCTCAAGGTCATTGCCCTACCAAGGTCAGTGCCCTCTCAAGGTCAGTGCCCTCTCAAGGTCAGTGCCCTCTCAAGGTCAGTGCCCTCACAAGGTCATTGCCTTCTAAAACTTCAATGCCCACCCAGGGTCATTGCCCTCTGAAGGTTACTGCCCTCACAAGTTCACTGCCCTCCCAAGGTCATTTCGCTCCCAAGGACATTGCTCTCCCAAGGTTATTGCCCTCTCAAGGTCACTGCCCTCACAAGGTAATTGCCCTCCCAAGGTCATTGCCCTCTCAAGGTCACTGGAATCTCGAGGTCACTGTCCTCTCAAGGCCATTGCCCTCTCTGTTAACAGGATTTTCTTGATTCTCAAGATCACTGCCCTCTCAAGGTCACAGAATTCTCGGCGTCACTGCCCTCCAGAGCTCTTTGCCTTCTCAAGGTCACTGCACTCTCAAGGTAATTTCCCACTCCATGTCACTGTTCTCTCCAGGTCACTGCCATCTCAAGGACATATCCCTCTCAAGGACACTGCCCTCCCAAGGTCATTGCCATGTCAAGGTCAGTGCCCTGACAAGGTTAGTGCCTTCTCAAGGACATTGCCTTCTCAAGGTCGTTGCCCTCTCAAGGTAATTTCCCTCTCCAGGTCACTGCCATCTCAAGGTCATTGGCCTCTCAGGATCACCGCCCTCCCAAGGTCATTGCCTTCTCAAGGTCGTTGCCCTCTCAAGGTGCTTTGTGCTTTGGAATGTACACACATTTTGACCATATGATTACGCCCTGAAAATTTCATTAAGATTGCATGTTTACAAAAAAAGTTATTCATCAAATAAATTCTCTTACTTTTGCCCACACTGCAGCGCAGCCCAAGCGCAGTCGCTGCTTACTGCGCAGTTAGAAGAGAACGGGCGCGTGAGGGTGGATGTATATGCATGTATGTGTGCGTGCATAAAAGAAGTGCAGAATAATAAGATTATCAGCTTGGAGGGTTCAGGGTATCTCCTAGTCGAACAGTCTCGACTAGAGCCTGCTTAACCGTTTCATACATATATCGTTTTTTATAAAATATTCTGACAAACATGGCTTGGGTGCGAGTTCAAATCCCGCGGTAACCCCTTTTTTAAATTGCAAATTTTGTTATTTTAGCTTTTATATTTTTAAAATTTTATAAAAATTATAAATCGGAGTTATACACGAGTATGTGTTCCAAATTACAAGTCTCTAGCTTCAAAGGCGTCGAAATGAACTGCGTTCAGGTCATTGCCCTCTCATGGTCGTTGCCCTGTCAAGGTAATTTCCCTCTCCAGGTCACTGCCATCTCAAGGTCACTGCTCTCTCAAGGTCATTGCCCTCTCAAGGTCAGTGCCCTCTCAAAGTCATTGCCCTCTCAAAGTCATTGCCTTCTCAAGGTCAGTGCCTTCTCAAGGTCATTGCCCTACCAAGATCAGTGCCCTCTCAAGGTCAGTGCCCTCTCAAGGTCAGTGCCCTCTCAAGGTCACTGCCCAATCAAGGTCATTGCCCTACCAAGGTCAGTGCCCTCTCAAGGTCAGTGCCCTCTCAAGGTCAGTGCCCTCTAAAACTTCAATGCCCACCCAGGGTCATTGCCCTCTGAAGGTCACTGCCCTCACAAGTTCACTGCCCTCCCAAGGTCATTTCCCTCCCAAGGTCGTTGCCCTCACAAGGTCATTGCCCTCCCAAGGTCATCGCCCTCTAAAACTTCAATGCCCTCCCAAGGACATTGCTCACCCAAGGTCATTGCCCTCTCAAGGTCACTGCCCTCACAAGGTCATTGCCCTCTAAAACTTCAATGCCCACCTAGGGTCATTGCCCTCTGAAGGTCACTGCCCTCACAAGTTCACTGCCCTCCCAAGGTCATTTCCCTCCCAAGGTCGTTGCCCTCCTAAGATCATTGCCCTCTCAAGGTCATTGCCCTCTCAAGGTCATTGCCATTTCAAGATCATTGCCCTCTCAAGGTCAGTGCCCTCCCAAGATCATTGCCCTCCCAAGGTCATTGCCCTCTCAAGGTCATTGCCCTCTTAAGGTCACAGGATTCTCGGCGTCACTGCCCTCTCAAGGTCACAGGATTCTCGGCGTCACTGCCCTCCAGAGGTCTGTGCCTTCTCACTCTCCAGGTCGCTCTCCCCTCAAGATCACTGCCCCCTCAAGGTCACAGGATTCTCGGCGTCACTGCCCTACAGAGATCGATGCCCTCTTAAGGTTAATGCCTGTCAAGGTCAGTGCCTTTCAAGGTCAGTGCCCTGTCAAGGTCACTGCACTCTCAAGGTCACTTCTTCTCTACGTCACTGCTTCTTTAGGTTACTTTCATCCCGAGTTCACTGCTTTGTTTAAAAAAGCGATACTGCCAACTTAATATCAACCGACTTATCTAAAAGAGACTAGTCTGTTGAATTACTTAATTCGTTAAACAAAACATTATTGCATTTAAGATAAACCTCTAAAGTATATGGATTTGGATACATGGATTCTCGGCGTCACTGCCCTGCAGAGATCGATGCCCTCTTAAGGTCAATGCCTGTCAAGGTCACTGCCCAATCAAGGTCATTGCCCTACCAAGGTCAGTGCCCTCTCAAGGTCAGTGCCCTCTAAAACTTCAATGCCCACCCAGGGTCATTGCCCTCTGAAGGTCACTGCCCTCACAAGTTCACTGCCCTCCCAAGGTCATTTCCCTCCCAAGGTCGTTGCCCTCCCAAGATCATTGCCCTCTCAAGGTCATTGCCCTACCAAGGTCAGTGCCCTCTCAAGGTCAGTGCCCTTTCAAGGTCAGTGCCCTCTCAAGGTCAGTGCCCTCTCAAGGTCAGTGCCCTCTCAAGGTCAGTGCCCTCCCAAGGTCATTGCCCTACCAAGGTCAGTGCCCTCTTAAGGTCACTGCCCTCACAAGTTCACTGCCCTCCCAAGGTCATTTCCCTCCCAAGGTCGTTGCGCTCCCAAGGTCATTACCCTCTCAAGATCACTGCCCTCTCAAGGTCGTTGCTGTCTCCAGGTTATTTCCTTCCCAAGGACATTGCTCACCCAAGGTCATTGCCCTCTCAAGGTCAGTGCCTTCTCAAGGTCATTGCCCTACCAAGTTCATTGCCCTACCAAGGTCATTGCCCTCTCAAGGTCAGTGCCCTCTCAAGGTCAGTGCCCTCTCAAGGTCAGTGCCCTCTCAAGTTCAGTGCCCTCTCAAGGTCAGTGCCCTCTCAAGGTCAGTGCCCTCTCAAGGTCAGTGCCCTCTCAAGGTCATTGCCCTCTCAAGGTCAGTGCCCTCCCAAGGTCATTGCCCTACCAAGGTCAGTGCCCTCTCAAGGTCAGTGCCCTCACAAGGTCATTGCCTTCTAAAACTTCAATGCCCACCCAGGGTCATTGCCCTCTGAAGGTCACTGCCCTCACAAGTTCACTGCCCTCCCAAGGTCATTTCGCTCCCAAGGACATTGCTCTCCCAAGGTTATTGCCCTCTCAAGGTCACTGCCCTCACAAGGTAATTGCCTTCTCAAGGTCAGTGCCTTCTCAAGGTCATTGCCCTACCAAGATCAGTGGCCTCTCAAGGTCAGTGCCCTCTCAAGGTCACTGCCCAATCAAGGTCATTGCCCTACAAAGATCAGTGCCCACTCAAGGTCAGTGCCCTCTCAAGGTCAGTGCCCTCTAAAACTTCAATGCCCACCCAGGGTCATTGCCCTCTGAAGGTCACTGCCCTCACAAGTTCACTGCCCTCACAAGGTCATTTCCCTCCCAAGGTCGTTGCCCTCACAAGGTCATTGCCCTCCCAAGGTCATCGCCCTCTAAAACTTCAATGCCCTCCCAAGGACATTGCTCACCCAAGGTCAGTGCCCTCTCAAGGTCACTGCCCTCACAAGGTCATTGCCCTCTAAAACTTCAATGCCCACCCAGGGTCATTGCCCTCTGAAGGTCACTGCCCTCACAAGTTCACTGCCCTCCCAAGGTCATTTCCCTCCCAAGGTCGTTGCCCTCCCAAGATCATTGCCCTCTCAAGGGTCATTGCCCTCTCAAGGTCATTGCCATTTCAAGATCATTGCCCTCTCAAGGTCAGTGCCCTCCCAAGATCATTGCCCTCCCAAGGTCATTGCCCTCTCAAGGTCATTGCCCTCTTAAGGTCACAGGATTCTCGGCGTCACTGCCCTCTCAAGGTCACAGGATTCTCGGCGTCACTGCCCTCCAGAGGTCTGTGCCTTCTCACTCTCCAGGTCGCTCTCCCCTCAAGATCACTGCCCCCTCAAGGTCACAGGATTCTCGGCGTCACTGCCCTGCAGAGATCGATGCCCTCTTAAGGTCAATGCCTGTCAAGGTCAGTGCCTTTCAAGGTCAGTGCCCTGTCAAGGTCACTGCACTCTCAAGGTCACTTCTTCTCTACGTCACTGCTTCTTTAGGTTACTTTCATCCCGAGTTCACTGCTTTGTTTAAAAAAGCGATACTGCCAACTTAATATCAACCGACTTATCTAAAAGAGACTAGTCTGTTGAATTACTTAATTCGTTAAACAAAACATTATTGCATTTAAGATAAACCTCTAAAGTATATGGATTTGGATACATGGATTCTCGGCGTCACTGCCCTGCAGAGATCGATGCCCTCTTAAGGTCAATGCCTGTCAAGGTCACTGCCCAATCAAGGTCATTGCCCTACCAAGGTCAGTGCCCTCTCAAGGTCATTGCCCTACCAAGGTCAGTGCCCTCTTAAGGTCATTGCCCTACCAAGGTCAGTGCCCTCTTAAGGTCACTGCCCTCACAAGTTCACTGCCCTCCCAAGGTCATTTCCCTCCCAAGGTCGTTGCGCTCCCAAGGTCATTGCCCTCTCAAGGTCGTTGCTGTCTCCAGGTTATTTCCCTCCCAAGGACATTGCTCACCCAAGGTCATTGCCCTCTCAAGGTCAGTGCCCTCTCAAGGTCAGTGCCCTCTCAAGGTCATTGCCCTACCAAGTTCATTGCCTTCTCAAGTTCAGTGCCCTCTCAAGGTCATTGCCTTCTAAAACTTCAATGCCCACCCAGGGTCATTGCCCTCTGAAGGTCACTGCCCTCACAAGTTCACTGCCCTCCCAAGGTCATTTCGCTCCCAAGGACATTGCTCTCCCAAGGTTATTGCCCTCTCAAGGTCACTGCCCTCACAAGGTAATTGCCCTCCCAAGGTCATTGCCCTACCAAGTTCATTGCCCTACCAAGGTCAGTGCCCTCTCAAGGTCAGTGCCCTCTCAAGGTCAGTGCCCTCTCAAGTTCAGTGCCCTCTCAAGGTCAATGCCCTCTCAAGGTCATTGCCCTACCAAGGTCAGTGCCCTCTCAAGGTCATTGCCCTCCCAAGGTCACTGCGCTCTCAAGTTTATTGCCCTACCAAGGTCATTTCCCTCCCAAGGTCATTTCTCTCCCAAGGACATCCCTCACCCAAGGTCATTGCCCTCTCAAGGTCAGTGCCCTCTCCAGGTCACTGCCATCTCAAGGTCACTGCTCTCTCAAAGTCATTGCCCTCTCAAGGTCAGTGCCCTCTCAAGGTCATTGCCCTACCAAGGTCAGTGCCCTCTCAAGGTCAGTGCCCTCTCAAGGTCAGTGCCCTCTCAAGGTCAGTGCCCTCTCAAGGTCAGTGCCCTCTCAAGGTCAGTGCCCTCTCAAGGTCAGTGCCCTCTTAAGGTCAGTGCCCTCTCAAGGTCAGTGCCCTCACAAGGTCATTGCCTTCTAAAACTTCAATGCCCACCCAGGGTCATTGCCCTCTGAAGGTCACTGCCCTCACAAGTTCACTGCCCTCCCAAGGTCACTTCGCTCCCAAGGACATTGCTCTCCCAAGATTGCATGTTTACAAAAAAAGTTATTCATCAAATAAATTCTCTTACTTTTGCCCACACTGCAGCGCAGCCCAAGCGCAGTCGCTGCTTACTGCGCAGTTAGAAGAGAACGGGCGCGTGAGGGTGGATGTATATGAATGTATGTGTGCGTGCATAAAAGAAGTGCAGAATAATAAGATTATCAGCTTGGAGGGTTCAGGGTATCTCCTAGTCGAACAGTCTCGACTAGAGCCTGCTTAACCGTTTCATACATATATCGTTTTTTATAAAATATTCTGACAAACATGGCTTGGGTGCGAGTTCAAATCCCTCGGTAACCCCTTTTTTAAATTGCAAATGTTGTTATTTTAGCTTTTATATTTTTAAAATTTTATAAAAATTATAAATCGGAGTTATACACGAGTATGTGTTCCAAATTACAAGTCTCTAGCTTCAAAGGCGTCGAAATGAACTGTGTTCAGGTCATTGCCCTCTCATGGTCGTTGCCCTGTCAAGGTAATTGCCCTCTCCAGGTCTCTGCCATCTCAAGGTCACTGCTCTCTCAAGGTCATTGCCCTCTCAAGGTCAGTGCCCTCTCAAAGTCATTGCCCTCTCAAAGTCATTGCCTTCTCAAGGTCAGTGCCTTCTCAAGGTCATTGCCCTACCAAGATCAGTGCCCTCTCAAGGTCAGTGCCCTCTCAAGGTCACTGCCCAATCAAGGTCATTGCCCTACCAAGGTCAGTGCCCTCTCAAGGTCAGTGCCCTCTCAAGGTCAGTGCCCTCTAAAACTTCAATGCCCACCCAGGGTCATTGCCCTCTGAAGGTCACTGCCCTCACAAGTTCACTGCCCAAGATCATTTCCGTCCCAAGGTCGTTGCCCTCCCAAGATCATTGCCCTCTCAAGGGTCATTGCCCTCTCAAGGTCATTGCCATTTCAAGATCATTGCCCTCTCAAGGTCAGTGCCCTCCCAAGATCATTGCCCTCCCAAGGTCATTGCCCTCTCAAGGTCATTGCCCTCTTAAGGTCACAGGATTCTCGGCGTCACTGCCCTCTCAAGGTCACAGGATTCTCGGCGTCACTGCCCTCCAGAGGTCTGTGCCTTCTCACTCTCCAGGTCGCTCTCCCCTCAAGATCACTGCCCCCTCAAGGTCACAGGATTCTCGGCGTCACTGCCCTGCAGAGATCGATGCCCTCTTAAGGTCAATGCCTGTCAAGGTCAGTGCCTTTCAAGGTCAGTGCCCTGTCAAGGTCACTGCACTCTCAAGGTCACTTCTTCTCTACGTCACTGCTTCTTTAGGTTACTTTCATCCCGAGTTCACTGCTTTGTTTAAAAAAGCGATACTGCCAACTTAATATCAACCGACTTATCTAAAAGAGACTAGTCTGTTGAATTACTTAATTCGTTAAACAAAACATTATTGCATTTAAGATAAACCTCTAAAGTATATGGATTTGGATACATGGATTCTCGGCGACACTGCCCTGCAGAGATCGATGCCCTCTTAAGGTCAATGCCTGTCAAGGTCACTGCCCAATCAAGGTCATTGCCCTACCAAGGTCAGTGCCCTCTCAAGGTCAGTGCCCTCTCAAGGTCAGTGCCCTCTAAAACTTTAATGCCCACCCAGGGTCATTGCCCTCTGAAGGTCACTGTTCACTGCCCTCCCAAGGTCGTTGCCCTCCCAAGATCATTGCCCTCTCAAGGTCAGTGCCCTCTCAAGGTCAGTGCCCTCTAAGGTCATTGCCCTCTCAAGGTCAGTGCCCTCTCAAGGTCATTGCCCTACCAAGGTCAGTGCCCTCTTAAGGTCACTGCCCTCACAAGTTCACTGCCCTCCCAAGGTCATTTCCCTCCCAAGGTCGTTGCGCTCCCAAGGTCATTGCCCTCTCAAGATCACTGCCCTCTCAAGGTCGTTGCTGTCTCCAGGTTATTTCCCTCCCAAGGACATTGCTCACCCAAGGACATTGCTCACCCAAGGTCATTGCCCTCTCAAGGTCAGTGCCCTCTCAAGGTCAGTGCCCTCTCAAGGTCATTGCCCTACCAAGTTCATTGCCCTACCAAGGTCAGTGCCCTCTCAAGGTCAGTGCCCTCTCAAGGTCAGTGCCCTCTCAAGGTCAGTGCCCTCTCAAGGTCAGTGCCCTCTCAAGGTCATTGCCCTACCAAGGTCAGTGCCCTCTCAAGGTCATTGCCCTCCCAAGGTCACTGCGCTCTCAAGTTTATTGCCCTACCAAGGTCATTTCCCTCCCAAGGTCATTTCTCTCTCAAAGTCATTGCCCTCTCAAGGTCAGTGCCCTCTCAAGGTCATTGCCCTACCAAGGTCAGTGCCCTCTCAAGGTCAGTGCCCTCTCAAGGTCAGTGCCCTCTCAAGGTCAGTGCCCTCACAAGGTCATTGCCTTCTAAAACTTCAATGCCCACCCAGGGTCATTGCCCTCTGAAGGTCACTGCCCTCACAAGTTCACTGCCCTCCCAAGGTCATTTCGCTCCCAAGGACATTGCTCTCCCAAGGTTATTGCCCTCTCAAGGTCACTGCCCTCACAAGGTAATTGCCCTCCCAAGGTCATTGCCCTCTCAAGGTCACTGGAATCTCGAGGTCACTGTCCTCTCAAGGCCATTGCCCTCTCTGTTAACAGGATTTTCTTGATTCTCAAGATCACTGCCCTCTCAAGGTCACAGAATTCTCGGCGTCACTGCCCTCCAGAGCTCTTTGCCTTCTCAAGGTCACTGCACTCTCAAGGTAATTTCCCACTCCATGTCACTGTTCTCTCCAGGTCACTGCCATCTCAAGGACATATCCCTCTCAAGGACACTGCCCTCCCAAGGTCATTGCCATGTCAAGGTCAGTGCCCTGACAAGGTTAGTGCCTTCTCAAGGACATTGCCTTCTCAAGGTCGTTGCCCTCTCAAGGTAATTTCCCTCTCCAGGTCACTGCCATCTCAAGGTCATTGGCCTCTCAGGATCACCGCCCTCCCAAGGTCATTGCCTTCTCAAGGTCGTTGCCCTCTCAAGGTGCTTTGTGCTTTGGAATGTACACACATTTTGACCATATGATTACGCCCTGAAAATTTCATTAAGATTGCATGTTTACAAAAAAAGTTATTCATCAAATAAATTCTCTTACTTTTGCCCACACTGCAGCGCAGCCCAAGCGCAGTCGCTGCTTACTGCGCAGTTAGAAGAGAACGGGCGCGTGAGGGTGGATGTATATGCATGTATGTGTGCGTGCATAAAAGAAGTGCAGAATAATAAGATTATCAGCTTGGAGGGTTCAGGGTATCTCCTAGTCGAACAGTCTCGACTAGAGCCTGCTTAACCGTTTCATACATATATCGTTTTTTATAAAATATTCTGACAAACATGGCTTGGGTGCGAGTTCAAATCCCGCGGTAACCCCTTTTTTAAATTGCAAATTTTGTTATTTTAGCTTTTATATTTTTAAAATTTTATAAAAATTATAAATCGGAGTTATACACGAGTATGTGTTCCAAATTACAAGTCTCTAGCTTCAAAGGCGTCGAAATGAACTGTGTTCAGGTCATTGCCCTCTCATGGTCGTTGCCCTGTCAAGGTAATTTCCCTCTCCAGGTCACTGCCATCTCAAGGTCACTGCTCTCTCAAGGTCATTGCCCTCTCAAGGTCAGTGCCCTCACAAGGTCATTGCCCTCCCAAGGTCATCGCCCTCTAAAACTTCAATGCCCTCCCAAGGACATTGCTCACCCAAGGTCATTGCCCTCTCAAGGTCACTGCCCTCACAAGGTCATTGCCCTCTAAAACTTCAATGCCCACCCAGGGTCATTGCCCTCTGAAGGTCACTGCCCTCACAAGTTCACTGCCCTCCCAAGGTCATTTCCCTCCCAAGGTCGTTGCCCTCCCAAGATCATTGCCCTCTCAAGGTCATTGCCCTCTCAAGGTCATTGCCATTTCAAGATCATTGCCCGCTCAAGGTCAGTGCCCTCCCAAGATCATTGCCCTCCCAAGGTCATTGCCCTCTCAAGGTCATTGCCCTCTTAAGGTCACAGGATTCTCGGCGTCACTGCCCTCTCAAGGTCACAGGATTCTCGGCGTCACTGCCCTCCAGAGGTCTGTGCCTTCTCACTCTCCAGGTCGCTCTCCCCTCAAGATCACTGCCCCCTCAAGGTCACAGGATTCTCGGCGTCACTGCCCTGCAGAGATCGATGCCCTCTTAAGGTTAATGCCTGTCAAGGTCAGTGCCTTTCAAGGTCAGTGCCCTGTCAAGGTCACTGCACTCTCAAGGTCACTTCTTCTCTACGTCACTGCTTCTTTAGGTTACTTTCATCCCGAGTTCACTGCTTTGTTTAAAAAAGCGATACTGCCAACTTAATATCAACCGACTTATCTAAAAGAGACTAGTCTGTTGAATTACTTAATTCGTTAAACAAAACATTATTGCATTTAAGATAAACCTCTAAAGTATATAGATTTGGATACATGGATTCTCGGCGTCACTGCCCTGCAGAGATCGATGCCCTCTTAAGGTCAATGCCTGTCAAGGTCACTGCCCAATCAAGGTCATTGCCCTACCAAGGTCAGTGCCCTCTCAAGGTCAGTGCCCTCTAAAACTTCAATGCCCACCCAGGGTCATTGCCCTCTGAAGGTCACTGCCCTCACAAGTTCACTGCCCTCCCAAGGTCATTTCCCTCCCAAGGTCGTTGCCCTCCCAAGATCATTGCCCTCTCAAGGTCATTGCCCTACCAAGGTCAGTGCCCTCTCAAGGTCAGTGCCCTCTCAAGGTCAGTGCCCTCTCAAGGTCAGTGCCCTCTCAAGGTCATTGCCCTCTCAAGGTCAGTGCCCTCTCAAGGTCATTGCCCTACCAAGGTCAGTGCCCTCTTAAGGTCACTGCCCTCACAAGTTCACTGCCCTCCCAAGGTCATTTCCCTCCCAAGGTCGTTGCGCTCCCAAGGTCATTGCCCTCTCAAGATCACTGCCCTCTCAAGGTCGTTGCTGTCTCCAGGTTATTTCCTTCCCAAGGACATTGCTCACCCAAGGTCATTGCCCTCTCAAGGTCAGTGCCCTCTCAAGGTCAGTGCCCTCTCAAGGTCATTGCCCTACCAAGTTCATTGCCCTACCAAGGTCAGTGCCCTCTCAAGGTCAGTGCCCTCTCAAGGTCATTGCCCTACCAAGGTCAGTGCCCTCTCAAGGTCATTGCCCTACCAAGGACATTGCTCACCCAAGGTCATTGCCCTCTCAAGGTCAGTGCCCTCTCCAGGTCACTGCCATCTCAAGGTCAGTGCCCTCTCAAGGTCATTGCCTTCTAAAACTTCAATGCCCACCCAGGGTCATTGCCTTCTAAAACTTCAATGCCCACCCAGGGTCATTGCCCTCTGAAGGTCACTGCCCTCACAAGTTCACTGCCCTCCCAAGGTCATTTCGCTCCCAAGGACATTGCCCTCCCAAGGTCATTGCCCTCTCAAGGTCATTGCCCTCTTAAGGTCACAGGATTCTCGGCGTCACTGCCCTCTCAAGGTCACAGGATTCTCGGCGTCACTGCCCTCCAGAGGTCTGTGCCTTCTCACTCTCCAGGTCGCTCTCCCCTCAAGATCACTGCCCCCTCAAGGTCACAGGATTCTCGGCGTCACTGCCCTGCAGAGATCGATGCCCTCTTAAGGTCAATGCCTGTCAAGGTCAGTGCCTTTCAAGGTCAGTGCCCTGTCAAGGTCACTGCACTCTCAAGGTCACTTCTTCTCTACGTCATTGCTTCTTTAGGTTACTTTCATCCCGAGTTCACTGCTTTGTTTAAAAAAGCGATACTGCCAACTTAATATCAACCGACTTATCTAAAAGAGACTAGTCTGTTGAATTACTTAATTCGTTAAACAAAACATTATTGCATTTAAGATAAACCTCTAAAGTATATGGATTTGGATACATGGATTCTCGGCGTCACTGCCCTGCAGAGATCGATGCCCTCTTAAGGTCAATGCCTGTCAAGGTCACTGCCCAATCAAGGTCATTGCCCTACCAAGGTCAGTGCCCTCTTAAGGTCATTGCCCTACCAAGGTCAGTGCCCTCTTAAGGTCACTGCCCTCACAAGTTCACTGCCCTCCCAAGGTCATTTCCCTCCCAAGGTCGTTGCGCTCCCAAGGTCATTGCCCTCTCAAGGTCAGTGCCCTCTCAAGGTCAGTGCCCTCTAAAACTTCAATGCCCACCCAGGGTCATTGCCCTCTGAAGGTCACTGCCCTCACAAGTTCACTGCCCTCCCAAGGTCATTTCCCTCCCAAGGTCGTTGCCCTCCCAAGATCATTGCCCTCTCAAGGTCAGTGCCCTCTCAAGGTCATTGCCCTACCAAGTTCATTGCCCTACCAAGGTCAGTGCCCTCTCAAGGTCAGTGCCCTCTCAAGGTCAGTGCCCTCTCAAGGTCAGTGCCCTCTCAAGGTCAGTGCCCTCTCAAGGTCATTGCCCTCTCAAGGTCAGTGCCCTCTCAAGGTCATTGCCCTACCAAGGTCAGTGCCCTCTTAAGGTCATAGCCCTACCAAGGTCAGTGCCCTCTTAAGGTCACTGCCCTCACAAGTTCACTGCCCTCCCAAGGTCATTTCCCTCCCAAGGTCGTTGCGCTCCCAAGGTCATTGCCCTCTCATGATCACGGCCCTCTCAAGGTCGTTGCTGTCTCCAGGTTATTTCCCTCCCAAGGACATTGCTCACCCAAGGTCAGTGCCCTCTCAAGGTCAGTGCCCTCTCAAGGTCATTGCCCTACCAAGTTCATTGCCCTACCAAGGTCAGTGCCCTCTCAAGGTCAGTGCCCTCTCAAGGTCAGTGCCCTCTCAAGGTCAGTGCCCTCCCAAGGTCATTTCGCTCCCAAGGACATTGCTCTCCCAAGGTTATTGCCCTCTCAAGGTCACTGCCCTCACAAGGTAATTGCCCTCCCAAGGTCATTGCCTTCTAAAACTTCAATGCCCACCCAGGGTCATTGCCCTCTGAAGGTCACTGCCCTCACAAGTTCACTGCCCTCCCAAGGTCATTTCGCTCCCAAGGACATTGCTCTCCCAAGGTTATTGCCCTCTCAAGGTCACTGCCCTCACAAGGTAATTGCCCTCCCAAGGTCATTGCCCTCTCAAGGTCACTGGAATCTCGAGGTCACTGTCCTCTCAAGGCCATTGCCCTCTCTGTTAACAGGATTTTCTTGATTCTCAAGATCACTGCCCTCTCAAGGTCACAGAATTCTCGGCGTCACTGCCCTCCAGAGCTCTTTGCCTTCTCAAGGTCACTGCACTCTCAAGGTAATTTCCCACTCCATGTCACTGTTCTCTCCAGGTCACTGCCATCTCAAGGACATATCCCTCTCAAGGACACTGCCCTCCCAAGGTCATTGCCATGTCAAGGTCAGTGCCCTGACAAGGTTAGTGCCTTCTCAAGGACATTGCCTTCTCAAGGTCGTTGCCCTCTCAAGGTAATTTCCCTCTCCAGGTCACTGCCATCTCAAGGTCATTGGCCTCTCAGGATCACCGCCCTCCCAAGGTCATTGCCCTACCAAGGTCAGTGCCCTCTCAAGGTCAGTGCCCTCTCAAGGTCAGTGCCCTCTCAAGGTCAGTGCCCTCACAAGGTCATTGCCTTCTAAAACTTCAATGCCCACCCAGGGTCATTGCCCTCTGAAGGTCACTGCCCTCACAAGTTCACTGCCCTCCCAAGGTCATTTCGCTCCCAAGGACATTGCTCTCCCAAGGTTATTGCCCTCTCAAGGTCACTGCCCTCACAAGGTAATTGCCCTCCCAAGGTCATTGCCCTCTCAAGGTCACTGGAATCTCGAGGTCACTGTCCTCTCAAGGCCATTGCCCTCTCTGTTAACAGGATTTTCTTGATTCTCAAGATCACTGCCCTCTCAAGGTCACAGAATTCTCGGCGTCACTGCCCTCCAGAGCTCTTTGCCTTCTCAAGGTCACTGCACTCTCAAGGTAATTTCCCACTCCATGTCACTGTTCTCTCCAGGTCACTGCCATCTCAAGGACATATCCCTCTCAAGGACACTGCCCTCCCAAGGTCATTGCCATGTCAAGGTCAGTGCCCTGACAAGGTTAGTGCCTTCTCAAGGACATTGCCTTCTCAAGGTCGTTGCCCTCTCAAGGTAATTTCCCTCTCCAGGTCACTGCCATCTCAAGGTCATTGGCCTCTCAGGATCACCGCCCTCCCAAGGTCATTGCCTTCTCAAGGTCGTTGCCCTCTCAAGGTGCTTTGTGCTTTGGAATGTACACACATTTTGACCATATGATTACGCCCTGAAAATTTCATTAAGATTGCATGTTTACAAAAAAAGTTAATCATCAAATAAATTCTCTTACTTTTGCCCACACTGCAGCGCAGCCCAAGCGCAGTCGCTGCTTACTGCGCAGTTAGAAGAGAACGGGCGCGTGAGGGTGGATGTATATGCATGTATGTGTGCGTGCATAAAAGAAGTGCAGAATAATAAGATTATCAGCTTGGAGGGTTCAGGGTATCTCCTAGTCGAACAGTCTCGACTAGAGCCTGCTTAACCGTTTCATACATATATCGGTTTTTATAAAATATTCTGACAAACATGGCTTGGGTGCGAGTTCTAATCCCGCGGTAACCCCTTTTTTAAATTGCAAATTTTGTTATTTTAGCTTTTATATTTTTAAAATTTTATAAAAATTATAAATCGGAGTTATACACGACAATGTGTTCCAAATTACAAGTCTCTAGCTTCAAAGGCGTCGAAATGAAGTGTGTTCAGGTCATTGCCCTCTCATGGTCGTTGCCCTGTCAAGGTAATTTCCCTCTCCAGGTCACTGCCATCTCAAGGTCACTGCTCTCTCAAGGTCATTGCCCTCTCAAGGTCAGTGCCCTCTCAAAGTCATTGCCCTCTCAAAGTCATTGCCTTCTCAAGGTCAGTGCCTTCTCAAGGTCATTGCCCTACCAAGATCAGTGCCCTCTCAAGGTCAGTGCCCTCTCAAGGTCAGTGCCCTCTCAAGGTCACTGCCCAATCAAGGTCATTGCCCTACCAAGGTCAGTGCCCTCTCAAGGTCACTGCCCTCACAAGGTCATTGCCCTCTAAAACTTCAATGCCCACCCAGGGTCATTGCCCTCTGAAGGTCACTGCCCTCACAAGTTCACTGCCCTCCCAAGGTCATTTCCCTCCCAAGGTCGTTGCCCTCCCAAGATCATTGCCCTCTCAAGGTCATTGCCCTCTCAAGGTCATTGCCATTTCAAGATCATTGCCCTCTCAAGGTCAGTGCCCTCCCAAGATCATTGCCCTCCCAAGGTCATTGCCCTCTCAAGGTCATTTCCCTCTTAAGGTCACAGGATTCTCGGCGTCACTGCCCTCTCAAGGTCACAGGATTCTCGGCGTCACTGCCCTCCAGAGGTCTGTGCCTTCTCACTCTCCAGGTCGCTCTCCCCTCAAGATCACTGCCCCCTCAAGGTCACAGGATTCTCGGCGTCACTGCCCTGCAGAGATCGATGCCCTCTTAAGGTTAATGCCTGTCAAGGTCAGTGCCTTTCAAGGTCAGTGCCCTGTCAAGGTCACTGCTTCTTTAGGTTACTTTCATCCCGAGTTCACTGCTTTGTTTAAAAAAGCGATACTGCCAACTTAATATCAACCGACTTATCTAAAAGAGACTAGTCTGTTGAATTACTTAGTTCGTTAAACAAAACATTATTGCATTTAAGATAAACCTCTAAAGTATATGGATTTGGATACATGTATTCTCGGCGTCACTGCCCTGCAGAGATCGATGCCCTCTTAAGGTCAATGCCTGTCAAGGTCACTGCCCAATCAAGGTCATTGCCCTACCAAGGTCAGTGCCCTCTCAAGGTCAGTGCCCTCTCAAGGTCAGTGCCCTCTAAAACTTCAATGCCCACCCAGGGTCATTGCCCTCTGAAGGTCACTGCCCTCACAAGTTCACTGCCCTCCCAAGGTCATTTCCCTCCCAAGGTCGTTGCCCTCCCAAGATCATTGCCCTCTCAAGGTCATTGCCCTACCAAGGTCAGTGCCCTCTCAAGGTCAGTGCCCTCTCAAGGTCAGTGCCCTCTCAAGGTCAGTGCCCTCTCAAGGTCATTGCCCTCTCAAGGTCAGTGCCCTCCCAAGGTCATTGCCCTACCAAGGTCAGTGCCCTCTTAAGGTCACTGCCCTCACAAGTTCACTGCCCTCCCAAGGTCATTTCCCTCCCAAGGTCGTTGCGCTCCCAAGGTCATTGCCCTCTCAAGATCACTGCCCTCTCAAGGTCGTTGCTGTCTCCAGGTTATTTCCTTCCCAAGGACATTGCTCACCCAAGGTCATTGCCCTCTCAAGGTCAGTGCCCTCTCAAGGTCAGTGCCCTCTCAAGGTCATTGCCCTACCAAGTTCATTGCCCTACCAAGGTCATTGCCCTCTCAAGGTCAGTGCCCTCTCAAGGTCAGTGCCCTCTCAAGGTCAGTGCCCTCTCAAGTTCAGTGCCCTCTCAAGGTCAGTGCCCTCTTAAGGTCAGTGCCCTCTCAAGGTCAGTGCCCTCACAAGGTCATTGCCTTCTAAAACTTCAATGCCCACCCAGGGTCATTGCCCTCTGAAGGTCACTGCCCTCACAAGTTCACTGCCCTCCCAAGGTCATTTCGCTCCCAAGGACATTGCTCTCCCAAGGTTATTGCCCTCTCAAGGTCACTGCCCTCACAAGGTAATTGCCTTCTCAAGGTCAGTGCCTTCTCAAGGTCATTGCCCTACCAAGATCAGTGCCCTCTCAAGGTCAGTGCCCTCTCAAGGTCACTGCCCAATCAAGGTCATTGCCCTACCAAGATCAGTGCCCTCTCAAGGTCAGTGCCCTCTCAAGGTCAGTGCCCTCTAAAACTTCAATGCCCACCCAGGGTCATTGCCCTCTGAAGGTCACTGCCCTCACAAGTTCACTGCCCTCACAAGGTCATTTCCCTCCCAAGGTCGTTGCCCTCACAAGGTCATTGCCCTCCCAAGGTCATCGCCCTCTAAAACTTCAATGCCCTCCCAAGGACATTGCTCACCCAAGGTCAGTGCCCTCTCAAGGTCACTGCCCTCACAAGGTCATTGCCCTCTAAAACTTCAATGCCCACCCAGGGTCATTGCCCTCTGAAGGTCACTGCCCTCACAAGTTCACTGCCCTCCCAAGGTCATTTCCCTCCCAAGGTCGTTGCCCTCCCAAGATCATTGCCCTCTCAAGGGTCATTGCCCTCTCAAGGTCATTGCCATTTCAAGATCATTGCCCTCTCAAGGTCAGTGCCCTCCCAAGATCATTGCCCTCCCAAGGTCATTGCCCTCTCAAGGTCATTGCCCTCTTAAGGTCACAGGATTCTCGGCGTCACTGCCCTCTCAAGGTCACAGGATTCTCGGCGTCACTGCCCTCCAGAGGTCTGTGCCTTCTCACTCTCCAGGTCGCTCTCCCCTCAAGATCACTGCCCCCTCAAGGTCACAGGATTCTCGGCGTCACTGCCCTGCAGAGATCGATGCCCTCTTAAGGTCAATGCCTGTCAAGGTCAGTGCCTTTCAAGGTCAGTGCCCTGTCAAGGTCACTGCACTCTCAAGGTCACTTCTTCTCTACGTCACTGCTTCTTTAGGTTACTTTCATCCCGAGTTCACTGCTTTGTTTAAAAAAGCGATACTGCCAACTTAATATCAACCGACTTATCTAAAAGAGACTAGTCTGTTGAATTACTTAATTCGTTAAACAAAACATTATTGCATTTAAGATAAACCTCTAAAGTATATGGATTTGGATACATGGATTCTCGGCGTCACTGCCCTGCAGAGATCGATGCCCTCTTAAGGTCAATGCCTGTCAAGGTCACTGCCCAATCAAGGTCATTGCCCTACCAAGGTCAGTGCCCTCTCAAGGTCAGTGCCCTCTAAAACTTCAATGCCCACCCAGGGTCATTGCCCTCTGAAGGTCACTGCCCTCACAAGTTCACTGCCCTCCCAAGGTCATTTCCCTCCCAAGGTCGTTGCCCTCCCAAGATCATTGCCCTCTCAAGGTCAGTGCCCTCTCAAGGTCATTGCCCTACCAAGTTCATTGCCCTACCAAGGTCAGTGCCCTCTCAAGGTCAGTGCCCTCTCAAGGTCAGTGCCCTCTCAAGGTCATTGCCCTCTCAAGGTCAGTGCCCTCTCAAGGTCATTGCCCTACCAAGGTCAGTGCCCTCTTAAGGTCATTGCCCTACCAAGGTCAGTGCCCTCTTAAGGTCACTGCCCTCACAAGTTCACTGCCCTCCCAAGCTCATTTCCCTCCCAAGGTCGTTGCGCTCCCAAGGTCATTGCCCTCTCAAGATCACTGCCCTCTCAAGGTCGTTGCTGTCTCCAGGTTATTTCCCTCCCAAGGACATTGCTCACCCAAGGTCATTGCCCTCTCAAGGTCAGTGCCCTCTCAAGGTCAGTGCCCTCTCAAGGTCAGTGCCCTCTCAAGGTCATTGCCCTACCAAGTTCATTGCCCTCTCAAGTTCAGTGCCCTCTCAAGGTCAGTGCCCTCTCAAGGTCATTGCCCTACCAAGGTCAGTGCCCTCTCAAGGTCATTGCCCTCCCAAGGTCACTGCGCTCTCAAGTTTATTGCCCTACCAAGGTCATTTCCCTCCCAAGGTCATTTCTCTCCCAAGGACATTGCTCACCCAAGGTCATTGCCCTACCAAGTTCATTGCCCTCTCAAGGTCGTTGCTGTCTCCAGGTCAGTGCCCTCTCAAGGTCATTGCCCTACCAAGTTCATTGCCCTCTCCAGGTCACTGCCATCTCAAGGTCACTGCTCTCTCAAAGTCATTGCCCTCTCAAGGTCAGTGCCCTCTCAAGGTCATTGCCTTCTAAAACTTCAATGCCCACCCAGGGTCATTGCCCTCTGAAGGTCACTGCCCTCACAAGTTCACTGCCCTCCCAAGGTCATTTCGCTCCCAAGGACATTGCTCTCCCAAGGTTATTGCCCTCTCAAGGTCACTGCCCTCACAAGGTAATTGCCCTCCCAAGGTCATTGCCCTACCAAGTTCATTGCCCTACCAAGGTCAGTGCCCTCTCAAGGTCAGTGCCCTCTCAAGGTCAGTGCCCTCTCAAGGTCAGTGCCCTCTCAAGTTCAGTGCCCTCTCAAGGTCAATGCCCTCTCAAGGTCATTGCCCTACCAAGGTCAGTGCCCTCTCAAGGTCATTGCCCTCCCAAGGTCACTGCGCTCTCAAGTTTATTGCCCTACCAAGGTCATTTCCCTCCCAAGGTCATTTCTCTCCCAAGGACTTCCCTCACCCAAGGTCATTGCCCTCTCAAGGTCAGTGCCCTCTCCAGGTCACTGCCATCTCAAGGTCACTGCTCTCTCAAAGTCATTGCCCTCTCAAGGTCAGTGCCCTCTCAAGGTCATTGCCCTACCAAGGTCAGTGCCCTCTCAAGGTCAGTGCCCTCTCAAGGTCAGTGCCCTCTCAAGGTCAGTGCCCTCTCAAGGTCAGTGTCCTCTCAAGGTCAGTGCCCTCTCAAGGTCAGTGCCCTCTCAAGGTCAGTGCCCTCTTAAGGTCAGTGCCCTCTCAAGGTCAGTGCCCTCACAAGGTCATTGCCTTCTAAAACTTCAATGCCCACCCAGGGTCATTGCCCTCTGAAGGTCACTGCCCTCACAAGTTCACTGCCCTCCCAAGGTCACTTCGCTCCCAAGGACATTGCTCTCCCAAGATTGCATGTTTACAAAAAAAGTTATTCATCAAATAAATTCTCTTACTTTTGCCCACACTGCAGCGCAGCCCAAGCGCAGTCGCTGCTTACTGCGCAGTTAGAAGAGAACGGGCGCGTGAGGGTGGATGTATATGCATGTATGTGTGCGTGCATAAAAGAAGTGCAGAATAATAAGATTATCAGCTTGGAGGGTTCAGGGTATCTCCTAGTCGAACAGTCTCGACTAGAGCCTGCTTAACCGTTTCATACATATATCGTTTTTTATAAAATATTCTGACAAACATGGCTTGGGTGCGAGTTCAAATCCCTCGGTAACCCCTTTTTTAAATTGCAAATTTTGTTATTTTAGCTTTTATATTTTTAAAATTTTATTTTAAAATTTTATAAAAATTATAAATCGGAGTTATACACGAGTATGTGTTCCAAATTACAAGTCTCTAGCTTCAAAGGCGTCGAAATGAACTGTGTTCAGGTCATTGCCCTCTCATGGTCGTTGCCCTGTCAAGGTAATTTCCCTCTCCAGGTCTCTGCCATCTCAAGGTCACTGCTCTCTCAAGGTCATTGCCCTCTCAAGGTCAGTGCCCTCTCAAAGTCATTGCCCTCTCAAAGTCATTGCCTTCTCAAGGTCAGTGCCTTCTCAAGGTCATTGCCCTACCAAGATCAGTGCCCTCTCAAGGTCAGTGCCCTCTCAAGGTCACTGCCCAATCAAGGTCATTGCCCTACCAAGGTCAGTGCCCTCTCAAGGTCAGTGCCCTCTCAAGGTCAGTGCCCTCTAAAACTTCAATGCCCACCCAGGGTCATTGCCCCCTGAAGGTCACTGCCCTCACAAGTTCACTGCCCTCCCAAGGTCATTTCCCTCCCAAGGTCTTTGCCCTCCCAAGATCATTGCCCTCTCAAGGGTCATTGCCCTCTCAAGGTCATTGCCATTTCAAGATCATTGCCCTCTCAAGGTCAGTGCCCTCCCAAGATCATTGCCCTCCCAAGGTCATTGCCCTCTCAAGGTCATTGCCCTCTTAAGGTCACAGGATTCTCGGCGTCACTGCCCTCTCAAGGTCACAGGATTCTCGGCGTCACTGCCCTCCAGAGGTCTGTGCCTTCTCACTCTCCAGGTCGCTCTCCCCTCAAGATCACTGCCCCCTCAAGGTCACAGGATTCTCGGCGTCACTGCCCTGCAGAGATCGATGCCCTCTTAAGGTCAATGCCTGTCAAGGTCAGTGCCTTTCAAGGTCAGTGCCCTGTCAAGGTCACTGCACTCTCAAGGTCACTTCTTCTCTACGTCACTGCTTCTTTAGGTTACTTTCATCCCGAGTTCACTGCTTTGTTTAAAAAAGCGATACTGCCAACTTAATATCAACCGACTTATCTAAAAGAGACTAGTCTGTTGAATTACTTAATTCGTTAAACAAAACATTATTGCATTTAAGATAAACCTCTAAAGTATATGGATTTGGATACATGGATTCTCGGCGACACTGCCCTGCAGAGATCGATGCCCTCTTAAGGTCAATGCCTGTCAAGGTCACTGCCCAATCAAGGTCATTGCCCTACCAAGGTCAGTGCCCTCTCAAGGTCAGTGCCCTCTCAAGGTCAGTGCCCTCTAAAACTTCAATGCCCACCCAGGGTCATTGCCCTCTGAAGGTCACTGTTCACTGCCCTCCCAAGGTCGTTGCCCTCCCAAGATCATTGCCCTCTCAAGGTCAGTGCCCTCTCAAGGTCATTGCCCTACCAAGTTCATTGCCCTACCAAGGTCAGTGCCCTCTCAAGGTCAGTGCCCTCTCAAGGTCAGTGCTCTCTAAGGTCATTGCCCTCTCAAGGTCAGTGCCCTCTCAAGGTCATTGCCCTACCAAGGTCAGTGCCCTCTTAAGGTCACTGCCCTCACAAGTTCACTGCCCTCCCAAGGTCATTTCCCTCCCAAGGTCGTTGCGCTCCCAAGGTCATTGCCCTCTCAAGATCACTGCCCTCTCAAGGTCGTTGCTGTCTCCAGGTTATTTCCCTCCCAAGGACATTGCTCACCCAAGGACATTGCTCACCCAAGGTCATTGCCCTCTCAAGGTCAGTGCCCTCTCAAGGTCAGTGCCCTCTCAAGGGCATTGCCCTACCAAGTTCATTGCCCTACCAAGGTCAGTGCCCTCTCAAGGTCAGTGCCCTCTCAAGGTCAGTGCCCTCTCAAGGTCAGTGCCCTCTCAAGGTCAGTGCCCTCTCAAGGTCATTGCCCTACCAAGGTCAGTGCCCTCTCAAGGTCATTGCCCTCCCAAGGTCACGGCGCTCTCAAGTTTATTGCCCTACCAAGGTCATTTCCCTCCCAAGGTCATTTCTCTCTCAAAGTCATTGCCCTCTCAAGGTCAGTGCCCTCTCAAGGTCATTGCCCTACCAAGGTCAGTGCCCTCACAAGGTCATTGCCTTCTAAAACTTCAATGCCCACCCAGGGTCATTGCCCTCTGAAGGTCACTGCCCTCACAAGTTCACTGCCCTCACAAGGTCATTTCGCTCCCAAGGACATTGCTCTCCCAAGGTTATTGCCCTCTCAAGGTCACTGCCCTCACAAGGTAATTGCCCTCCCAAGGTCATTGCCCTCTCAAGGTCACTGGAATCTCGAGGTCACTGTCCTCTCAAGGCCATTGCCCTCTCTGTTAACAAGATTTTCTTGATACTCAAGATCACTGCCCTCTCAAGGTCACAGAATTCTCGGCGTCACTGCTCTTTGCCTTCTCAAGGTCACTGCACTCTCAAGGTAATTTCCCACTCCATGTCACTGCTCTCTCCAGGTCACTGCCATCTCAAGGACATATCCCTCTCAAGGACACTGCCCTCCCAAGGTCATTGCCATGTCAAGGTCAGTGCCCTGACAAGGTTAGTGCCTTCTCAAGGACATTGCCTTCTCAAGGACGTTGCCCTCTCAAGGTAATTTCCCTCTCCAGGTCACTGCCATCTCAAGGTCATTGGCCTCTCAGGATCACCGCCCTCCCAAGGTCATTGCCTTCTCAAGGTCGTTGCCCTCTCAAGGTGCTTTGTGCTTTGGAATGTACACACATTTTGACCATATGATTACGCCCTGAAAATTTCATTAAGATTGCATGTTTACAAAAAAAGTTATTCATCAAATAAATTCTCTTACTTTTGCCCACACTGCAGCGCAGCCCAAGCGCAGTCGCTGCTTACTGCGCAGTTAGAAGAGAACGGGCGCGTGAGGGTGGATGTATATGCATGTATGTGTGCGTGCATAAAAGAAGTGCAGAATAATAAGATTATCAGCTTGGAGGGTTCAGGGTATCTCCTAGTCGAACAGTCTCGACTAGAGCCTGCTTAACCATTTCATACATATATCGTTTTTTATAAAATATTCTGACAAACATGGCTTGGGTGCGAGTTCAAATCCCGCGGTAACCCCTTTTTTAAATTGCAAATTTTGTTATTTTAGCTTTTATATTTTTAAAATTTTATTTTAAAATTTTATAAAAATTATAAATCGGAGTTATACACGAGTATGTGTTCCAAATTACAAGTCTCTAGCTTCAAAGGCGTCGAAATGAACTGTGTTCAGGTCATTGCCCTCTCATGGTCGTTGCCCTGTCAAGGTAATTTCCCTCTCCAGGTCACTGCCATCTCAAGGTCACTGCTCTCTCAAGGTCATTGCCCTCTCAAGGTCAGTGCCCTCTCAAAGTCATTGCCCTCTCAAAGTCATTGCCTTCTCAAGGTCAGTGCCTTCTCAAGGTCATTGCCCTACCAAGATCAGTGCCCTCTCAAGGTCAGTGCCCTCTCAAGGTCAGTGCCCTCTCAAGGTCACTGCCCAATCAAGGTCATTGCCCTACCAAGGTCAGTGCCCTCTCAAGGTCAGTGCCCTCTCAAGGTCAGTGCCCTCTAAAACTTCAATGCCCACCCAGGGTCATTGCCCTCTGAAGGTCACTGCCCTCACAAGTTCACTGCCCTCCCAAGGTCATTTCCCTCCCAAGGTCGTTGCCCTCACAAGGTCATTGCCCTCCCAAGGTCATCGCCCTCTAAAACTTCAATGCCCTCCCAAGGACATTGCTCACCCAAGGTCATCGCCCTCTAAAACTTCAATGCCCTCCCAAGGACATTGCTCACCCAAGGTCATTGCCCTCTCAAGGTCACTGCCCTCACAAGGTCATTGCCCTCTAAAACTTCAATGCCCACCCAGGGTCATTGCCCTCTGAAGGTCACTGCCCTCACAAGTTCACTGCCCTCCCAAGGTCATTTCCCTCCCAAGGTCGTTGCCCTCCCAAGATCATTGCCCTCTCAAGGTCATTGCCCTCTCAAGGTCATTGCCATTTCAAGATCATTGCCCTCTCAAGGTCATTGCCCTCTTAAGGTCACAGGATTCTCGGCGTCACTGCCCTCTCAAGGTCACAGGATCTCGGCGTCACTGCCCTCCAGAGGTCTGTGCCTTCTCACTCTCCAGGTCGCTCTCCCCTCAAGATCACTGCCCCCTCAAGGTCACAGGATTCTCGGCGTCACTGCCCTGCAGAGATCGATGCCCTCTTAAGGTTAATGCCTGTCAAGGTCAGTGCCTTTCAAGGTCAGTGCCCTGTCAAGGTCACTGCACTCTCAAGGTCACTTCTTCTCTACGTCACTGCTTCTTTAGGTTACTTTCATCCCGAGTTCACTGCTTTGTTTAAAAAAGCGATACTGCCAACTTAATATCAACCGACTTATCTAAAAGACACTAGTCTGTTGAATTACTTAATTCGTTAAACAAAACATTATTGCATTTAAGATAAACCTCTAAAGTATATGGATTTGGATACATGGATTCTCGGCGTCACTGCCCTGCAGAGATCGATGCCCTCTTAAGGTCAATGCCTGTCAAGGTCACTGCCCAATCAAGGTCATTGCCCTACCAAGGTCAGTGCCCAATCAAGGTCATTGCCCTACCAAGGTCAGTGCCCTCTCAAGGTCAGTGCCCTCTCAAGGTCAGTGCCCTCTAAAACTTCAATGCCCACCCAGAGTCATTGCCCTCTGAAGGTCACTGCCCTCACAAGTTCACTGCCCTCCCAAGGTCATTTCCCTCCCAAGGTCGTTGCCCTCCCAAGATCATTGCCCTCTCAAGGTCATTGCCCTACCAAGGTCAGTGCCCTCTCAAGGTCAGTGCCCTCTCAAGGTCAGTGCCCTCTCAAGGTCAGTGCCCTCTCAAGGTCATTGCCCTCTCAAGGTCAGTGCCCTCTCAAGGTCATTGCCCTACCAAGGTCAGTGCCCTCTTAAGGTCACTGCCCTCACAAGTTCACTGCCCTCCCAAGGTCATTTCCCTCCCAAGGTCGTTGCGCTCCCAAGGTCATTGCCCTCTCAAGATCACTGCCCTCTCAAGGTCGTTGCTGTCTCCAGGTTATTTCCTTCCCAAGGACATTGCTCACCCAAGGTCATTGCCCTCTCAAGGTCAGTGCCCTCTCAAGGTCAGTGCCCTCTCAAGGTCAGTGCCCTCTCAAGTTCAGTGCCCTCTCAAGGTCAGTGCCCTCTCAAGGTCATTGCCCTACCAAGGTCAGTGCCCTCTCAAGGTCATTGCCCTACCAAGGTCAGTGCCCTCTCAAGGTCATTGCCTTACCAAGGTCATTTCCCTCCCAAGGTCATTTCTCTCCCAAGGACATTGCTCACCCAAGGTCATTGCCCTCTCAAGGTCAGTGCCCTCTCCAGGTCACTGCCATCTCAAGGTCAGTGCCCTCTCAAGGTCATTGCCTTCTAAAACTTCAATGCCCACCCAGGGTCATTGCCTTCTAAAACTTCAATGCCCACCCAGGGTCATTGCCTTCTAAAACTTCAATGCCCACCCAGGGTCATTGCCCTCTGAAGGTCACTGCCCTCACAAGTTCACTGCCCTCCCAAGGTCATTTCGCTCCCAAGGACATTGCTCTCCCAAGGTTATTGCCCTCTCAAGGTCACTGCCCTCACAAGGTAATTGCCCTCCCAAGGTCATTGCCCTACCAAGTTCATTGCCCTCCCAAGGTCATTTCTCTCCCAAGGACTTCCCTCACCCAAGGTCATTGCCCTCTCAAGGTCAGTGCCCTCTCCAGGTCACTGCCCTCTCAAGGTCAGTGCCCTCTCAAGGTCAGTGCCCTCTCAAGGTCAGTGCCCTCTCAAGGTCAGTGCCCTCTCAAGGTCAGTGCCCTCTTAAGGTCAGTGCCCTCTCAAGGTCAGTGCCCTCACAAGGTCATTGCCTTCTAAAACTTCAATGCCCACCCAGGGTCATTGCCCTCTGAAGGTCACTGCCCTCACAAGTTCACTGCCCTCCCAAGGTCACTTCGCTCCCAAGGACATTGCTCTCCCAAGATTGCATGTTTACAAAAAAAGTTATTCATCAAATAAATTCTCTTACTTTTGCCCACACTGCAGCGCAGCCCAAGCGCAGTCGCTGCTTACTGCGCAGTTAGAAGAGAACGGGCGCGTGAGGGTGGATGTATATGCATGTATGTGTGCGTGCATAAAAGAAGTGCAGAATAATAAGATTATCAGCTTGGAGGGTTCAGGGTATCTCCTAGTCGAACAGTCTCGACTAGAGCCTGCTTAACCGTTTCATACATATATCGTTTTTTATAAAATAGTCTGACAAACATGGCTTGGGTGCGAGTTCAAATCCCGCGGTAACCCCTTTTTTAAATTGCAAATTTTGTTATTTTAGCTTTTATATTTTTAAAATTTTATTTTAAAATTTTATAAAAATTATAAATCGGAGTTATACACGAGTATGTGTTCCAAATTACAAGTCTCTAGCTTCAAAGGCGTCGAAATGAACTGTGTTCAGGTCATTGCCCTCTCATGGTCGTTGCCCTGTCAAGGTAATTTCCCTCTCCAGGTCTCTGCCATCTCAAGGTCACTGCTCTCTCAAGATCAGTGCCCTCTCAAGGTCAGTGCCCTCTCAAGGTCACTGCCCAATCAAGGTCATTGCCCTACCAAGGTCAGTGCCCTCTCAAGGTCAGTGCCCTCTCAAGGTCAGTGCCCTCTCAAGGTCACTGCCCAATCAAGGTCATTGCCCTACCAAGGTCATTGCCCTCTCAAGGTCAGTGCCCTCTCAAAGTCATTGCCTTCTCAAGGTCAGTGCCTTCTCAAGGTCATTGCCCTACCAAGATCAGTGCCCTCTCAAGGTCAGTGCCCTCTCAAGGTCACTGCCCAATCAAGGTCATTGCCCTACCAAGGTCAGTGCCCTCCCAAGGTCATTTCCCTCCCAAGGTCGTTGCCCTCCCAAGATCATTGCCCTCTCAAGGTCATTGCCCTCTCAAGGTCATTGCCATTTCAAGATCATTGCCCTCTCAAGGTCAGTGCCCTCCCAAGATCATTGCCCTCCCAAGGTCATTGCCCTCCCAAGATCATTGCCCTCCCAAGGTCATTGCCCTCTCAAGGTCATTGCCCTCTTAAGGTCACAGGATTCTCGGCGTCACTGCCCTCTCAAGGTCACAGGATTCTCGGCGTCACTGCCCTCCAGAGGTCTGTGCCTTCTCACTCTCCAGGTCGCTCTCCCCTCAAGATCACTGCCCCCTCAAGGTCACAGGATTCTCGGCGTCACTGCCCTGCAGAGATCGATGCCCTCTTAAGGTCAATGCCTGTCAAGGTCAGTGCCTTTCAAGGTCAGTGCCCTGTCAAGGTCACTGCACTCTCAAGGTCACTTCTTCTCTACGTCACTGCTTCTTTAGGTTACTTTCATCCCGAGTTCACTGCTTTGTTTAAAAAAGCGATACTGCCAACTTAATATCAACCGACTTATCTAAAAGAGACTAGTCTGTTGAATTACTTAATTCGTTAAACAAAACATTATTGCATTTAAGATAAACCTCTAAAGTATATGGATTTGGATACATGGATTCTCGGCGACACTGCCCTGCAGAGATCGATGCCCTCTTAAGGTCAATGCCTGTCAAGGTCACTGCCCAATCAAGGTCAGTGCCCTCTAAAACTTCAATGCCCACCCAGGGTCATTGCCCTCTGAAGGTCACTGTTCACTGCCCTCCCAAGGTCGTTGCCCTCCCAAGATCATTGCCCTCTCAAGGTCAGTGCCCTCTCAAGGTCATTGCCCTACCAAGTTCATTGCCCTACCAAGGTCAGTGCCCTCTCAAGGTCAGTGCCCCCTTAAGGTCAGTGCCCTCTAAGGTCATTGCCCTCTCAAGGTCAGTGCCCTCTCAAGGTCATTGCCCTACCAAGGTCAGTGCCCTCTTAAGGTCACTGCCCTCACAAGTTCACTGCCCTCCCAAGGTCATTTCCCTCCCAAGGTCGTTGCGCTCCCAAGGTCATTGCCCTCTCAAGATCACTGCCCTCTCAAGGTCGTTGCTGTCTCCAGGTTATTTCCCTCCCAAGGACATTGCTCACCCAAGGACATTGCTCACCCAAGGACATTGCTCACCCAAGGTCATTGCCCTCTCAAGGTCAGTGCCCTCTCAAGGTCAGTGCCCTCTCAAGGTCATTGCCCTACCAAGTTCATTGCCCTACCAAGGTTAGTGCCCTCTCTAGGTCAGTGCCCTCTCAAGGTCAGTGCCCTCTCAAGGTCAGTGCCCTCTCAAGGTCAGTGCCCTCTCAAGGTCAGTGCCCTCTCAAGGTCATTGCCCTACCAAGGTCAGTGCCCTCTCAAGGTCATTGCCCTCCCAAGGTCACTGCGCTCTCAAGTTTATTGCCCTACCAAGGTCATTTCCCTCCCAAGGTCATTTCTCTCTCAAAGTCATTGCCCTCTCAAGGTCAGTGCCCTCTCAAGGTCATTGCCCTACCAAGGTCAGTGCCCTCTCAAGGTCAGTGCCCTCTCAAGGTCAGTGCCCTCTCAAGGTCAGTGCCCTCACAAGGTCATTGCCTTCTAAAACTTCAATGCCCACCCAGGGTCATTGCCCTCTGAAGGTCACTGCCCTCACAAGTTCACTGCCCTCCCAAGGTCATTTCGCTCCCAAGGACATTGCTCTCCCAAGGTTATTGCCCTCTAAGGTCACTGCCCTCACAAGGTAATTGCCCTCCCAAGGTCATTGCCCTCTCATGGTCACTGGAATCTCGAGGTCACTGTCCTCTCAAGGCCATTGCCCTCTCTGTTAACAAGATTTTCTTGATTCTCAAGATCACTGCCCTCTCAAGGTCACAGAATTCTCGGCGTCACTGCTCTTTGCCTTCTCAAGGTCACTGCACTCTCAAGGTAATTTCCCACTCCATGTCACTGCTCTCTCCAGGTCACTGCCATCTCAAGGACATATCCCTCTCAAGGACACTGCCCTCCCAAGGTCATTGCCATGTCAAGGTCAGTGCCCTGACAAGGTTAGTGCCTTCTCAAGGACATTGCCTTCTCAAGGTCGTTGCCCTCTTAAGGTAATTTCCCTCTCCAGGTCACTGCCATCTCAAGGTCATTGGCCTCTCAGGATCACCGCCCTCCCAAGGTCATTGCCTTCTCAAGGTCGTTGCCCTCTCAAGGTGCTTTGTGCTTTGGAATGTACACACATTTTGACCATATGATTACGCCCTGAAAATTTCATTAAGATTGCATGTTTACAAAAAAAGTTATTCATCAAATAAATTCTCTTACTTTTGCCCACACTGCAGCGCAGCCCAAGCGCAGTCGCTGCTTACTGCGCAGTTAGAAGAGAACGGGCGCGTGAGGGTGGATGTATATGCATGTATGTGTGCGTGCATAAAAGAAGTGCAGAATAATAAGATTATCAGCTTGGAGGGTTCAGGGTATCTCCTAGTCGAACAGTCTCGACTAGAGCCTGCTTAACCATTTCATACATATATCGTTTTTTATAAAATATTCTGACAAACATGGCTTGGGTGCGAGTTCAAATCCCGCGGTAACCCCTTTTTTAAATTGCAAATTTTGTTATTTTAGCTTTTATATTTTTAAAATTTTATAAAAATTATAAATCGGAGTTATACACGAGTATATGTTCCAAATTACAAGTCTCTAGCTTCAAAGGCGTCGAAATGAACTGTGTTCAGGTCATTGCCCTCTCATGGTCGTTGCCCTGTCAAGGTAATTTCCCTCTCCAGGTCACTGCCATCTCAAGGTCACTGCTCTCTCAAGGTCATTGCCCTCTCAAGGTCAGTGCCCTCTCAAAGTCATTGCCCTCTCAAAGTCATTGCCTTCTCAAGGTCAGTGCCTTCTCAAGGTCATTGCCCTACCAAGATCAGTGCCCTCTCAAGGTCAGTGCCCTCTCAAGGTCAGTGCCCTCTCAAGGTCACTGCCCAATCAAGGTCATTGCCCTACCAAGGTCAGTGCCCTCTCAAGGTCAGTGCCCTCTAAAACTTCAATGCCCACCCAGGGTCATTGCCCTCTGAAGGTCACTGCCCTCACAAGTTCACTGCCCTCCCAAGGTCATTTCCCTCCCAAGGTCGTTGCCCTCACAAGGTCATTGCCCTCCCAAGGTCATCGCCCTCTAAAACTTCAATGCCCTCCCAAGGACATTGCTCACCCAAGGTCATTGCCCTCTCAAGGTCACTGCCCTCACAAGGTCATTGCCCTCTAAAACTTCAATGCCCACCCAGGGTCATTGCCCTCTGAAGGTCACTGCCCTCACAAGTTCACTGCCCTCCCAAGGTCATTTCGCTCCCAAGATCGTTGCCCTCCCAAGATCATTGCCCTCTCAAGGTCATTGCCCTCTCAAGGTCATTGCCATTTCAAGATCATTGCCCTCTCAAGGTCATTGCCCTCTTAAGGTCACAGGATTCTCGGCGTCACTGCCCTCTCAAGGTCACAGGATTCTCGGCGTCACTGCCCTCCAGAGGTCTGTGCCTTCTCACTCTCCAGGTCGCTCTCCCCTCAAGATCACTGCCCCCTCAAGGTCACAGGATTCTCGGCGTCACTGCCCTGCAGAGATCGATGCCCTCTTAAGGTTAATGCCTGTCAAGGTCAGTGCCTTTCAAGGTCAGTGCCCTGTCAAGGTCACTGCACTCTCAAGGTCACTTCTTCTCTACGTCACTGCTTCTTTAGGTTACTTTCATCCCGAGTTCACTGCTTTGTTTAAAAAAGCGATACTGCCAACTTAATATCAACCGACTTATCTAAAAGAGACTAGTCTGTTGAATTACTTAATTCGTTAAACAAAACATTATTGCATTTAAGATAAACCTCTAAAGTATATGGATTTGGATACATGGATTCTCGGCGTCACTGCCCTGCAGAGATCGATGCCCTCTTAAGGTCAATGCCTGTCAAGGTCACTGCCCAATCAAGGTCATTGCCCTACCAAGGTCAGTGCCCTCTCAAGGTCAGTGCCCTCTAAAACTTCAATGCCCACCCAGGGTCATTGCCCTCTGAAGGTCACTGCCCTCACAAGTTCACTGCCCTCCCAAGGTCATTTCCCTCCCAAGGTCGTTGCCCTCCCAAGATCATTGCCCTCTCAAGGTCATTGCCCTACCAAGGTCAGTGCCCTCTCAAGGTCAGTGCCCTCTCAAGGTCAGTGCCCTCTCAAGGTCAGTGCCCTCTCAAGGTCAGTGCCCTCTTAAGGTCACTGCCCTCACAAGTTCACTGCCCTCCCAAGGTCATTTCCCTCCCAAGGTCGTTGCGCTCCCAAGGTCATTGCCCTCTCAAGATCACTGCCCTCTCAAGGTCGTTGCTGTCTCCAGGTTATTTCCTTCCCAAGGTCATTGCCCTCTCAAGGTCAGTGCCCTCTCAAGTTCAGTGCCCTCTCAAGGTCAGTGCCCTCTCAAGGTCATTGCCCTACCAAGGTCAGTGCCCTCTCAAGGTCATTGCCCTACCAAGGTCAGTGCCCTCTCAAGGTCATTGCCTTACCAAGGTCATTTCCCTCCCAAGGTCATTTCTCTCCCAAGGACATTGCTCACCCAAGGTCATTGCCCTCTCAAGGTCAGTGCCCTCTCCAGGTCACTGCCATCTCAAGGTCAGTGCCCTCTCAAGGTCATTGCCTTCTAAAACTTCAATGCCCACCCAGGGTCATTGCCTTCTAAAACTTCAATGCCCACCCAGGGTCATTGCCTTCTAAAACTTCAATGCCCACCCAGGGTCATTGCCCTCTGAAGGTCACTGCCCTCACAAGTTCACTGCCCTCCCAAGGTCATTTCGCTCCCAAGGACATTGCTCTCCCAAGGTTATTGCCCTCTCAAGGTCACTGCCCTCACAAGGTAATTGCCCTCCCAAGGTCATTGCCCTACCAAGTTCATTGCCCTCCCAAGGTCATTTCTCTCCCAAGGACTTCCCTCACCCAAGGTCATTGCCCTCTCAAGGTCAGTGCCCTCTCCAGGTCACTGCCATCTCAAGGTCACTGCTCTCTCAAAGTCATTGCCCTCTCAAGGTCAGTGCCCTCTCAAGGTCAGTGCCCTCTCAAGGTCAGTGCCCTCTCAAGGTCAGTGCCCTCTCAAGGTCAATGCCCTCTCAAGGTCATTGCCCTACCAAGGTCAGTGCCCTCTCAAGGTCATTGCCCTCCCAAGGTCACTGCGCTCTCAAGTTTATTGCCCTACCAAGGTCATTTCCCTCCCAAGGTCATTTCTCTCCCAAGGACTTCCCTCACCCAAGGTCATTGCCCTCTCAAGGTCAGTGCCCTCTCCAGGTCACTGCCATCTCAAGGTCACTGCTCTCTCAAAGTCATTGCCCTCTCAAGGTCAGTGCCCTCTCAAGGTCATTGCCCTACCAAGGTCAGTGCCCTCTCAAGGTCAGTGCCCTCTCAAGGTCAGTGCCCTCTCAAGGTCAGTGCCCTCTCAAGGTCAGTGCCCTCTCAAGGTCAGTGCCCTCTCAAGGTCAGTGCCCTCTTAAGGTCAGAGCCCTCTCAAGGTCAGTGCCCTCACAAGGTCATTGCCTTCTAAAACTTCAATGCCCACCCAGGGTCATTGCCCTCTGAAGGTCACTGCCCTCACAAGTTCACTGCCCTCCCAAGGTCATTTCGCTCCCAAGGACATTGCTCTCCCAAGGTTATTGCCCTCTCAAGGTCACTGCCCTCACAAGGTAATTGCCTTCTCAAGGTCAGTGCCTTCTCAAGGTCATTGCCCTACCAAGATCAGTGCCCTCTCAAGGTCAGTGCCCTCTCAAGGTCACTGCCCAATCAAGGTCATTGCCCTACCAAGGTCAGTGCCCTCTCAAGGTCAGTGCCCTCTCAAGGTCAGTGCCCTCTAAAACTTCAATGCCCACCCAGGGTCATTGCCCTCTGAAGGTCACTGCCCTCACAAGTTCACTGCCCTCACAAGGTCATTTCCCTCCCAAGGTCGTTGCCCTCACAAGGTCATTGCCCTCCCAAGGTCATCGCCCTCTAAAACTTCAATGCCCTCTCAAGGACATTGCTCACCCAAGGTCAGTGCCCTCTCAAGGTCACTGCCCTCACAAGGTCATTGCCCTCTAAAACTTCAATGCCCACCCAGGGTCATTGCCCTCTGAAGGTCACTGCCCTCACAAGTTCACTGCCCTCCCAAGGTCATTTCCCTCCCAAGGTCGTTGCCCTCCCAAGATCATTGCCCTCTCAAGGGTCATTGCCCTCTCAAGGTCATTGCCATTTCAAGATCATTGCCCTCTCAAGGTCAGTGCCCTCCCAAGATCATTGCCCTCCCAAGGTCATTGCCCTCTCAAGGTCATTACCCTCTTAAGGTCACAGGATTCTCGGCGTCACTGCCCTCTCAAGGTCACAGGATTCTCGGCGTCACTGCCCTCCAGAGGTCTGTGCCTTCTCACTCTCCAGGTCGCTCTCCCCTCAAGATCACTGCCCCCTCAACGTCACAGGATTCTCGGCGTCACTGCCCTGCAGAGATCGATGCCCTCTTAAGGTCAATGCCTGTCAAGGTCAGTGCCTTTCAAGGTCAGTGCCCTGTCAAGGTCACTGCACTCTCAAGGTCACTTCTTCTCTACGTCACTGCTTCTTTAGGTTACTTTCATCCCGATTTCACTGCTTTGTTTAAAAAAGCGATACTGCCAACTTAATATCAACCGACTTATCTAAAAGAGACTAGTCTGTTGAATTACTTAATTCGTTAAACAAAACATTATTGCATTTAAGATAAACCTATAAAGTATATGGATTTGGATACATGGATTCTCGGCGTCACTGCCCTGCAGAGATCGATGCCCTCTTAAGGTCAATGCCTGTCAAGGTCACTGCCCAATCAAGGTCATTGCCCTACCAAGGTCAGTGCCCTCTCAAGGTCAGTGCCCTCTCAAGGTGCTTTGTGCTTTGGAATGTACACACATTTTGACCATATGATTACGCCCTGAAAATTTCATTAAGATTGCATGTTTACAAAAAAAGTTATTCATCAAATAAATTCTCTTACTTTTGCCCACACTGCAGCGCAGCCCAAGCGCAGTCGCTGCTTACTGCGCAGTTAGAAGAGAATGGGCGCGTGAGGGTGGATGTATATGCATGTATGTGTGCGTGCATAAAAGAAGTGCAGAATAATAAGATTATCAGCTTGGAGGGTTCAGGGTATCTCCTAGTCGAACAGTCTCGACTAGAGCCTGCTTAACCGTTTCATACATATATCGTTTTTTATAAAATATTCTGACAAACATGGCTTGGGTGCGAGTTCAAATCCCGCGGTAACCCCTTTTTTAAATTGCAAATTTTGTTATTTTAGCTTTTATATTTTTAAAATTTTATAAAAATTATAAATCGGAGTTATACACGAGTATGTGTTCCAAATTACAAGTCTCTAGCTTCAAAGGCGTCGAAATGAACTGTGTTCAGGTCATTGCCCTCTCATGGTCGTTGCCCTGTCAAGGTAATTTCCCTCTCCAGGTCACTGCCATCTCAAGGTCACTGCTCTCTCAAGGTCATTGCCCTCTCAAGGTCAGTGCCCTCTCAAAGTCATTGCCCTCTCAAAGTCATTACCTTCTCAAGGTCATCGCCCTCCCAAGGTCATCGCCCTCTAAAACTTCAATGCCCACCCAGGGTCATTGCCCTCTGAAGGTCACTGCCCTCACAAGTTCACTGCCCTCCCAAGGTCATTTCCCTCCCAAGGTCGTTGCCCTCCCAAGATCATTGCCCTCTCAAGGTCATTGCCCTCTCAAGGTCATTGCCATTTCAAGATCATTGCCCTCTCAAGGTCATTGCCCTACCAAGGTCAGTGCCCTCTCAAGGTCAGTGCCTTCTCAAGGTCGTTGCCCTCTCAAGGTGCTTTGTGCTTTGGAATGTACACACATTTTGACCATATGATTACGCCCTGAAAATTTCATTAAGATTGCATGTTTACAAAAAAAGTTATTCATCAAATAAATTCTCTTACTTTTGCCCACACTGCAGCGCAGCCCAAGCGCAGTCGCTGCTTACTGCGCAGTTAGAAGAGAACGGGCGCGTGAGGGTGGATGTATATGCATGTATGTGTGCGTGCATAAAAGAAGTGCAGAATAATAAGATTATCAGCTTGGAGGGTTCAGGGTATCTCCTAGTCGAACAGTCTCGACTAGAGCCTGCTTAACCGTTTCATACATATATCGTTTTTTATAAAATATTCTGACAAACATGGCTTGGGTGCGAGTTCAAATCCCGCGGTAACCCCTTTTTTAAATTGCAAATTTTGTTATTTTAGCTTTTATATTTTTAAAATTTTATAAAAATTATAAATCGGAGTTATACACGAGTATGTGTTCCAAATTACAAGTCTCTAGCTTCAAAGGCGTCGAAATGAACTGTGTTCAGGTCATTGCCCTCTCATGGTCGTTGCCCTGTCAAGGTAATTTCCCTCTCCAGGTCACTGCCATCTCAAGGTCACTGCTCTCTCAAGGTCATTGCCCTCTCAAGGTCAGTGCCCTCTCAAAGTCATTGCCCTCTCAAAGTCATTACCTTCTCAAGGTCATCGCCCTCCCAAGGTCATCGCCCTCTAAAACTTCAATGCCCACCCAGGGTCATTGCCCTCTGAAGGTCACTGCCCTCACAAGTTCACTGCCCTCCCAAGGTCATTTCCCTCCCAAGGTCGTTGCCCTCACAAGGTCATTGCCCTCCCAAGGTCATCGCCCTCTAAAACTTCAATGCCCTCCCAAGGACATTGCTCACCCAAGGTCATTGCCCTCTCAAGGTCACTGCCCTCACAAGGTCATTGCCCTCTAAAACTTCAATGCCCACCCAGGGTCATTGCCCTCTGAAGGTCACTGCCCTCACAAGTTCACTGCCCTCCCAAGGTCATTTCCCTCCCAAGGTCGTTGCCCTCCCAAGATCATTGCCCTCTCAAGGTCATTGCCCTCTCAAGGTCATTGCCATTTCAAGATCATTGCCCTCTCAAGGTCATTGCCCTCTTAAGGTCACAGGATTCTCGGCGTCACTGCCCTCTCAAGGTCACAGGATTCTCGGCGTCACTGCCCTCCAGAGGTCTGTGCCTTCTCACTCTCCAGGTCGCTCTCCTCTCAAGATCACTGCCCCCTCAAGGTCACAGGATTCTCGGCGTCACTGCCCTGCAGAGATCGATGCCCTCTTAAGGTTAATGCCTGTCAAGGTCAGTGCCTTTCAAGGTCAGTGCCCTGTCAAGGTCACTGCACTCTCAAGGTCACTTCTTCTCTACGTCACTGCTTCTTTAGGTTACTTTCATCCCGAGTTCACTGCTTTGTTTAAAAAAGCGATACTGCCAACTTAATATCAACCGACTTATCTAAAAGAGACTAGTCTGTTGAATTACTTAATTCGTTAAACAAAACATTATTGCATTTAAGATAAACCTCTAAAGTATATGGATTTGGATACATGGATTCTCGGCGTCACTGCCCTGCAGAGATCGATGCCCTCTTAAGGTCAATGCCTGTCAAGGTCACTGCCCAATCAAGGTCATTGCCCTACCAAGGTCAGTGCCCAATCAAGGTCAGTGCCCTCTCAAGGTCAGTGCCCTCTAAAACTTCAATGCCCACCCAGGGTCATTGCCCTCTGAAGGTCACTGCCCTCACAAGTTCACTGCCCTCCCAAGGTCATTGCCCTCTCAAGGTCAGTGCCCTCTCCAGGTCACTGCCATCTCAAGGTCACTGCTCTCTCAAAGTCATTGCCCTCTCAAGGTCAGTGCCCTCTCAAGGTCATTGCCCTACCAAGGTCAGTGCCCTCTCAAGGTCAGTGCCCTCTCAAGGTCAGTGCCCTCTCAAGGTCAGTGCCCTCTCAAGGTCAGTGCCCTCTCAAGGTCAGTGCCCTCTCAAGGTCAGTGCCCTCACAAGGTCATTGCCTTCTAAAACTTCAATGCCCACCCAGGGTCATTGCCCTCTGAAGGTCACTGCCCTCACAAGTTCACTGCCCTCCCAAGGTCATTTCGCTCCCAAGGACATTGCTCTCCCAAGGTTATTGCCCTCTCAAGGTCACTGCCCTCACAAGGTAATTGCCTTCTCAAGGTCAGTGCCTTCTCAAGGTCATTGCCCTACCAAGATCAGTGCCCTCTCAAGGTCAGTGCCCTCTCAAGGTCACTGCCCAATCAAGGTCATTGCCCTACCAAGGTCAGTGCCCTCTCAAGGTCAGTGCCCTCTAAAACTTCAATGCCCACCCAGGGTCATTGCCCTCTGAAGGTCACTGCCCTCACAAGTTCACTGCCCTCACAAGGTCATTTCCCTCCCAAGGTCGTTGCCCTCACAAGGTCATTGCCCTCCCAAGGTCATCGCCCTCTAAAACTTCAATGCCCTCCCAAGGACATTGCTCACCCAAGGTCAGTGCCCTCTCAAGGTCACTGCCCTCACAAGGTCATTGCCCTCTAAAACTTCAATGCCCACCCAGGGTCATTGCCCTCTGAAGGTCACTGCCCTCACAAGTTCACTGCCCTCCCAAGGTCGTTGCCCTCCCAAGATCATTGCCCTCTCAAGGGTCATTGCCCTCTCAAGGTCATTGCCATTTCAAGATCATTGCCCTCTCAAGGTCAGTGCCCTCCCAAGATCATTGCCCTCCCAAGGTCATTGCCCTCTCAAGGTCATTGCCCTCTTAAGGTCACAGGATTCTCGGCGTCACTGCCCTCTCAAGGTCACAGGATTCTCGGCGTCACTGCCCTCCAGAGGTCTGTGCCTTCTCACTCTCCAGGTCGCTCTCCCCTCAAGATCACTGCCCCCTCAAGGTCACAGGATTCTCGGCGTCACTGCCCTGCAGAGATCGATGCCCTCTTAAGGTCAATGCCTGTCAAGGTCAGTGCCTTTCAAGGTCAGTGCCCTGTCAAGGTCACTGCACTCTCAAGGTCACTTCTTCTCTACGTCACTGCTTCTTTAGGTTACTTTCATCCCGAGTTCACTGCTTTGTTTAAAAAAGCGATACTGCCAACTTAATATCAACCGACTTATCTAAAAGAGACTAGTCTGTTGAATTACTTAATTCGTTAAACAAAACATTATTGCATTTAAGATAAACCTCTAAAGTATATGGATTTGGATACATGGATTCTCGGCGTCACTGCCCTGCAGAGATCGATGCCCTCTTAAGGTCAATGCCTGTTAAGGTCACTGCCCAATCAAGGTCATTGCCCTACCAAGGTCAGTGCCCTCTCAAGGTCAGTGCCCTCTCAAGGTCAGTGCCCTCTAAAACTTCAATGCCCACCCTGGGTCATTGCCCTCTGAAGGTCACTGCCCTCACAAGTTCACTGCCCTCCCAAGGTCATTTCCCTCCCAAGGTCGTTGCCCTCCCAAGATCATTGCCCTCTCAAGGTCAGTGCCCTCTCAAGGTCATTGCCCTACCAAGTTCATTGCCCTACCAAGGTCAGTGCCCTCTCAAGGTCAGTGCCCTCTCAAGGTCAGTGCCCTCTCAAGGTCAGTGCCCTCTCAAGGTCATTGCCCTCTCAAGGTCAGTGCCCTCTCAAGGTCATTGCCCTACCAAGGTCAGTGCCCTCTTAAGGTCATTGCCCTACCAAGGTCAGTGCCCTCTTTAGGTCACTGCCCTCACAAGTTCACTGCCCTCCCAAGGTCATTTCCCTCCCAAGGTCGTTGCGCTCCCAAGGTCATTGCCCTCTCAAGATCACTGCCCTCTCAAGGTCGTTGCTGTCTCCAGGTTATTTCCCTCCCAAGGACATTGCTCACCCAAGGTCATTGCCCTCTCAAGGTCAGTGCCCTCTCAAGGTCAGTGCCCTCTCAAGGTCAGTGCCCTCTCAAGGTCATTGCCCTACCAAGGTCAGTGCCCTCTCAAGGTCATTGCCCTCCCAAGGTCACTGCGCTCTCAAGTTTATTGCCCTACCAAGGTCATTTCCCTCCCAAGGTCATTTCTCTCCCAAGGACATTGCTCACCCAAGGTCATTGCCCTCTCAAGGTCAGTGCCCTCTCCAGGTCACTGCCATCTCAAGGTCACTGCTCTCTCAAAGTCATTGCCCTCTCAAGGTCAGTGCCCTCTCAAGGTCATTGCCTTCTAAAACTTCAATGCCCACCCAGGGTCATTGCCCTCTGAAGGTCACTGCCCTCACAAGTTCACTGCCCTCCCAAGGTCATTTCGCTCCCAAGGACATTGCTCTCCCAAGGTTATTGCCCTCTCAAGGTCACTGCCCTCACAAGGTAATTGCCCTCCCAAGGTCATTGCCCTACCAAGTTCATTGCCCTACCAAGGTCAGTGCCCTCTCAAGGTCAGTGCCCTCTCAAGGTCAGTGCCCTCTCAAGGTCAGTGCCCTCTCAAGTTCAGTGCCCTCTCAAGGTCAATGCCCTCTTCATGTCATTGCCCTACCAAGGTCAGTGCCCTCTCAAGGTCATTGCCCTCCCAAGGTCACTGCGCTCTCAAGTTTATTGCCCTACCAAGGTCATTTCCCTCCCAAGGTCATTTCTCTCCCAAGGACTTCCCTCACCCAAGGTCATTGCCCTCTCAAGGTCAGTGCCCTCTCCAGGTCACTGCCATCTCAAGGTCACTGCTCTCTCAAAGTCATTGCCCTCTCAAGGTCAGTGCCCTCTCAAGGTCATTGCCCTACCAAGGTCAGTGCCCTCTCAAGGTCATTGCCCTCTCAAGGTCAGTGCCCTCTCAAGGTCAGTGCCCTCTCAAGGTCAGTGCCCTCTCAAGGTCAGTGCCCTCTCAAGGTCAGTGCCCTCACAAGGTCATTGCCTTCTAAAACTTCAATGCCCACCCAGGGTCATTGCCCTCTGAAGGTCACTGCCCTCACAAGTTCACTGCCCTCCCAAGGTCATTTCGCTGCCAAGGACATTGCTCTCCCAAGGTTATTGCCCTCTCAAGGTCACTGCCCTCAAAAGGTAATTGCCCTCCCAAGGTCATTGCCCTACCAAGTTCATTGCCCTACCAAGGTCAGTGCCCTCTCAAGGTCAATGCCCTCTCAAGGTCACTGCGCTCTCAAGTTTATTGCCCTACCAAGGTCATTTCCCTCCCAAGGTCATTTCTCTCCCAAGGACTTCCCTCACCCAAGGTCATTGCCCTCTCAAGGTCAGTGCCCTCTCAAGGTCAGTGCCCTCTTAAGGTCAGTGCCCTCTCAAGGTCAGTGCCCTCACAAGGTCATTGCCTTCTAAAACTTCAATGCCCACCCAGGGTCATTGCCCTCTGAAGGTCACTGCCCTCACAAGTTCACTGCCCTCCCAAGGTCACTTCGCTCCCAAGGACATTGCTCTCCCAAGATTGCATGTTTACAAAAAAGTTATTCATCAAATAAATTCTCTTACTTTTTCCCACACTGCAGCGCAGCCCAAGCGCAGTCGCTGCTTACTGCGCAGTTAGAAGAGAACGGGCGCGTGAGGGTGGATGTATATGCATGTATGTGTGCGTGCATAAAAGAAGTGCAGAATAATAAGATTATCAGCTTGGAGGGTTCAGGGTATCTCCTAGTCGAACAGTCTCGACTAGAGCCTGCTTAACCGTTTCATACATATATCGTTTTTTATAAAATATTCTGACAAACATGGCTTGGGTGCGAGTTCAAATCCCGCGGTAACCCCTTTTTTAAATTGCAAATTTTGTTATTTTAGCTTTTATATTTTTAAAATTTTATTTTAAAATTTTATAAAAATTATAAATCGGAGTTATACACGAGTATGTGTTCCAAATTACAAGTCTCTAGCTTCAAAGGCGTCGAAATGAACTGCGTTCAGGTCATTGCCCTCTCATGGTCGTTGCCCTGTCAAGGTAATTTCCCTCTCCAGGTCTCTGCCATCTCAAGGTCACTGCTCTCTCAAGGTCATTGCCCTCTCAAGGTCAGTGCCCTCTCAAAGTCATTGCCCTCTCAAAGTCATTGCCTTCTCAAGGTCAGTGCCTTCTCAAGGTCATTGCCCTACCAAGATCAGTGCCCTCTCAAGGTCAGTGCCCTCTCAAGGTCAGTGCCCTCTCAAGGTCAGTGCCCTCTCAAGGTCACTGCCCAATCAAGGTCATTGCCCTACCAAGGTCAGTGCCCTCTCAAGGTCAGTGCCCTCTCAAGGTCAGTGCCCTCTAAAACTTCAATGCCCACCCAGGGTCATTGCCCTCTGAAGGTCACTGCCCTCACAAGTTCACTGCCCTCCCAAGGTCATTTCCCTCCCAAGGTCGTTGCCCTCCCAAGATCATTGCCCTCTCAAGGGTCATTGCCCTCTCAAGGTCATTGCCATTTCAAGATCATTCCCCTGACAAGGTCAGTGCCCTCTCAAGGTCAGTGCCCTCTCAAGGTCAGTGCCCTCTCAAGTTCAGTGCCCTCTCAAGGTCAATGCCCTCTCAAGGTCATTGCCCTACCAAGGTCAGTGCCCTCTCAAGGTCATTGCCCTCCCAAGGTCACTGCGCTCTCAAGTTTATTGCCCTACCAAGGTCATTTCCCTCCCAAGGTCATTTCTCTCCCAAGGACTTCCCTCACCCAAGGTCATTGCCCTCTCAAGGTCAGTGCCCTCTCCAGGTCACTGCCATCTCAAGGTCACTGCTCTCTCAAAGTCATTGCCCTCTCAAGGTCAGTGCCCTCTCAAGGTCATTGCCCTACCAAGGTCAGTGCCCTCTCAAGGTCATTGCCCTCTCAAGGTCAGTGCCCTCTCAAGGTCAGTGCCCTCTCAAGGTCAGTGCCCTCTCAAGGTCAGTGCCCTCTCAAGGTCAGTGCCCTCACAAGGTCATTGCCTTCTAAAACTTCAATGCCCACCCAGGGTCATTGCCCTCTGAAGGTCACTGCCCTCACAAGTTCACTGCCCTCCCAAGGTCATTTCGCTCCCAAGGACATTGCTCTCCCAAGGTTATTGCCCTCTCAAGGTCACTGCCCTCACAAGGTAATTGCCCTCCCAAGGTCATTGCCCTACCAAGTTCATTGCCCTACCAAGGTCAGTGCCCTCTCAAGGTCAATGCCCTCTCAAGGTCATTGCCCTACCAAGGTCAGTGCCCTCTCAAGGTCATTGCCCTCCCAAGGTCACTGCGCTCTCAAGTTTATTGCCCTACCAAGGTCATTTCCCTCCCAAGGTCATTTCTCTCCCAAGGACTTCCCTCACCCAAGGTCATTGCCCTCTCAAGGTCAGTGCCCTCTCCAGGTCACTGCCATCTCAAGGTCACTGCTCTCTCAAAGTCATTGCCCTCTCAAGGTCAGTGCCCTCTCAAGGTCATTGCCCTACCAAGGTCAGTGCCCTCTCAAGGTCAGTGCCCTCTCAAGGTCAGTGCCCTCTCAAGGTCAGTGCCCTCTCAAGGTCAGTGCCCTCTCAAGGTCAGTGCCCTCTCAAGGTCAGTGCCCTCTTAAGGTCAGTGCCCTCTCAAGGTCAGTGCCCTCACAAGGTCATTGCCTTCTAAAACTTCAATGCCCACCCAGGGTCATTGCCCTCTGAAGGTCACTGCCCTCACAAGTTCACTGCCCTCCCAAGGTCACTTCGCTCCCAAGGACATTGCTCTCCCAAGATTGCATGTTTACAAAAAAAGTTATTCATCAAATAAATTCTCTTACTTTTGCCCACACTGCAGCGCAGCCCAAGCGCAGTCGCTGCTTACTGCGCAGTTAGAAGAGAACGGGCGCGTGAGGGTGGATGTATATGCATGTATGTGTGCGTGCATAAAAGAAGTGCAGAATAATAAGATTATCAGCTTGGAGGGTTCAGGGTATCTCCTAGTCGAACAGTCTCGACTAGAGCCTGCTTAACCGTTTCATACATATATCGTTTTTTATAAAATATTCTGACAAACATGGCTTGGGTGCGAGTTCAAATCCCGCGGTAACCCCTTTTTTAAATTGCAAATTTTGTTATTTTAGCTTTTATATTTTTAAAATTTTATAAAAATTATAAATCGGAGTTATACACGAGTATGTGTTCCAAATTACAAGTCTCTAGCTTCAAAGGCGTCGAAATGAACTGTGTTCAGGTCATTGCCCTCTCATGGTCGTTGCCCTGTCAAGGTAATTTCCCTCTCCAGGTCTCTGCCATCTCAAGGTCACTGCTCTCTCAAGGTCATTGCCCTCTCAAGGTCAGTGCCCTCTCAAAGTCATTGCCCTCTCAAAGTCATTGCCTTCTCAAGGTCAGTGCCTTCTCAAGGTCATTGCCCTACCAAGATCAGTGCCCTCTCAAAGTCATTGCCCTCTCAAAGTCATTGCCTTCTCAAGGTCAGTGCCTTCTCAAGGTCATTGCCCTACCAAGATCAGTGCCCTCTCAAGGTCAGTGCCCTACCAAGGTCAGTGCCCTCTCAAGGTCAGTGCCCTCTCAAGGTCAGTGCCCTCTAAAACTTCAATGCCCACCCAGGGTCATTGCCCTCTGAAGGTCACTGCCCTCACAAGTTCACTGCCCTCCCAAGGTCATTTCCCTCCCAAGGTCGTTGCCCTCACAAGGTCATTGCCCTCCCAAGGTCATCGCCCTCTAAAACTTCAATGCCCTCCCAAGGACATTGCTCACCCAAGGTCATTGCCCTCTCAAGGTCACTGCCCCCACAAGGTCATTGCCCTCTAAAACTTCAATGCCCACCCAGGGTCATTGCCCTCTGAAGGTCACTGCCCTCACAAGTTCACTGCCCTCCCAAGGTCATTTCCCTCCCAAGGTCGTTGCCCTCCCAAGATCATTGCCCTCTCAAGGTCATTGCCCTCTCAAGGTCATTGCCATTTCAAGATCATTGCCCTCTCAAGGTCAGTGCCCTCCCAAGATCATTGCCCTCCCAAGGTCATTGCCCTCTCAAGGTCATTGCCCTCTTAAGGTCACAGGATTCTCGGCGTCACTGCCCTCTCAAGGTCACAGGATTCTCGGCGTCACTGCCCTCCAGAGGTCTGTGCCTTCTCACTCTCCAGGTCGCTCTCCCCTCAAGATCACTGCCCCCTCAAGGTCACAGGATTCACTGCCCTGCAGAGATCGATGCCCTCTTAAGGTCAATGCCTGTCAAGGTCAGTGCCTTTCAAGGTCAGTGCCCTGTCAAGGTCACTGCACTCTCAAGGTCACTTCTTCTCTACGTCACTGCTTCTTTAGGTTACTTTCATCCCGAGTTCACTGCTTTGTTTAAAAAAGCGATACTGCCAACTTAATATCAACCGACTTATCTAAAAGAGACTAGTCTGTTGAATTACTTAATTCGTTAAACAAAACATTATTGCATTTAAGATAAACCTCTAAAGTATATGGATTTGGATACATGGATTCTCGGCGTCACTGCCCTGCAGAGATCGATGCCCTCTTAAGGTCAATGCCTGTCAAGGTCACTGCCCAATCAAGGTCATTGCCCTACCAAGGTCAGTGCCCTCTCAAGGTCAGTGCCCTCTCAAGGTCAGTGCCCTCTAAAACTTCAATGCCCACCCAGGGTCATTGCCCTCTGAAGGTCACTGCCCTCACAAGTTCACTGCCCTCCCAAGGTCATTTCCCTCCCAAGGTCGTTGCCCTCCCAAGATCATTGCCCTCTCAAGGTCACTGCTCTCTCAAAGTCATTGCCCTCTCAAGGTCAGTGCCCTCTCAAGGTCATTGCCCTACCAAGGTCAGTGCCCTCTCAAGGTCAGTGCCCTCTCAAGGTCAGTGCCCTCACAAGGTCATTGCCTTCTAAAACTTCAATGCCCACCCAGGGTCATTGCCCTCTGAAGGTCACTGCCCTCACAAGTTCACTGCCCTCCCAAGGTCACTTCGCTCCCAAGGACATTGCTCTCCCAAGATTGCATGTTTACAAAAAAGTTATTCATCAAATAAATTCTCTTACTTTTTCCCACACTGCAGCGCAGCCCAAGCGCAGTCGCTGCTTACTGCGCAGTTAGAAGAGAACGGGCGCGTGAGGGTGGATGTATATGCATGTATGTGTGCGTGCATAAAAGAAGTGCAGAATAATAAGATTATCAGCTTGGAGGGTTCAGGGTATCTCCTAGTCGAACAGTCTCGACTAGAGCCTGCTTAACCGTTTCATACATATATCGTTTTTTATAAAATATTCTGACAAACATGGCTTGGGTGCGAGTTCAAATCCCGCGGTAACCCCTTTTTTAAATTGCAAATTTTGTTATTTTAGCTTTTATATTTTTAAAATTTTATTTTAAAATTTTATAAAAATTATAAATCGGAGTTATACACGAGTATGTGTTCCAAATTACAAGTCTCTAGCTTCAAAGGCGTCGAAATGAACTGCGTTCAGGTCATTGCCCTCTCATGGTCGTTGCCCTGTCAAGGTAATTTCCCTCTCCAGGTCTCTGCCATCTCAAGGTCACTGCTCTCTCAAGGTCATTGCCCTCTCAAGGTCAGTGCCCTCTCAAAGTCATTGCCCTCTCAAAGTCATTGCCTTCTCAAGGTCAGTGCCTTCTCAAGGTCATTGCCCTACCAAGATCAGTGCCCTCTCAAGGTCAGTGCCCTCTCAAGGTCAGTGCCCTCTCAAGGTCAGTGCCCTCTCAAGGTCACTGCCCAATCAAGGTCATTGCCCTACCAAGGTCAGTGCCCTCTCAAGGTCAGTGCCCTCTCAAGGTCAGTGCCCTCTAAAACTTCAATGCCCACCCAGGGTCATTGCCCTCTGAAGGTCACTGCCCTCACAAGTTCACTGCCCTCCCAAGGTCATTTCCCTCCCAAGGTCGTTGCCCTCCCAAGATCATTGCCCTCTCAAGGGTCATTGCCCTCTCAAGGTCATTGCCATTTCAAGATCATTCCCCTGACAAGGTTAGTGCCTTCTCAAGGACATTGCCCTCCCAAGGTCATTGCCCTCTCAAGGTCATTGCCCTCTTAAGGTCACAGGATTCTCGGCGTCACTGCCCTCCAGAGGTCTGTGCCTTCTCACTCTCCAGGTCGCTCTCCCCTCAAGATCACTGCCCCCTCAAGGTCACAGGATTCTCGGCGTCACTGCCCTGCAGAGATCGATGCCCTCTTAAGGTCAATGCCTGTCAAGGTCAGTGCCTTTCAAGGTCAGTGCCCTGTCAAGGTCACTGCACTCTCAAGGTCACTTCTTCTCTACGTCACTGCTTCTTTAAGTTACTTTCATCCCGAGTTCACTGCTTTGTTTAAAAAAGCGATACTGCCAACTTAATATCAACCGACTTATCTAAAAGAGACTAGTCTGTTGAATTACTTAATTCGTTAAACAAAACATTATTGCATTTAAGATAAACCTCTAAAGTATATGGATTTGGATACATGGATTCTCGGCGTCACTGCCCTGCAGAGATCGATGCCCTCTTAAGGTCAATGCCTGTCAAGGTCACTGCCCAATCAAGGTCATTGCCCTACCAAGGTCAGTGCCCTCTCAAGGTCAGTGCCCTCTCAAGGTCAGTGCCCTCTAAAACTTCAATGCCCACCCAGGGTCATTGCCCTCTGAAGGTCACTGCCCTCACAAGTTCACTGCCCTCCCAAGGTCATTTCCCTCCCAAGGTCGTTGCCCTCCCAAGATCATTGCCCTCTCAAGGTCACTGCTCTCTCAAAGTCATTGCCCTCTCAAGGTCAGTGCCCTCTCAAGGTCATTGCCCTACCAAGGTCAGTGCCCTCTCAAGGTCAGTGCCCTCTCAAGGTCAGTGCCCTCACAAGGTCATTGCCTTCTAAAACTTCAATGCCCACCCAGGGTCATTGCCCTCTGAAGGTCACTGCCCTCACAAGTTCACTGCCCTCCCAAGGTCACTTCGCTCCCAAGGACATTGCTCTCCCAAGATTGCATGTTTACAAAAAAGTTATTCATCAAATAAATTCTCTTACTTTTTCCCACACTGCAGCGCAGCCCAAGCGCAGTCGCTGCTTACTGCGCAGTTAGAAGAGAACGGGCGCGTGAGGGTGGATGTATATGCATGTATGTGTGCGTGCATAAAAGAAGTGCAGAATAATAAGATTATCAGCTTGGAGGGTTCAGGGTATCTCCTAGTCGAACAGTCTCGACTAGAGCCTGCTTAACCGTTTCATACATATATCGTTTTTTATAAAATATTCTGACAAACATGGCTTGGGTGCGAGTTCAAATCCCGCGGTAACCCCTTTTTTAAATTGCAAATTTTGTTATTTTAGCTTTTATATTTTTAAAATTTTATAAAAATTATAAATCGGAGTTATACACGAGTATGTGTTCCAAATTACAAGTCTCTAGCTTCAAAGGCGTCGAAATGAACTGCGTTCAGGTCATTGCCCTCTCATGGTCGTTGCCCTGTCAAGGTAATTTCCCTCTCCAGGTCTCTGCCATCTCAAGGTCACTGCTCTCTCAAGGTCATTGCCCTACCAAGGTCAGTGCCCTCTCAAGGTCAGTGCCCTCTCAAGGTCAGTGCCCTCTAAAACTTCAATGCCCACCCAGGGTCATTGCCCTCTGAAGGTCACTGCCCTCACAAGTTCACTGCCCTCCCAAGGTCATTTCCCTCCCAAGGTCGTTGCCCTCCCAAGATCATTGCCCTCTCAAGGTCACTGCTCTCTCAAAGTCATTGCCCTCTCAAGGTCAGTGCCCTCTCAAGGTCATTGCCCTACCAAGGTCAGTGCCCTCTCAAGGTCAGTGCCCTCTCAAGGTCAGTGCCCTCACAAGGTCATTGCCTTCTAAAACTTCAATGCCCACCCAGGGTCATTGCCCTCTGAAGGTCACTGCCCTCACAAGTTCACTGCCCTCCCAAGGTCACTTCGCTCCCAAGGACATTGCTCTCCCAAGATTGCATGTTTACAAAAAAGTTATTCATCAAATAAATTCTCTTACTTTTTCCCACACTGCAGCGCAGCCCAAGCGCAGTCGCTGCTTACTGCGCAGTTAGAAGAGAACGGGCGCGTGAGGGTGGATGTATATGCATGTATGTGTGCGTGCATAAAAGAAGTGCAGAATAATAAGATTATCAGCTTGGAGGGTTCAGGGTATCTCCTAGTCGAACAGTCTCGACTAGAGCCTGCTTAACCGTTTCATACATATATCGTTTTTTATAAAATATTCTGACAAACATGGCTTGGGTGCGAGTTCAAATCCCGCGGTAACCCCTTTTTTAAATTGCAAATTTTGTTATTTTAGCTTTTATATTTTTAAAATTTTATTTTAAAATTTTATAAAAATTATAAATCGGAGTTATACACGAGTATGTGTTCCAAATTACAAGTCTCTAGCTTCAAAGGCGTCGAAATGAACTGTGTTCAGGTCATTGCCCTCTCATGGTCGTTGCCCTGTCAAGGTAATTTCCCTCTCCAGGTCACTGCCATCTCAAGGTCACTGCTCTCTCAAGGTCATTGCCCTCTCAAGGTCAGTGCCCTCTCAAAGTCATTGCCCTCTCAAAGTCATTGCCTTCTCAAGGTCAGTGCCCTCTCAAGGTCACTGCCCAATCAAGGTCATTGCCCTACCAAGGTCAGTGCCCTCTCAAGGTCAGTGCCCTCTCAAGGTCAGTGCCCTCTAAAACTTCAATGCCCACCCAGGGTCATTGCCCTCTGAAGGTCACTGCCCTCACAAGTTCACTGCCCTCCCAAGGTCATTTCCCTCCCAAGGTCGTTGCCCTCACAAGGTCATTGCCCTCCCAAGGTCATCGCCCTCTAAAACTTCAATGCCCTCCCAAGGACATTGCTCACCCAAGGTCATTGCCCTCTCAAGGTCACTGCCCTCACAAGGTCATTGCCCTCTAAAACTTCAATGCCCACCCAGGGTCATTGCCCTCTGAAGGTCACTGCCCTCACAAGTTCACTGCCCTCCCAAGGTCATTTCCCTCCCAAGGTCGTTGCCCTCCCAAGATCATTGCCCTCTCAAGGTCATTGCCCTCTCAAGGTCATTGCCATTTCAAGATCATTGCCCTCTCAAGGTCAGTGCCCTCCCAAGATCATTGCCCTCCCAAGGTCATTGCCCTCTCAAGGTCATTGCCCTCTTAAGGTCACAGGATTCTCGGCGTCACTGCCCTCTCAAGGTCACAGGATTCTCGGCGTCACTGCCCTCCAGAGGTCTGTGCCTTCTCACTCTCCAGGTCGCTCTCCCCTCAAGATCACTGCCCCCTCAAGGTCACAGGATTCACTGCCCTGCAGAGATCGATGCCCTCTTAAGGTCAATGCCTGTCAAGGTCAGTGCCTTTCAAGGTCAGTGCCCTGTCAAGGTCACTGCACTCTCAAGGTCACTTCTTCTCTACGTCACTGCTTCTTTAGGTTACTTTCATCACGAGTTCACTGCTTTGTTTAAAAAAGCGATACTGCCAACTTAATATCAACCGACTTATCTAAAAGAGACTAGTCTGTTGAATTACTTAATTCGTTAAACAAAACATTATTGCATTTAAGATAAACCTCTAAAGTATATGGATTTGGATACATGGATTCTCGGCGTCACTGCCCTGCAGAGATCGATGCCCTCTTAAGGTCAATGCCTGTCAAGGTCACTGCCCAATCAAGGTCATTGCCCTACCAAGGTCAGTGCCCTCTCAAGGTCAGTGCCCTCTCAAGGTCAGTGCCCTCTAAAACTTCAATGCCCACCCAGGGTCATTGCCCTCTGAAGGTCACTGCCCTCACAAGTTCACTGCCCTCCCAAGGTCATTTCCCTCCCAAGGTCGTTGCCCTCCCAAGATCATTGCCCTCTCAAGGTCACTGCTCTCTCAAAGTCATTGCCCTCTCAAGGTCAGTGCCCTCTCAAGGTCATTGCCCTACCAAGGTCAGTGCCCTCTCAAGGTCAGTGCCCTCTCAAGGTCAGTGCCCTCTCAAGGTCAGTGCCCTCTCAAGGTCAGTGCCCTCTCAAGGTCAGTGCCCTCTCAAGGTCAGTGCCCTCTCAAGGTCAGTGCCCTCTTAAGGTCAGTGCCCTCTCAAGGTCAGTGCCCTCACAAGGTCATTGCCTTCTAAAACTTCAATGCCCACCCAGGGTCATTGCCCTCTGAAGGTCACTGCCCTCACAAGTTCACTGCCCTCCCAAGGTCACTTCGCTCCCAAGGACATTGCTCTCCCAAGATTGCATGTTTACAAAAAAAGTTATTCATCAAATAAATTCTCTTACTTTTGCCCACACTGCAGCGCAGCCCAAGCGCAGTCGCTGCTTACTGCGCAGTTAGAAGAGAACGGGCGCGTGAGGGTGGATGTATATGCATGTATGTGTGCGTGCATAAAAGAAGTGCAGAATAATAAGATTATCAGCTTGGAGGGTTCAGGGTATCTCCTAGTCGAACAGTCTCGACTAGAGCCTGCTTAACCGTTTCATACATATTTCGTTTTTTATAAAATATTCTGACAAACATGGCTTGGGTGCGAGTTCAAATCCCGCGGTAACCCCTTTTTTAAATTGCAAATTTTGTTATTTTAGCTTTTATATTTTAAAATTTTATAAAAATTATAAATCGGAGTTATACACGAGTATGTGTTCCAAATTACAAGTCTCTAGCTTCAAAGGCGTCGAAATGAACTGTGTTCAGGTCATTGCCCTCTCATGGTCGTTGCCCTGTCAAGGTAATTTCCCTCTCCAGGTCTCTGCCATCTCAAGGTCACTGCTCTCTCAAGGTCATTGCCCTACCAAGGTCAGTGCCCTCTCAAGGTCAGTGCCCTCTCAAGGTCAGTGCCCTCTAAAACTTCAATGCCCACCCAGGGTCATTGCCCTCTGAAGGTCACTGTTCACTGCCCTCCCACGGTCGTTGCCCTCCCAAGATCATTGCCCTCTCAAGGTCAGTGCCCTCTCAAGGTCATTGCCCTACCAAGTTCATTGCCCTACCAAGGTCAGTGCCCTCTCAAGGTCAGTGCCCTCTCAAGGTCAGTGCCCTCTCAAGGTCAGTGCCCTCTCAAGGTCATTGCCCTCTCAAGGTCAGTGCCCTCTCAAGGTCAGTGCCCTCTCAAGGTCAGTGCCCTCTAAAACTTCAATGCCCACCCAGGGTCATTGCCCTCTGAAGGTCACTGTTCACTGCCCTCCCACGGTCGTTGCCCTCCCAAGATCATTGCCCTCTCAAGGTCAGTGCCCTCTCAAGGTCATTGCCCTACCAAGTTCATTGCCCTACCCAGGTCAGTGCCCTCTTAAGGTCATTGCCCTACCAAGGTCAGTGCCCTCTTAAGGTCACTGCCCTCACAAGTTCACTGCCCTCCCAAGGTCATTTCCCTCCCAAGGTCGTTGCGCTCCCAAGGTCATTGCCCTCTCAAGATTGCCCTACCAAGGTCAGTGCCCTCTCAAGGTCAGTGCCCTCTCAAGGTCAGTGCCCTCTCAAGGTCAGTGCCCTCTCAAGGTCAGTGCCCTCTCAAGGTCAGTGCCCTCTAAGGTCATTGCCCTCTCAAGGTCAGTGCCCTCTCAAGGTCATTGCCCTACCAAGGTCAGTGCCCTCTTAAGGTCATTGCCCTACCAAGGTCAGTGCCCTCTTAAGGTCACTGCCCTCACAAGTTCACTGCCCTCCCAAGGTCATTTCCCTCCCAAGGTCGTTGCGCTCCCAAGGTCATTGCCCTCTCAAGATCACTGCCCTCTCAAGGTCGTTGCTGTCTCCAGGTTTTTTCCCTCCCAAGGACATTGCTCACCCAAGGACATTGCTCACCCAAGGTCATTGCCCTCTCAAGGTCAGTGCCCTCTCAAGGTCAGTGCCCTCTCAAGGTCATTGCCCTACCAAGTTCATTGCCCTACCAAGGTCAGTGCCCTCTCAAGGTCAGTGCCCTCTCAAGGTCAGTGCCCTCTCAAGGTCAGTGCCCTCTCAAGGTCAGTGCCCTCTCAAGGTCAGTGCCCTCTCAAGGTCAGTGCCCTCTCAAGGTCATTGCCCTACCAAGGTCAGTGCCCTCTCAAGGTCATTGCCCTCCCAAGGTCACTGCGCTCTCAAGTTTATTGCCCTACCAAGGTCATTTCCCTCCCAAGGTCATTTCTCTCTCAAAGTCATTGCCCTCTCAAGGTCAGTGCCCTCTCAAGGTCATTGCCCTACCAAGGTCAGTGCCCTCTCAAGGTCAGTGCCCTCTCAAGGTCAGTGCCCTCTCAAGGTCAGTGCCCTCACAAGGTCATTGCCTTTAAAACTTCAATGCCCACCCAGGGTCATTGCCCTCTGAAGGTCACTGCCCTCACAAGTTCACTGCCCTCCCAAGGTCATTTCGCTCCCAAGGACATTGCTCTCCCAAGGTTATTGCCCTCTCAAGGTCACTGCCCTCACAAGGTAATTGCCCTCCCAAGGTCATTGCCCTCTCAAGGTCACTGGAATCTCGAGGTCACTGTCCTCTCAAGGCCATTGCCCTCTCTGTTAACAAGATTTTCTTGATTCTCAAGATCACTGCCCTCTCAAGGTCACAGAATTCTCGGCGTCACTGCTCTTTGCCTTCTCAAGGTCACTGCACTCTCAAGGTAATTTCCCACTCCATGTCACTGCTCTCTCCAGGTCACTGCCATCTCAAGGACATATCCCTCTCAAGGACACTGCCCTCCCAAGGTCATTGCCATGTAGAGGTCAGTGCCCTGACAAGGTTAGTGCCTTCTCAAGGACATTGCCTTCTCAAGGTCGTTGCCCTCTCAAGGTAATTTCCCTCTCCAGGTCACTGCCATCTCAAGGTCATTGGCCTCTCAGGATCACCGCCCTCCCAAGGTCATTGCCTTCTCAAGGTCGTTGCCCTCTCAAGGTGCTTTGTGCTTTGGAATGTACACACATTTTGACCATATGATTACGCCCTGAAAATTTCATTAAGATTGCATGTTTACAAAAAAAGTTATTCATCAAATAAATTCTCTTACTTTTGCCCACACTGCAGCGCAGCCCAAGCGCAGTCGCTGCTTACTGCGCAGTTAGAAGAGAACGGGCGCGTGAGGGTGGATGTATATGCATGTATGTGTGCGTGCATAAAAGAAGTGCAGAATAATAAGATTATCAGCTTGGAGGGTTCAGGGTATCTCCTAGTCGAACAGTCTCGACTAGAGCCTGCTTAACCGTTTCATACATATTTCGTTTTTTATAAAATATTCTGACAAACATGGCTTGGGTGCGAGTTCAAATCCCGCGGTAACCCCTTTTTTAAATTGCAAATTTTGTTATTTTAGCTTTTATATTTTTAAAATTTTATTTTAAAATTTTATAAAAATTATAAATCGGAGTTATACACGAGTATGTGTTCCAAATTACAAGTCTCTAGCTTCAAAGGCGTCGAAATGAACTGCGTTCAGGTCATTGCCCTCTCATGGTCGTTGCCCTGTCAAGGTAATTTCCCTCTCCAGGTCACTGCCATCTCAAGGTCACTGCTCTCTCAAGGTCATTGCCCTCTCAAGGTCAGTGCCCTCTCAAAGTCATTGCCCTCTCAAAGTCATTGCCTTCTCAAGGTCAGTGCCTTCTCAAGGTCATTGCCCTACCAAGATCAGTGCCCTCTCAAGGTCAGTGCCCTCTCAAGGTCAGTGCCCTCTCAAGGTCAGTGCCCTCTCAAGGTCACTGCCCAATCAAGGTCATTGCCCTACCAAGGTCAGTGCCCTCTCAAGGTCAGTGCCCTCTAAAGGTCAGTGCCCTCTCAAGGTCATTGCCCTCTTAAGGTCACAGGATTCTCGGCGTCACTGCCCTGCAGAGATCGATGCCCTCTTAAGGTTAATGCCTGTCAAGGTCAGTGCCTTTCAAGGTCAGTGCCCTGTCAAGGTCACTGCACTCTCAAGGTCACTTCTTCTCTACGTCACTGCTTCTTTAGGTTACTTTCATCCCGAGTTCACTGCTTTGTTTAAAAAAGCGATACTGCCAACTTAATATCAACCGACTTATCTAAAAGAGACTAGTCTGTTGAATTACTTAATTCGTTAAACAAAACATTATTGCATTTAAGATAAACCTCTAAAGTATATGGATTTGGATACATGGATTCTCGGCGTCACTGCCCTGCAGAGATCGATGCCCTCTTAAGGTCAATGCCTGTCAAGGTCACTGCCCAATCAAGGTCATTGCCCTACCAAGGTCAGTGCCCTCTCAAGGTCAGTGCCCTCTCAAGGTCAGTGCCCTCTAAAACTTCAATGCCCACCCAGGGTCATTGCCCTCTGAAGGTCACTGCCCTCACAAGTTCACTGCCCTCCCAAGGTCATTTCCCTCCCAAGGTCGTTGCCCTCCCAAGATCATTGCCCTCTCAAGGTCGTTGCGCTCCCAAGGTCATTGCCCTCTCAAGATCACTGCCCTCTCAAGGTCGTTGCCCTCCCAAGATCATTTCCCTCCCAAGGTCGTTGCCCTCCCAAGATCATTGCCCTCTCAAGGTCGTTGCGCTCCCAAGGTCAGTGCCCTCCCAAGGTCGTTGCCCTCCCAAGATCATTGCCCTGTCAAGGTCGTTGCGCTCCCAAGGTCACTGCCCTCCCAAGGTCATTTCCCTCCCAAGGTCGTTGCCCTCCCAAGATCATTTCCCTCCCAAGGTCGTTGCCCTCCCAAGATCATTGCCCTCTCAAGGTCGTTGCGCTCCCAAGGTCAGTGCCCTCTCAAGGTCATTGCCCTCTCAAGGTCAGTGCCCTCTCAAGGTCATTGCCCTACCAAGGTCAGTGCCCTCTTAAGGTCACTGCCCTCACAAGTTCACTGCCCTCCCAAGGTCATTTCCCTCCCAAGGTCGTTGCGCTCCCAAGGTCATTGCCCTCTCAAGATCACTGCCCTCTCAAGGTCGTTGCTGTCTCCAGGTTATTTCCTTCCCAAGGACATTGCTCACCCAAGGTCATTGCCCTCTCAAGGTCAGTGCCCTCTCAAGGTCAGTGCCCTCTCAAGGTCATTGCCCTACCAAGTTCATTGCCCTACCAAGGTCAGTGCCCTCTCAAGGTCAGTGCCCTCTCAAGGTCAGTGCCCTCTCAAGGTCAGTGCCCTCTCAAGTTCAGTGCCCTCTCAAGGTCAGTGCCCTCTCAAGGTCATTGCCCTACCAAGGTCAGTGCCCTAACAAGGTCATTGCCCTACCAAGGTCATTTCCCTCCCAAGGTCATTTCTCTCCCAAGGACATTGCTCACCCAAGGTCATTGCCCTCTCAAGGTCAGTGCCCTCTCCAGGTCACTGCCATCTCAAGGTAAGTGCCCTCTCAAGGTCATTGCCTTCTAAAACTTCAATGCCCACCCAGGGTCATTGCCTTCTAAAACTTCAATGCCCACCCAGGGTCATTGCCTTCTAAAACTTCAATGCCCACCCAGGGTCATTGCCCTCTGAAGGTCACTGCCCTCACAAGTTCACTGCCCTCCCAAGGTCATTTCGCTCCCAAGGACATTGCTCTCCCAAGGTTATTGCACTCTCAAGGTCACTGCCTTCACAAGGTAATTGCCCTCCCAAGGTCATTGCCCTACCAAGTTCATTGCCCTACCAAGGTCAGTGCCCTCTCAAGGTCAGTGCCCTCTCAAGGTCAGTGCCCTCTCAAGGTCAGTGCCCTCTCAAGGTCAGTGCCCTCACAAGGTCATTGCCTTCTAAAACTTCAATGCCCACCCAGGGTCATTGCCCTCTGAAGGTCACTGCCCTCACAAGTTCACTGCCCTCCCAAGGTCATTTCGCTCCCAAGGACATTGCTCTCCCAAGATTGCATGTTTACAAAAAAAGTTATTCATCAAATAAATTCTCTTACTTTTGCCCACACTGCAGCCCAAGCGCAGTCGCTGCTTACTGCGCAGTTAGAAGAGAACGGGCGCGTGAGGGTGGATGTATATGCATGTATGTGTGCGTGCATAAAAGAAGTGCAGAATAATAAGATTATCAGCTTGGAGGGTTCAGGGTATCTCCTAGTCGAACAGTCTCGACTAGAGCCTGCTTAACCGTTTCATACATATATCGTTTTTTATAACATATTCTGACAAACATGGCTTGGGTGCGAGTTCAAATCCCGCAGTAACCCCTTTTTTAAATTGCAAATTTTGTTATTTTAGCTTTTATATTTTTAAAATTTTATTTTAAAATTTTATAAAAATTATAAATCGGAGTTATACACGAGTATGTGTTCCAAATTACAAGTCTCTAGCTTCAAAGGCGTCGAAATGAACTGTGTTCAGGTCATTGCCCTCTCATGGTCGTTGCCCTGTCAAGGTAATTTCCCTCTCCAGGTCACTGCCATCTCAAGGTCACTGCTCTCTCAAGGTCATTGCCCTCTCAAGGTCAGTGCCCTCTCAAAGTCATTGCCCTCTCAAAGTCATTACCTTCTCAAGGTCATCGCCCTCCCAAGGTCATCGCCCTCTAAAACTTCAATGCCCACCCAGGGTCATTGCCCTCTGAAGGTCACTGCCCTCACAAGTTCACTGCCCTCCCAAGGTCATTTCCCTCCCAAGGTCGTTGCCCTCCCAAGATCAGTGCCCTCTCAAAGTCATTGCCCTCTCAAAGTCATTGCCTTCTCAAGGTCAGTGCCTTCTCAAGGTCATTGCCCTACCAAGATCAGTGCCCTCTCAAGGTCAGTGCCCTCTCAAGGTCAGTGCCCTCTAAAACTTCAATGCCCACCCAGGGTCATTGCCCTCTGAAGGTCACTGCCCTCACAAGTTCACTGCCCTCACAAGGTCATTTCCCTCCCAAGGTCGTTGCCCTCACAAGGTCATTGCCCTCCCAAGGTCATCGCCCTCTAAAACTTCAATGCCCTCCCAAGGACATTGCTCACCCAAGGTCAGTGCCCTCTCAAGGTCACTGCCCTCACAAGGTCATTGCCCTCTAAAACTTCAATGCCCACCCAGGGTCATTGCCCTCTGAAGGTCACTGCCCTCACAAGTTCACTGCCCTCCCAAGGTCATTTCCCTCCCAAGGTCGTTGCCCTCCCAAGATCATTGCCCTCTCAAGGGTCATTGCCCTCTCAAGGTCATTGCCATTTCAAGATCATTGCCCTCTAAAGGTCAGTGCCCTCCCAAGATCATTGCCCTCCCAAGGTCATTGCCCTCTCAAGGTCATTGCCCTCTTAAGGTCACAGGATTCTCGGCGTCACTGCCCTCTCAAGGTCACAGGATTCTCGGCGTCACTGCCCTCCAGAGGTCTGTGCCTTCTCACTCTCCAGGTCGCTCTCCCCTCAAGATCACTGCCCCCTCAAGGTCACAGGATTCACTGCCCTGCAGAGATCGATGCCCTCTTAAGGTCAATGCCTGTCAAGGTCAGTGCCTTTCAAGGTCAGTGCCCTGTCAAGGTCACTGCACTCTCAAGGTCACTTCTTCTCTACGTCACTGCTTCTTTAGGTTACTTTCATCCCGAGTTCACTGCTTTGTTTAAAAAAGCGATACTGCCAACTTAATATCAACCGACTTATCTAAAAGAGACTAGTCTGTTGAATTACTTAATTCGTTAAACAAAACATTATTGCATTCAAGATAAACCTCTAAAGTATATGAATTTGGATACATGGATTCTCGGCGTCACTGCCCTGCAGAGATCGATGCCCTCTTAAGGTCAATGCCTGTCAAGGTCACTGCCCAATCAAGGTCATTGCCCTACCAAGGTCAGTGCCCTCTCAAGGTCAGTGCCCTCTCAAGGTCAGTGCCCTCTAAAACTTCAATGCCCACCCAGGGTCATTGCCCTCTGAAGGTCACTGCCCTCACAAGTTCACTGCCCTCCCAAGGTCATTTCCCTCCCAAGGTCGTTGCCCTCCCAAGATCATTGCCCTCTCAAGGTCAGTGCCTTCTCAAGGTCATTGCCCTACCAAGTTCATTGCCCTACCAAGGTCAGTGCCCTCTCAAGGTCAGTGCCCTCTCAAGGTCAGTGCCCTCTCAAGGTCAGTGCCCTCTCAAGGTCAGTGCCCTCTCAAGGTCAGTGCCCTCTCAATGTCATTGCCCTACCAAGTTCATTGCCCTACCAAGGTCAGTGCCCTCTCAAGTTCAGTGCCCTCTCAAGGTCAATGCCCTCTCAAGGTCATTGCCCTACCAAGGTCAGTGCCCTCTCAAGGTCATTGCCCTACCAAGGTCAGTGCCCTCTCAAGGTCAGTGCCCTCTCAAGGTCAGTGCCCTCTCAAGGTCAGTGCCCTCCTAAGGTCACTGCGCTCTCAAGTTTATTGCCCTACCAAGGTCATTTCCCTCCCAAGGTCATTTCTCTCCCAAGGACTTCCCTCACAAGGTAATTGCCCTCCCAAGGTCATTGCTCTCTCAAGGTCACTGGAATCTCGAGGTCACTGTCCTCTCAAGGCCATTGCCCTCTCTGTTAACAGGATTTTCTTGATTCTCAAGATCACTGCCCTCTCAAGGTCACAGAATTCTCGGCGTCACTGCCCTCCAGAGCTCTTTGCCTTCTCAAGGTCACCGGCTTCTCAAGGACATTGCCTTCTCAAGATCACTGCCCTCTCAAGGTAATTTCCCACTCCAGGTCACTGCTCTCTCCAGGTCACTGCCATCTCAAGGACATTTCCCTCTCAAGGACACTGCCTTCCCAAGGTCATTGCCATGTCAAGGTCAGTGCCCTGACAAGGTTAGTGTCTTCTCAAGGACATTGCCTTCTCAAGGTCGTTGCCCTCTCAAGGTAATTTCCCTCTCCAGGTCACTGCCATCTCAAGGTCATTGGCCTCTCAGGATCACCGCCCTCCCAAGGTCATTGCCTTCTCAAGGTCAGTGCCCTCTCAAGTTCAGTGCCCTCTCAAGGTCAATGCCCTCTCAAGGTCATTTCCCTCCCAAGGTCGTTGCGCTCCCAAGGTCATTGCCCTCTCAAGATCACTGCCCTCTCAAGGTCGTTGCTGTCTCCAGGTTATTTCCCTCCCAAGGACATTGCTCACCCAAGGTCATTGCCCTCTCAAGGTCAGTGCCCTCTCAAGGTCAGTGCCCTCTTAAGGTCATTGCCTTCTCAAGGTCGTTGCCCTCTCAAGGTGCTTTGTGCTTTGGAATGTACACACATTTTGACCATATGAATACGCCCTGAAAATTTCATTAAGATTGCATGTTTACAAAAAAAGTTATTCATCAAATAAATTCTCTTACTTTTGCCCACACTGCAGCGCAGCCCAAGCGCAGTCGCTGCTTACTGCGCAGTTAGAAGAGAACGGGCGCGTGAGGGTGGATGTATATGCATGTATGTCTGCGTGCATAAAAAAGTGCAGAATAATAAGATTATCAGCTTGGAGGGTTCAGGGTATCTCCTAGTCGAACAGTCTCTACTAGAGCCTGCTTAACCGTTTCATACATATTTCGTTTTTTATAAAATATTCTGACAAACATGGCTTGGGTGCGAGTTCAAATCCCGCGGTAACCCCTTTTTTAAATTGCAAATTTTGTTATTTTAGCTTTTATATTTTTAAAATTTTATAAAAATTATAAATCGGAGTTTACACGAGTATGTGTTCCAAATTACAAGTCTCTAGCTTCAAAGGCGTCGAAATGAACTGTGTTCAGGTCATTGCCCTCTCAAGGTCGTTGCCCTGTCAAGGTAATTTCCCTCTCCAGGTCACTGCCATCTCAAGGTCACTGCTCTCTCAAGGTCATTGCCCTCTCAAGGTCGTTGCCCTGTCAAGGTAATTTCCCTCTCCAGGTCACTGCCATCTCAAGGTCACTGCTCTCTCAAGGTCATTGCCCTCTCAAGGTCATTGCCATTTCTAGATCATTGCCCTATCAAGGTCATTGCCCTCTCAAGGTCATTGCCCTCTCAAGTTCATTGCCCTCTCAAGTTCATTGCCCTCTCAAGGTCACTGGATTCCTCAAGGTCATTGCCCGCCCAAGGTCATTGCCCTCTCAAGGTTACTGGAATCTCGAGGTCACTGCCCTCTCAAGGTCATTGCCCTCACAAGTTCACTGCCCTCTCAAGGTCAATGCCCTCACAAGTTCACTGCCCTCTCAAAGTCAGCGCCCTCCGAGGTCATTGCCCTCACAAGTTCACCGCCCTCTCCAGGTCACTGCTCTCCCAAAGTCATTGGATTCTCAAGGTCGTTGCAATGTCATTTCCCTTAAAAGGTCATTGTCCTCTCAAGGTCACTGCCCTCCCAAGATCATTGGATTCTCAAGGTCGTTGCAATGTCATTTCCCTTAAAAGGTCATTGTCCTCTCAAGGTCACTGCCCTCCCAAGATCATTGCCCTCTCAAGGTCATTGCCCTCTCAAGGTCATTGCCATTTCAAGATTATTGCCCTCTCAAGGTCAGTGCCCTCCCAAGATCATTGCCTTCCCAAGGTCATTGCACTCTCAAGGTCATTGCCCTCTTAAGGTCACAGGATTCTCGGCGTCACTGCCCTCCAGAGGTCTGTGCCTTCTCACTCTCCAGGTCGCTCTCCCCTCAAGATCACTGCCCCCTCAATGTCACAGGATTCTCGGCGTCACTGCCCTGCAGAGATCGATGCCCTCTTAAGGTCAATGCCTGTCAAGGTCAGTGCCTTTCAAGGTCAGTGCCCTCTCAAGGCCACTGCTCTCTCAAGGTCAGTGCCCTCTCAAGGTCGTTGCCCTCCCAAGGCCACTGCTCTCTCAAGGTCAGTGCCCTCTCAAGGTCAATGCCTTCCTAAGGTCATTGCCCTCTCAAGGTCGTTGCCCTCCCAAGGTCATTGCCCTCACAAGTTCACCGCCCTCCCAAGGTCATTGCCCTCTCAAGGTCGTTGCCCTCCCAAGGTCGTTGCCCTCCCATGGTCATTGCCCTTTCAAGGTCGTTGCCCTCCCATGGCCACTGCTCTCTCAAGGTCAGTGCCCTCTCAAGGTCAATGCCTTCCTAAGGTCATTGCCCTCTCAAGGTCGTTGCCCTCCCAAGGTCATTGCCCTCTCAAGGCCACTGCTCTCTCAAGGTCAGTGCCCTCTCAAGGTCGTTACCCTCCCAAGGCCACTGCTCTCTCAAGGTCAGTGCCCTCTCAAGGTCAATGCCTTCCTAAGGTCATTGCCCTCCCAAGGTCATTGCCCTCACAAGTTCACCGCCCTCCCAAGGTCATTGCCCACTCAAGGTCATTGCCCTCTCAAGGTCGTTGCCCTTTCAAGGTGATTGCCCTCACAAGTTCACTGCCCTCTCAAAGTCACCGCCCTCCCAAGGTCATTGCCCTACCGAGGTCACTGCCATCTCAAGGTAATTGCCCTCTCAAGGTCATTGCCTTCACAAGGTCAGTGCCCTCTCAAGGTCAGTGCCCTCTCAAGATCAGTGCCCTCTCAAGGTCAGTGCCCTCTCAAGGTTAGAGCCCTCTCAAGGTCATTGCCCTCTCAAGGTAATTTCCCTCTCCAGGTCACTGCCATCTCAAGGTCACTGCTCTCTCAAGGTCATTGCCCTCTCAAGATCAGTGCCCTCTCAAGGTCAGTGCCCTCTCAAGGTCATCGCCTTCTCAAGGTCATTGGCCCTCTCAAGGTCATTTCCCTTTCAAGATCATTGCCCTCCCAAGGTCATTGCCATGTCAAGGTCAGTGCCCTGACAAGGTTAGTGCCTTCTCAAGGACATTGCCTTCTCAAGGTCGTTGCCCTCTCAAGGTAATTTCCCTTTCCAGGTCACTGCCATCTCAAGGTCATTGCCCTACCAAGGTCAGTGCCCTCTCAAGGTCAGTGCCCTCTCAAGGTGCTTTGTGCTTTGGAATGTACACACATTTTGACCATATGATTACGCCCTGAAAATTTCATTAAGATTGCATGTTCACAAAAAAAGTTATTCATCAAATAAATTCTCTTACTTTTGCCCACACTGCAGCGCAGCCCAAGCGCAGTCGCTGCTTACTGCGCAGTTAGAAGAGAACGGGCGCGTGAGGGTGGATGTATATGCATGTATGTGTGCGTGCATAAAAGAAGTGCAGAATAATAAGATTATCAGCTTGGAGGGTTCAGGGTATCTCCTAGTCGAACAGTCTCGACTAGAGCCTGCTTAACCGTTTCATACATATATCGTTTTTTATAAAATATTCTGACAAACATGGCTTGGGTGCGAGTTCAAATCCCGCGGTAACCCCTTTTTTAAATTGAAAATTTTGTTACTTTAGCTTTTATATTTTTAAAATTTTATAAAAATTATAAATCGGAGTTATACACGAGTATGTGTTCCAAATTACAAGTCTCTAGCTTCAAAGGCGTCGAAATGAACTGTGTTCAGGTCACTGCCCTCTCATGGTCGTTGCCCTGTCAAGGTAATTTCCCTCTCCAGGTCACTGCCATCTCAAGGTCACTGCTCTCTCAAGGTCATTGCCCTCTAAAACTTCAATGCCCACCCAGGGTCATTGCCCTCTCAAGGTCATTGCCCTCTCAAGGTAATTTCCCTCTCCAGGTCACTGCCATCTCAAGGTCACTGCTCTCTCAAGGTCATTGCCCTCTCAAGATCAGTGCCCTCTCAAGGTCAGTGCCCTCTCAAGGTCATCGCCTTCTCAAGGTCATTGGCCCTCTCAAGGTCATTTCCCTTTCAAGATCATTGCCCTCCCAAGGTCATTGCCATGTCAAGGTCAGTGCCCTGACAAGGTTAGTGCCTTCTCAAGGACATTGCCTTCTCAAGGTCGTTGCCCTCTCAAGGTAATTTCCCTCTCCAGGTCACTGCCATCTCAAGGTCATTGGCCTCTCAGGATCACCGCCCTCCCAAGGTCATTGCCTTCTCAAGGTCGTTGCCCTCTCAAGGTGCTTTGTGCTTTGGAATGTACACACATTTTGACCATATGATTACGCCCTGAAAATTTCATTAAGATTGCATGTTTACAAAAAAAGTTATTCATCAAATAAATTCTCTTACTTTTGCCCACACTGCAGCGCAGCCCAAGCGCAGTCGCTGCTTACTGCGCAGTTAGAAGAGAACGGGCGCGTGAGGGTGGATGTATATGCATGTATGTCTGCGTGCATAAAAAAGTGCAGAATAATAAGATTATCAGCTTGGAGGGTTCAGGGTATCTCCTAGTCGAACAGTCTCTACTAGAGCCTGCTTAACCGTTTCATACATATTTCGTTTTTTATAAAATATTCTGACAAACATGGCTTGGGTGCGAGTTCAAATCCCGCGGTAACCCCTTTTTTAAATTGCAAATTTTGTTATTTTAGCTTTTATATTTTTAAAATTTTATAAAAATTATAAATCGGAGTTTACACGAGTATGTGTTCCAAATTACAAGTCTCTAGCTTCAAAGGCGTCGAAATGAACTGTGTTCAGGTCATTGCCCTCTCAAGGTCGTTGCCCTGTCAAGGTAATTTCCCTCTCCAGGTCACTGCCATCTCAAGGTCACTGCTCTCTCAAGGTCATTGCCCTCTCAAGGTCATTGCCATTTCTAGATCATTGCCCTATCAAGGTCATTGCCCTCTCAAGGTCATTGCCCTCTCAAGTTCATTGCCCTCTCAAGTTCATTGCCCTCTCAAGTTCATTGCCCTCTCAAGGTCACTGGATTCCTCAAGGTCATTGCCCGCCCAAGGTCATTGCCCTCTCAAGGTTACTGGAATCTCGAGGTCACTGCCCTCTCAAGGTCATTGCCCTCACAAGTTCACTGCCCTCTCAAGGTCAATGCCCTCACAAGTTCACTGCCCTCTCAAAGTCAGCGCCCTCCGAGGTCATTGCCCTCACAAGTTCACCGCCCTCTCCAGGTCACTGCTCTCCCAAAATCATTGGATTCTCAAGGTCGATGCAATGTCATTTCCCTTAAAAGGTCATTGTCCTCTCAAGGTCACTGCCCTCCCAAGATCATTGGATTCTCAAGGTCGTTGCAATGTCATTTCCCTTAAAAGGTCATTGTCCTCTCAAGGTCACTGCCCTCCCAAGATCATTGCCCTCTCAAGGTCATTGCCCTCTCAAGGTCATTGCCCTGTCAAGGTAATTTCCCTCTCCAGGTCACTGCCATCTCAAGGTCACTGCTCTCTAAAACTTCAATGCCCACCCAGGGTCATTGCCCTCTGAAGGTCACTGCCCTCACAAGGTCATTTCCCTCCCAAGGTCGTTGCCCTCACAAGGTCATTGCCCTCCCAAGGTCATCGCCCTCTAAAACTTCAATGCCCTCCCAAGGACATTGCTCACCCAAGGTCATTGCCCTCTCAAGGTCACTGCCCTCACAAGGTCATTGCCCTCTAAAACTTCAATGCCCACCCAGGGTCATTGCCCTCTGAAGGTCACTGCCCTCACAAGTTCACTGCCCTCCCAAGGTCATTTCGCTCCCAAGATCATTGCCCTCTCAAGGTCATTGCCCTCTCAAGGTCATTGCCATTTCAAGATCATTGCCCTCTCAAGGTCAGTGCCCTCCCAAGATCATTGCCCTCCCAAGGTCATTGCCCTCTCAAGGTCATTGCCCTCTTAAGGTCACAGGATTCTCGGCGTCACTGCCCTCTCAAGGTCACGGGATTCTCGGCGTCACTGCCCTCTAGAGGTCTGTGCCTTCTTACTCTCCAGGTCGCTCTCCCCTCAAGATCACTGCCCCCTCAAGGTCACAGGATTCTCGGCGTCACTGCCCTGCAGAGATCGATGCCCTCTTAAGGTCAATGCCTGTCAAGGTCAGTGCCTTTCAAGGTCAGTGCCCTGTCAAGGTCACTGCACTCTCAAGGTCACTTCTTCTCTACGTCACTGCTTCTTTAGGTTACTTTCATCCCGAGTTCACTGCTTTGTTTAAAAAAGCGATACTGCCAACTTAATATCAACCGACTTATATAAAAGAGACTATTCTGTTGAATTACTTAATTCGTTAAACAAAACATTATTGCATTTAAGATAAACCTCTAAAGTATATGGATTTGGATACATGGATTCTTGACGTCACTGCCCTCCAGAGGTATTTTCCCTCTCGAGGTCATTGCCCTACCAAGTTCATTGCCCTCTCAAGGTCAGTGCCCTCTCAAGGTCATTGCCCTCTCAAGTTCACTGCCCTGCCAAGGTCATTTCCCTCCCAAGGTCGTTGCGCTCCCAAGGTCATTGCCCTCTCAAGATCACTGCCCTCTCAAGGTCGTTGCTGTCTCCAGGTTATTTCCCTCCCAAGGACATTGCTCACCCAAGGTCATTGCCCTCTCAAGGTCAGTGCCCTCTCAAGGTCAGTGCCCTCCCAAGGTCATTGCCCTCTTAAGGTCACTGCCCTCACAAGCTCACTGCCCTCCCAAGGTCATTGCCCTACCAAGGTCAGTGCCCTCTCAAGGTCAGTGCCCTCTCAAGGTCAGTGCCCTCTCAAGGTCAGTGCCCTCTCAAGGTCAGTGCCCTCCTAAGGTCACTGCGCTCTCAAGTTTATTGCCCTACCAAGGTCATTTCCCTCCCAAGGTCATTTCTCTCCCAAGGACTTCCCTCACAAGGTAATTGCCCTCCCAAGGTCATTGCTCTCTCAAGGTCACTGGAATCTCGAGGTCACTGTCCTCTCAAGGCCATTGCCCTCTCTGTTAACAGGATTTTCTTGATTCTCAAGATCACTGCCCTCTCAAGGTCACAGAATTCTCGGCGTCACTGCCCTCCAGAGCTCTTTGCCTTCTCAAGGTCACCGGCTTCTCAAGGACATTGCCTTCTCAAGGTCACTGCACTCTCAAGGTAATTTCCCACTCCAGGTCACTGCTCTCTCCAGGTCACTGCCATCTCAAGGACATTTCCCTCTCAAGGACACTGCCTTCCCAAGGTCATTGCCATGTCAAGGTCAGTGCCCTGACAAGGTTAGTGTCTTCTCAAGGACATTGCCTTCTCAAGGTCGTTGCCCTCTCAAGGTAATTTCCCTCTCCAGGTCACTGCCATCTCAAGGTCACTGCTCTCTAAAACTTCAATGCCCACCCAGGGTCATTGCCCTCTGAAGGTCACTGCCCTCACAAGGTCATTTCCCTCCCAAGGTCGTTGCCCTCACAAGGTCATTGCCCTCCCAAGGTCATCGCCCTCTAAAACTTCAATGCCCTCCCAAGGACATTGCTCACCCAAGGTCATTGCCCTCTCAAGGTCACTGCCCTCACAAGGTCATTGCCCTCTAAAACTTCAATGCCCACCCAGGGTCATTGCCCTCTGAAGGTCACTGCCCTCCCAAGGTCATTTCCCTCCCAAGGTCGTTGCCCTCCCAAGATCATTGCCCTCTCAAGGTCATTGCCATTTCAAGATCATTGTCCTCTCAAGGTCAGTGCCCTCCCAAGATCATTGCCCTCCCAAGGTCATTGCCCTCTCAAGGTCATTGCCCTCTTAAGGTCACAGGATTCTCGGCGTCACTGCCCTCCAGAGGTCTGTGCCTTCCCACTCTCCAGGTCGCTCTCCCCTCAAGATCACTGCCCCCTCAAGGTCACAGGATTCTCGGCGTCACTGCCCTGCAGAGATCGATGCCCTCTTAAGGTCAATGCCTGTCAAGGTCAGTGCCTTTCAAGGTCAGTGCCCTGTCAAGGTCACTGCACTCTCAAGGTCACTTCTTCTCTATGTCACTGCTTCTTTAGGTTACTTTCATCCCGAGTTCACTGCTTTGTTTAAAAAAGCGATACTGCCAACTTAATATCAACCGACTTATATAAAAGAGACTATTCTGTTGAATTACTTAATTCGTTAAACAAAACATTATTGCATTTAAGATAAACCTCTAAAGTATATGGATTTGGATACATGGATTCTTGACGTCACTGCCCTCCAGAGGTATTTTCCCTCTCGAGGTCATTGCCCTACCAAGTTCATTGCCCTCTCAAGGTCAGTGCCCTCTCAAGGTCATTGCCCTCTCAAGTTCACTGCCCTCCCAAGGTCATTTCCCTCCCAAGGTCGTTGCGCTCCCAAGGTCATTGCCCTCTCAAGATCACTGCCCTCTCAAGGTCGTTGCTGTCTCCAGGTTATTTCCCTCCCAAGGACATTGCTCACCCAAGGTCATTGCCCTCTCAAGGTCAGTGCCCTCTCAAGGTCAGTGCCCTCCCAAGGACATTGCCTTCTCAAGGTCGTTGCCCTCTCAAGGTGCTTTGTGCTTTGGAATGTACACACATTTTGACCATATGAATACGCCCTGAAAATTTCATTAAGATTGCATGTTTACAAAAAAAGTTATTCATCAAATAAATTCTCTTACTTTTGCCCACACTGCAGCGCAGCCCAAGCGCAGTCGCTGCTTACTGCGCAGTTAGAAGAGAACGGGCGCGTGAGGGTGGATGTATATGCATGTATGTCTGCGTGCATAAAAAAGTGCAGAATAATAAGATTATCAGCTTGGAGGGTTCAGGGTATCTCCTAGTCGAACAGTCTCTACTAGAGCCTGCTTAACCGTTTCATACATATTTCGTTTTTTATAAAATATTCTGACAAACATGGCTTGGGTGCGAGTTCAAATCCCGCGGTAACCCCTTTTTTAAATTGCAAATTTTGTTATTTTAGCTTTTATATTTTTAAAATTTTATAAAAATTATAAATCGGAGTTTACACGAGTATGTGTTCCAAATTACAAGTCTCTAGCTTCAAAGGCGTCGAAATGAACTGTGTTCAGGTCATTGCCCTCTCAAGGTCGTTGCCCTGTCAAGGTAATTTCCCTCTCCAGGTCACTGCCATCTCAAGGTCACTGCTCTCTCAAGGTCATTGCCCTCTCAAGGTCATTGCCATTTCTAGATCATTGCCCTATCAAGGTCATTGCCCTCTCAAGGTCATTGCCCTCTCAAGTTCATTGCCCTCTCAAGTTCATTGCCCTCTCAAGGTCACTGGATTCCTCAAGGTCATTGCCCGCCCAAGGTCATTGCCCTCTCAAGGTTACTGGAATCTCGAGGTCACTGCCCTCTCAAGGTCATTGCCCTCACAAGTTCACTGCCCTCTCAAGGTCAATGCCCTCACAAGTTCACTGCCCTCTCAAAGTCAGCGCCCTCCGAGGTCATTGCCCTCACAAGTTCACCGCCCTCTCCAGGTCACTGCTCTCCCAAAGTCATTGGATTCTCAAGGTCGTTGCAATGTCATTTCCCTTAAAAGGTCATTGTCCTCTCAAGGTCACTGCCCTCCCAAGATCATTGGATTCTCAAGGTCGTTGCAATGTCATTTCCCTTAAAAGGTCATTGTCCTCTCAAGGTCACTGCCCTCCCAAGATCATTGCCCTCTCAAGGTCATTGCCCTCTCAAGGTCATTGCCATTTCAAGATTATTGCCCTCTCAAGGTCAGTGCCCTCCCAAGATCATTGCCTTCCCAAGGTCATTGCACTCTCAAGGTCATTGCCCTCTTAAGGTCACAGGATTCTCGGCGTCACTGCCCTCTCAAGGTCACAGGATTCTCGGCGTCACTGCCCTCCAGAGGTCTGTGCCTTCTCACTCTCCAGGTCGCTCTCCCCTCAAGATCACTGCCCCCTCAAGGTCACAGGATTCTCGGCGTCACTGCCCTGCAGAGATCGATGCCCTCTTAAGGTCAATGCCTGTCAAGGTCAGTGCCTTTCAAGGTCATTGCCCTCCCAAGGCCACTGCTCTCTCAAGGTCAGTGCCCTCTCAAGGTCGTTGCCCTCCCAAGGCCACTGCTCTCTCAAGGTCAGTGCCCTCTCAAGGTCAATGCCTTCCTAAGGTCATTGCCCTCTCAAGGTCGTTGCCCTCCCAAGGTCATTGCCCTCACAAGTTCACCGCCCTCCCAAGGTCATTGCCCTCTCAAGGTCGTTGCCCTCCCAAGGTCGTTGCCCTCCCATGGTCATTGCCCTTTCAAGGTCGTTGCCCTCCCATGGCCACTGCTCTCTCAAGGTCAGTGCCCTCTCAAGGTCAATGCCTTCCTAAGGTCATTGCCCTCTCAAGGTCGTTGCCCTCCCAAGGTCATTGCCCTCTCAAGGCCACTGCTCTCTCAAGGTCAGTGCCCTCTCAAGGTCGTTACCCTCCCAAGGCCACTGCTCTCTCAAGGTCAGTGCCCTCTCAAGGTCAATGCCTTCCTAAGGTCATTGCCCTCCCAAGGTCATTGCCCTCACAAGTTCACCGCCCTCCCAAGGTCATTGCCCACTCAAGGTCATTGCCCTCTCAAGGTCGTTGCCCTTTCAAGGTGATTGCCCTCACAAGTTCACTGCCCTCTCAAAGTCACCGCCCTCCCAAGGTCATTGCCCTACCGAGGTCACTGCCATCTCAAGGTAATTGCCCTCTCAAGGTCATTGCCTTCACAAGGTCAGTGCCCTCTCAAGGTCAGTGCCCTCTCAAGATCAGTGCCCTCTCAAGGTCAGTGCCCTCTCAAGGTTAGAGCCCTCTCAAGGTCATTGCCCTCTCAAGGTAATTTCCCTCTCCAGGTCACTGCCATCTCAAGGTCACTGCTCTCTCAAGGTCATTGCCCTCTCAAGATCAGTGCCCTCTCAAGGTCAGTGCCCTCTCAAGGTCATCGCCTTCTCAAGGTCATTGGCCCTCTCAAGGTCATTTCCCTTTCAAGATCATTGCCCTCCCAAGGTCATTGCCATGTCAAGGTCAGTGCCCTGACAAGGTTAGTGCCTTCTCAAGGACATTGCCTTCTCAAGGTCGTTGCCCTCTCAAGGTAATTTCCCTTTCCAGGTCACTGCCATCTCAAGGTCATTGCCCTACCAAGGTCAGTGCCCTCTCAAGGTCAGTGCCCTCTCAAGGTGCTTTGTGCTTTGGAATGTACACACATTTTGACCATATGATTACGCCCTGAAAATTTCATTAAGATTGCATGTTCACAAAAAAAGTTATTCATCAAATAAATTCTCTTACTTTTGCCCACACTGCAGCGCAGCCCAAGCGCAGTCGCTGCTTACTGCGCAGTTAGAAGAGAACGGGCGCGTGAGGGTGGATGTATATGCATGTATGTGTGAGTGCATAAAAGAAGTGCAGAATAATAAGATTATCAGCTTGGAGGGTTCAGGGTATCTCCTAGTCGAACAGTCTCGACTAGAGCCTGCTTAACCGTTTCATACATATATCGTTTTTTATAAAATATTCTGACAAACATGGCTTGGGTGCGAGTTCAAATCCCGCGGTAACCCCTTTTTTAAATTGCAAATTTTGTTACTTTAGCTTTTATATTTTTAAAATTTTATAAAAATTATAAATCGGAGTTATACACGAGTATGTGTTCCAAATTACAAGTCTCTAGCTTCAAAGGCGTCGAAATGAACTGTGTTCAGGTCACTGCCCTCTCATGGTCGTTGCCCTGTCAAGGTAATTTCCCTCTCCAGGTCACTGCCATCTCAAGGTCACTGCTCTCTCATGGTCATTGCCCTCTAAAACTTCAATGCCCACCCAGGGTCATTGCCCTCTCAAGGTCATTGCCCTCTCAAGGTAATTTCCCTCTCCAGGTCACTGCCATCTCAAGGTCACTGCTCTCTCAAGGTCATTGCCCTCTCAAGGTCAGTGCCCTCTCAAGGTCAGTGCCCTCTCAAGGTCATCGCCTTCTCAAGGTCATTGGCCCTCTCAAGGTCATTTCCCTTTCAAGATCATTGCCCTCCCAAGGTCATTGCCATGTCAAGGTCAGTGCCCTGACAAGGTTAGTGCCTTCTCAAGGACATTGCCTTCTCAAGGTCGTTGCCCTCTCAAGGTAATTTCCCTCTCCAGGTCACTGCCATCTCAAGGTCATTGGCCTCTCAGGATCACCGCCCTCCCAAGGTCATTGCCTTCTCAAGGTCGTTGCCCTCTCAAGGTGCTTTGTGCTTTGGAATGTACACACATTTTGACCATATGATTACGCCCTGAAAATTTCATTAAGATTGCATGTTTACAAAAAAAGTTATTCATCAAATAAATTCTCTTACTTTTGCCCACACTGCAGCGCAGCCCAAGCGCAGTCGCTGCTTACTGCGCAGTTAGAAGAGAACGGGCGCGTGAGGGTGGATGTATATGCATGTATGTCTGCGTGCATAAAAAAGTGCAGAATAATAAGATTATCAGCTTGGAGGGTTCAGGGTATCTCCTAGTCGAACAGTCTCGACTAGAGCCTGCTTAACCGTTTCATACATATTTCGTTTTTTATAAAATATTCTGACAAACATGGCTTGGGTGCGAGTTCAAATCCCGCGGTAACCCCTTTTTTAAATTGCAAATTTTGTTATTTTAGCTTTTATATTTTTAAAATTTTATAAAAATTATAAATCGGAGTTTACACGAGTATGTGTTCCAAATTACAAGTCTCTAGCTTCAAAGGCGTCGAAATGAACTGCGTTCAGGTCATTGCCCTCTCAAGGTCGTTGCCCTCTCAAGGTAATTTCCCTCTCCAGGTCACTGCCATCTCAAGGTCACTGCTCTCTCAAGGTCATTGCCCTCTCAAGGTCATTGCCATTTCTAGATCATTGCCCTATCAAGGTCATTGCCCTCTCAAGGTCATTGCCCTCTCAAGTTCATTGCCCTCTCAAGTTCATTGCCCTCTCAAGTTCATTGCCCTCTCAAGGTCACTGGATTCCTCAAGGTCATTGCCCGCCCAAGGTCATTGCCCTCTCAAGGTTACTGGAATCTCGAGGTCACTGCCCTCTCAAGGTCATTGCCCTCACAAGTTCACTGCCCTCTCAAGGTCAATGCCCTCACAAGTTCACTGCCCTCTCAAAGTCAGCGCCCTCCGAGGTCATTGCCCTCACAAGTTCACCGCCCTCTCCAGGTCACTGCTCTCCCAAAATCATTGGATTCTCAAGGTCGTTGCAATGTCATTTCCCTTAAAAGGTCATTGTCCTCTCAAGGTCACTGCCCTCCCAAGATCATTGGATTCTCAAGGTCGTTGCAATGTCATTTCCCTTAAAAGGTCATTGTCCTCTCAAGGTCACTGCCCTCCCAAGATCATTGCCCTCTCAAGGTCATTGCCCTCTCAAGGTCATTGCCCTGTCAAGGTAATTTCCCTCTCCAGGTCACTGCCATCTCAAGGTCACTGCTCTCTAAAACTTCAATGCCCACCCAGGGTCATTGCCCTCTGAAGGTCACTGCCCTCACAAGGTCATTTCCCTCCCAAGGTCGTTGCCCTCACAAGGTCATTGCCCTCCCAAGGTCATCGCCCTCTAAAACTTCAATGCCCTCCCAAGGACATTGCTCACCCAAGGTCATTGCCCTCTCAAGGTCACTGCCCTCACAAGGTCATTGCCCTCTAAAACTTCAATGCCCACCCAGGGTCATTGCCCTCTGAAGGTCACTGCCCTCACAAGTTCACTGCCCTCCCAAGGTCATTTCGCTCCCAAGATCATTGCCCTCTCAAGGTCATTGCCCTCTCAAGGTCATTGCCATTTCAAGATCATTGCCCTCTCAAGGTCAGTGCCCTCCCAAGATCATTGCCCTCCCAAGGTCATTGCCCTCTCAAGGTCATTGCCCTCTTAAGGTCACAGGATTCTCGGCGTCACTGCCCTCTCAAGGTCACAGGATTCTCGGCGTCACTGCCCTCTAGAGGTCTGTGCCTTCTTACTCTCCAGGTCGCTCTCCCCTCAAGATCACTGCCCCCTCAAGGTCACAGGATTCTCGGCGTCACTGCCCTGCAGAGATCGATGCCCTCTTAAGGTCAATGCCTGTCAAGGTCAGTGCCTTTCAAGGTCAGTGCCCTGTCAAGGTCACTGCACTCTCAAGGTCACTTCTTCTCTACGTCACTGCTTCTTTAGGTTACTTTCATCCCGAGTTCACTGCTTTGTTTAAAAAAGCGATACTGCCAACTTAATATCAACCGACTTATATAAAAGAGACTATTCTGTTGAATTACTTAATTCGTTAAACAAAACATTATTGCATTTAAGATAAACCTCTAAAGTATATGGATTTGGATACATGGATTCTTGACGTCACTGCCCTCCAGAGGTATTTTCCCTCTCAAGGCCACTGCTCTCTCAAGGTCAGTGCCCTCTCAAGGTCAGTGCCCTCTCAAGGTCAGTGCCCTCTCAAGGTCATTGCCCTACCAAGTTCATTGCCCTCTCAAGGTCAGTGCCCTCTCAAGGTCATTGCCCTACCAAGGTCAGTGCCCTCTTAAGGTCACTGCCCTCACAAGTTCACTGCCCTCCCAAGGTCATTTCCCTCCCATGGTCGTTGCGTTCCCAAGGTCATTGCCCTCTCAAGATCACTGCCCTCTCAAGGTCGTTGCTGTCTCCAGGTTATTTCCCTCTCAAGGACATTGCTCACCCAAGGTCATTGCCCTCTCAAGGTCAGTGCCCTCTCAAGGTCAGTGCCCTCTCAAGGTCATTGCCCTACCAAGTTCATTGCCCTACCAAGGTCAGTGCCCTCTCAAGGTCAGTGCCCTCTCAAGGTCAGTGCCTCTCAAGTTCAGTGCCCTCTCAAGGTCAATGCCCTCTCAAGGTCATTGCCCTACCAAGGTCAGTGCCCTCTCAAGGTCATTGCCCTCCCAAGGTCACTGCGCTCTCAAGTTTATTGCCCTACCAAGGTCATTGCCCTCTCAAGGCCACTGCTCTCTCAAGGTCAGTGCCCTCTCAAGGTCGTTGCCCTCCCAAGGCCACTGCTCTCTCAAGGTCAGTGCCCTCTCAAGGTCAATGCCTTCCTAAGGTCATTGCCCTCTCAAGGTCGTTGCCCTCCCAAGGTCATTGCCCTCACAAGTTCACCGCCCTCCCAAGGTCATTGCCCTCTCAAGGTCGTTGCCCTCCCAAGGTCGTTGCCCTCCCATGGTCATTGCCCTTTCAAGGTCGTTGCCCTCCCATGGCCACTGCTCTCTCAAGGTCAGTGCCCTCTCAAGGTCAATGCCTTCCTAAGGTCATTGCCCTCTCAAGGTCGTTGCCCTCCCAAGGTCATTGCCCTCTCAAGGCCACTGCTCTCTCAAGGTCAGTGCCCTCTCAAGGTCGTTACCCTCCCAAGGCCACTGCTCTCTCAAGGTCAGTGCCCTCTCAAGGTCAATGCCTTCCTAAGGTCATTGCCCTCCCAAGGTCATTGCCCTCACAAGTTCACCGCCCTCCCAAGGTCATTGCCCACTCAAGGTCATTGCCCTCTCAAGGTCGTTGCCCTTTCAAGGTGATTGCCCTCACAAGTTCACTGCCCTCTCAAAGTCACCGCCCTCCCAAGGTCATTGCCCTACCGAGGTCACTGCCATCTCAAGGTAATTGCCCTCTCAAGGTCATTGCCTTCACAAGGTCAGTGCCCTCTCAAGGTCAGTGCCCTCTCAAGATCAGTGCCCTCTCAAGGTCAGTGCCCTCTCAAGGTTAGAGCCCTCTCAAGGTCATTGCCCTCTCAAGGTAATTTCCCTCTCCAGGTCACTGCCATCTCAAGGTCACTGCTCTCTCAAGGTCATTGCCCTCTCAAGATCAGTGCCCTCTCAAGGTCAGTGCCCTCTCAAGGTCATCGCCTTCTCAAGGTCATTGGCCCTCTCAAGGTCATTTCCCTTTCAAGATCATTGCCCTCCCAAGGTCATTGCCATGTCAAGGTCAGTGCCCTGACAAGGTTAGTGCCTTCTCAAGGACATTGCCTTCTCAAGGTCGTTGCCCTCTCAAGGTAATTTCCCTTTCCAGGTCACTGCCATCTCAAGGTCATTGCCCTACCAAGGTCAGTGCCCTCTCAAGGTCAGTGCCCTCTCAAGGTGCTTTGTGCTTTGGAATGTACACACATTTTGACCATATGATTACGCCCTGAAAATTTCATTAAGATTGCATGTTCACAAAAAAAGTTATTCATCAAATAAATTCTCTTACTTTTGCCCACACTGCAGCGCAGCCCAAGCGCAGTCGCTGCTTACTGCGCAGTTAGAAGAGAACGGGCGCGTGAGGGTGGATGTATATGCATGTATGTGTGCGTGCATAAAAGAAGTGCAGAATAATAAGATTATCAGCTTGGAGGGTTCAGGGTATCTCCTAGTCGAACAGTCTCGACTAGAGCCTGCTTAACCGTTTCATACATATATCGTTTTTTATAAAATATTCTGACAAACATGGCTTGGGTGCGAGTTCAAATCCCGCGGTAACCCCTTTTTTAAATTGCAAATTTTGTTACTTTAGCTTTTATATTTTTAAAATTTTATAAAAATTATAAATCGGAGTTATACACGAGTATGTGTTCCAAATTACAAGTCTCTAGCTTCAAAGGCGTCGAAATGAACTGTGTTCAGGTCACTGCCCTCTCATGGTCGTTGCCCTGTCAAGGTAATTTCCCTCTCCAGGTCACTGCCATCTCAAGGTCACTGCTCTCTCAAGGTCATTGCCCTCTAAAACTTCAATGCCCACCCAGGGTCATTGCCCTCTGAAGGTCACTGCCCTCACAAGGTCATTTCCCTCCCAAGGTCGTTGCCCTCACAAGGTCATTGCCCTCCCAAGGTCATCGCCCTCTAAAACTTCAATGCCCTCCCAAGGACATTGCTCACCCAAGGTCATTGCCCTCTCAAGGTCACTGCCCTCACAAGGTCATTGCCCTCTAAAACTTCAATGCCCACCCAGGGTCATTGCCCTCTGAAGGTCACTGCCCTCACAAGTTCACTGCCCTCCCAAGGTCATTTCGCTCCCAAGATCATTGCCCTCTCAAGGTCATTGCCCTCTCAAGGTCATTGCCATTTCAAGATCATTGCCCTCTCAAGGTCAGTGCCCTCCCAAGATCATTGCCCTCCCAAGGTCATTGCCCTCTCAAGGTCATTGCCCTCTTAAGGTCACAGGATTCTCGGCGTCACTGCCCTCTCAAGGTCACAGGATTCTCGGCGTCACTGCCCTCTAGAGGTCTGTGCCTTCTTACTCTCCAGGTCGCTCTCCCCTCAAGATCACTGCCCCCTCAAGGTCACAGGATTCTCGGCGTCACTGCCCTGCAGAGATCGATGCCCTCTTAAGGTCAATGCCTGTCAAGGTCAGTGCCTTTCAAGGTCAGTGCCCTGTCAAGGTCACTGCACTCTCAAGGTCACTTCTTCTCTACGTCACTGCTTCTTTAGGTTACTTTCATCCCGAGTTCACTGCTTTGTTTAAAAAAGCGATACTGCCAACTTAATATCAACCGACTTATATAAAAGAGACTATTCTGTTGAATTACTTAATTCGTTAAACAAAACATTATTGCATTTAAGATAAACCTCTAAAGTATATGGATTTGGATACATGGATTCTTGACGTCACTGCCCTCCAGAGGTATTTTCCCTCTCAAGGCCACTGCTCTCTCAAGGTCAGTGCCCTCTCAAGGTCAGTGCCCTCTCAAGGTCAGTGCCCTCTCAAGGTCATTGCCCTACCAAGTTCATTGCCCTCTCAAGGTCAGTGCCCTCTCAAGGTCATTGCCCTACCAAGGTCAGTGCCCTCTTAAGGTCACTGCCCTCACAAGTTCACTGCCCTCCCAAGGTCATTTCCCTCCCATGGTCGTTGCGTTCCCAAGGTCATTGCCCTCTCAAGATCACTGCCCTCTCAAGGTCGTTGCTGTCTCCAGGTTATTTCCCTCTCAAGGACATTGCTCACCCAAGGTCATTGCCCTCTCAAGGTCAGTGCCCTCTCAAGGTCAGTGCCCTCTCAAGGTCATTGCCCTACCAAGTTCATTGCCCTACCAAGGTCAGTGCCCTCTCAAGGTCAGTGCCCTCTCAAGGTCAGTGCCTCTCAAGTTCAGTGCCCTCTCAAGGTCAATGCCCTCTCAAGGTCATTGCCCTACCAAGGTCAGTGCCCTCTCAAGGTCATTGCCCTCCCAAGGTCACTGCGCTCTCAAGTTTATTGCCCTACCAAGGTCATTGCCCTCTCAAGGCCACTGCTCTCTCAAGGTCAGTGCCCTCTCAAGGTCGTTGCCCTCCCAAGGCCACTGCTCTCTCAAGGTCAGTGCCCTCTCAAGGTCAATGCCTTCCTAAGGTCATTGCCCTCTCAAGGTCGTTGCCCTCCCAAGGTCATTGCCCTCACAAGTTCACCGCCCTCCCAAGGTCATTGCCCTCTCAAGGTCGTTGCCCTCCCAAGGTCGTTGCCCTCCCATGGTCATTGCCCTTTCAAGGTCGTTGCCCTCCCATGGCCACTGCTCTCTCAAGGTCAGTGCCCTCTCAAGGTCAATGCCTTCCTAAGGTCATTGCCCTCTCAAGGTCGTTGCCCTCCCAAGGTCATTGCCCTCTCAAGGCCACTGCTCTCTCAAGGTCAGTGCCCTCTCAAGGTCGTTACCCTCCCAAGGCCACTGCTCTCTCAAGGTCAGTGCCCTCTCAAGGTCAATGCCTTCCTAAGGTCATTGCCCTCCCAAGGTCATTGCCCTCACAAGTTCACCGCCCTCCCAAGGTCATTGCCCACTCAAGGTCATTGCCCTCTCAAGGTCGTTGCCCTTTCAAGGTGATTGCCCTCACAAGTTCACTGCCCTCTCAAAGTCACCGCCCTCCCAAGGTCATTGCCCTACCGAGGTCACTGCCATCTCAAGGTAATTGCCCTCTCAAGGTCATTGCCTTCACAAGGTCAGTGCCCTCTCAAGGTCAGTGCCCTCTCAAGATCAGTGCCCTCTCAAGGTCAGTGCCCTCTCAAGGTTAGAGCCCTCTCAAGGTCATTGCCCTCTCAAGGTAATTTCCCTCTCCAGGTCACTGCCATCTCAAGGTCACTGCTCTCTCAAGGTCATTGCCCTCTCAAGATCAGTGCCCTCTCAAGGTCAGTGCCCTCTCAAGGTCATCGCCTTCTCAAGGTCATTGGCCCTCTCAAGGTCATTTCCCTTTCAAGATCATTGCCCTCCCAAGGTCATTGCCATGTCAAGGTCAGTGCCCTGACAAGGTTAGTGCCTTCTCAAGGACATTGCCTTCTCAAGGTCGTTGCCCTCTCAAGGTAATTTCCCTTTCCAGGTCACTGCCATCTCAAGGTCATTGCCCTACCAAGGTCAGTGCCCTCTCAAGGTCAGTGCCCTCTCAAGGTGCTTTGTGCTTTGGAATGTACACACATTTTGACCATATGATTACGCCCTGAAAATTTCATTAAGATTGCATGTTCACAAGAAAAGTTATTCATCAAATAAATTCTCTTACTTTTGCCCACACTGCAGCGCAGCCCAAGCGCAGTCGCTGCTTACTGCGCAGTTAGAAGAGAACGGGCGCGTGAGGGTGGATGTATATGCATGTATGTGTGCGTGCATAAAAGAAGTGCAGAATAATAAGATTATCAGCTTGGAGGGTTCAGGGTATCTCCTAGTCGAACAGTCTCGACTAGAGCCTGCTTAACCGTTTCATACATATATCGTTTTTTATAAAATATTCTGACAAACATGGCTTGGGTGCGAGTTCAAATCCCGCGGTAACCCCTTTTTTAAATTGCAAATTTTGTTACTTTAGCTTTTATATTTTTAAAATTTTATAAAAATTATAAATCGGAGTTATACACGAGTATGTGTTCCAAATTACAAGTCTCTAGCTTCAAAGGCGTCGAAATGAACTGTGTTCAGGTCACTGCCCTCTCATGGTCGTTGCCCTGTCAAGGTAATTTCCCTCTCCAGGTCACTGCCATCTCAAGGTCACTGCTCTCTCAAGGTCATTGCCCTCTAAAACTTCAATGCCCACCCAGGGTCATTGCCCTCTCAAGGTCATTGCCCTCTCAAGGTAATTTCCCTCTCCAGGTCACTGCCATCTCAAGGTCACTGCTCTCTCAAGGTCATTGCCCTCTCAAGGTCAGTGCCCTCTCAAGGTCAGTGCCCTCTCAAGGTCATCGCCTTCTCAAGGTCATTGGCCCTCTCAAGGTCATTTCCCTTTCAAGATCATTGCCCTCCCAAGGTCATTGCCATGTCAAGGTCAGTGCCCTGACAAGGTTAGTGCCTTCTCAAGGACATTGCCTTCTCAAGGTCGTTGCCCTCTCAAGGTAATTTCCCTCTCCAGGTCACTGCCATCTCAAGGTCATTGGCCTCTCAGGATCACCGCCCTCCCAAGGTCATTGCCTTCTCAAGGTCGTTGCCCTCTCAAGGTGCTTTGTGCTTTGGAATGTACACACATTTTGACCATATGATTACGCCCTGAAAATTTCATTAAGATTGCATGTTTACAAAAAAAGTTATTCATCAAATAAATTCTCTTACTTTTGCCCACACTGCAGCGCAGCCCAAGCGCAGTCGCTGCTTACTGCGCAGTTAGAAGAGAACGGGCGCGTGAGGGTGGATGTATATGCATGTATGTCTGCGTGCATAAAAAAGTGCAGAATAATAAGATTATCAGCTTGGAGGGTTCAGGGTATCTCCTAGTCGAACAGTCTCTACTAGAGCCTGCTTAACCGTTTCATACATATTTCGTTTTTTATAAAATATTCTGACAAACATGGCTTGGGTGCGAGTTCAAATCCCGCGGTAACCCCTTTTTTAAATTGCAAATTTTGTTATTTTAGCTTTTATATTTTTAAAATTTTATAAAAATTATAAATCGGAGTTTACACGAGTATGTGTTCCAAATTACAAGTCTCTAGCTTCAAAGGCGTCGAAATGAACTGTGTTCAGGTTATTGCCCTCTCAAGGTCGTTGCCCTGTCAAGGTAATTTCCCTCTCCAGGTCACTGCCATCTCAAGGTCACTGCTCTCTCAAGGTCATTGCCCTCTCAAGGTCATTGCCATTTCTAGATCATTGCCCTATCAAGGTCATTGCCCTCTCAAGGTCATTGCCCTCTCAAGTTCATTGCCCTCTCAAGTTCATTGCCCTCTCAAGTTCATTGCCCTCTCAAGGTCACTGGATTCCTCAAGGTCATTGCCCGCCCAAGGTCATTGCCCTCTCAAGGTTACTGGAATCTCGAGGTCACTGCCCTCTCAAGGTCATTGCCCTCACAAGTTCACTGCCCTCTCAAGGTCAATGCCCTCACAAGTTCACTGCCCTCTCAAAGTCAGCGCCCTCCGAGGTCATTGCCCTCACAAGTTCACCGCCCTCTCCAGGTCACTGCTCTCCCAAAATCATTGGATTCTCAAGGTCGTTGCAATGTCATTTCCCTTAAAAGGTCATTGTCCTCTCAAGGTCACTGCCCTCCCAAGATCATTGGATTCTCAAGGTCGTTGCAATGTCATTTCCCTTAAAAGGTCATTGTCCTCTCAAGGTCACTGCCCTCCCAAGATCATTGCCCTCTCAAGGTCATTGCCCTCTCAAGGTCATTGCCCTGTCAAGGTAATTTCCCTCTCCAGGTCACTGCCATCTCAAGGTCACTGCTCTCTAAAACTTCAATGCCCACCCAGGGTCATTGCCCTCTGAAGGTCACTGCCCTCACAAGGTCATTTCCCTCCCAAGGTCGTTGCCCTCACAAGGTCATTGCCCTCCCAAGGTCATCGCCCTCTAAAACTTCAATGCCCTCCCAAGGACATTGCTCACCCAAGGTCATTGCCCTCTCAAGGTCACTGCCCTCACAAGGTCATTGCCCTCTAAAACTTCAATGCCCACCCAGGGTCATTGCCCTCTGAAGGTCACTGCCCTCACAAGTTCACTGCCCTCCCAAGGTCATTTCGCTCCCAAGATCATTGCCCTCTCAAGGTCATTGCCCTCTCAAGGTCATTGCCATTTCAAGATCATTGCCCTCTCAAGGTCAGTGCCCTCCCAAGATCATTGCCCTCCCAAGGTCATTGCCCTCTCAAGGTCATTGCCCTCTTAAGTTCACAGGATTCTCGGCGTCACTGCCCTCTAGAGGTCTGTGCCTTCTTACTCTCCAGGTCGCTCTCCCCTCAAGATCACTGCCCCCTCAAGGTCACAGGATTCTCGGCGTCACTGCCCTGCAGAGATCGATGCCCTCTTAAGGTCAATGCCTGTCAAGGTCAGTGCCTTTCAAGGTCAGTGCCCTGGCAAGGTCACTGCACTCTCAAGGTCACTTCTTCTCTACGTCACTGCTTCTTTAGGTTACTTTCATCCCGAGTTCACTGCTTTGTTTAAAAAAGCGATACTGCCAACTTAATATCAACCGACTTATATAAAAGAGACTATTCTGTTGAATTACTTAATTCGTTAAACAAAACATTATTGCATTTAAGATAAACCTCTAAAGTATATGGATTTGGATACATGGATTCTTGACGTCACTGCCCTCCAGAGGTATTTTCCCTCTCAAGGCCACTGCTCTCTCAAGGTCAGTGCCCTCTCAAGGTCAGTGCCCTCTCAAGGTCAGTGCCCTCTCAAGGTCAGTGCCCTCTCAAGGTCATTGCCCTACCAAGTTCATTGCCCTCTCAAGGTCAGTGCCCTCTCAAGGTCATTGCCCTACCAAGGTCAGTGCCCTCTTAAGGTCACTGCCCTCACAAGTTCACTGCCCTCCCAAGGTCATTTCCCTCCCATGGTCGTTGCGTTCCCAAGGTCATTGCCCTCTCAAGATCACTGCCCTCTCAAGGTCGTTGCTGTCTCCAGGTTATTTCCCTCTCAAGGACATTGCTCACCCAAGGTCATTGCCCTCTCAAGGTCAGTGCCCTCTCAAGGTCAGTGCCCTCTCAAGGTCATTGCCCTACCAAGTTCATTGCCCTACCAAGGTCAGTGCCCTCTCAAGGTCAGTGCCCTCTCAAGGTCAGTGCCTCTCAAGTTCAGTGCCCTCTCAAGGTCAATGCCCTCTCAAGGTCATTGCCCTACCAAGGTCAGTGCCCTCTCAAGGTCATTGCCCTCCCAAGGTCACTGCGCTCTCAAGTTTATTGCCCTACCAAGGTCATTTCCCTCCCAAGGTCATTTCTCTCCCAAGGACTTCCCTCACCCAAGGTCATTGCCCTCTCAAGGTCAGTGCCCTCTCCAGGTCACTGCCATCTCAAGGTCACTGCTCTCTCAAAGTCACTGCCCTCTCAAGGTCAGTGCCCTCTCAAGGTCATCTCGCTCCCAAGGACATTGCTCTCCCAAGGTTATTGCCCTCTCAAGGTCACTGCCCTCACAAGGTAATTGCCTTCCCAAGGTCATTGCCCTCTCAAGGTCACTGCACTCTCAAGGTAATTTCCCACTCCAGGTCACTGCTCTCTCCAGGTCACTGCCATCTCAAGGACATTTCCCTCTCAAGGACACTGCCCTCCCAAGGTCATTGCCATGTCAAGGTCAGTGCCCTGACAAGGTTAGTGCCTTCTCAAGGACATTGCCTTCTCAAGGTCGTTGCCCTCTCAAGGTAATTTCCCTCTCCAGGTCACTGCCAGCTCAAGGTCATTGGCCTCTCAGGATCACCGCCCTCCCAAGGTCATTGCCTTCTCAAGGTCGTTGCCCTCTCAAGGTGCTTTGTGCTTTGGAATGTACACACATTTTGACCATATGATTACGCCCTGAAAATTTCGCTGCTTACTGCGCAGTTAGAAGAGAACGGGCGCGTGAGGGTGGATGTATATGCATGTATGTGTGCGTGCATAAAAGAAGTGCAGAATGATAAGAATATCAGCTTGGAGGGTTCACGGTATCTCCTAGTCGAGCAGTCTCGACTAGAGCCTGCTTAACCGTTTCATACATATTTCGTTTTTTACAAAATATTTTGACAATCATGGCTTGGGTGCGAGCTCAAATCCCGCGGAAACCCCCTTTTTAAATTGCAAATTTTGTTATTTTAGCTTCTATTATATTTTTTAAATTTTATAAAAATGTTTCCTTCCGTGCTATCAATGCCTACTAAGCTTATTTGTATATACATGTACATACATGGATAGCTCAAGCATATAAATGTCGCAATTTAATACCACAAATGTCGATTGCCACGCCCCAGTGGCCGTAGACACCTCATTTTTGGCCAGTTCTTAGATAGAGCTAACAGTAACGTTGGTAACGTTGAAGCCTCTAGCTCTTAAACTGTGGGAGATATAAAGTATTGCGGTTTGCCACGCCCCCTTTGGGCAGACATATATCCACCATAGATTGTTGGACTTGGGTGGTCAACTCGCGTATATATACCAAATTTCAAGTCTCTAGCATCAAAAGTGCCTAAATTGTAGCCAAATTTGAAAATCACTATATCTTCAGGTCCGATTTGCCACGCCCCTAGTAGGCGTAGACTAAACTTTTATCATCAGTCTTTATAGAATTATAGCATTATCTCACGTGCTTTAAAATTTTAGGAGATACAGTTATATCTGATTTGCCACGCCCCCAATGGGCGTAGATATATCCACCATAGCTTTTTGGACTTGGGGGGTCAACGCGGATCTACATACCGAATTTCAACTTTCTAGCTCTTCAACTAACATGATTTCTGGTATATCGGAAAGTGCATTTTCCGATTTGCCACGCCCCTAGTAGGCGGTTCGGGAAAATTTTAACACTTTATAAATCGGATTTATACACGAGTATGTGTTCCAAATTTCAAGTCTCTAGCTTCAAAGGCGTCGAAATGAACTGCGTTCAGGTCATTGTCCTCTCAAGGTCGTTGCCCTCTCAAGGTAATTTCCCTCTCCAGGTCACTGCCATCTCAAGGTCACTGCTCTCTCAAGGTCAGTGCCCTCTCAAGGTCAGTGCCCTCTCAAGGTCAGTGCCCTCTCAAGGTCAGTGCCCTCTCAAGGTCAGTGCCCTCTCAAGGTCAGTGCCCTCTCAAGGTCAGTGCCCTCTCAAGGTCAGTGCCCTCTCAAGGTCAGTGCCCTCTCACGGTCATTGCCCTCTCAATTCCAGGCAGGCTACGGTACTGCCCAGATACCGTTTTTCCCACACTCAAATCGGCACACGCATACATAGCCCTTCTAGCCGAACACCCAATGCAAGGTCTTCTGCCGCGTTGCATTGTTGTTGGCATCTCTTCGCTAGCGATTGTTTTACATGCCGCCGTGTGTTTTGTTGTTGGCGGTTTTAGTTGTCGCTGTGCGTTTTGTTGTTGGCGGTTTTCGTTGTCGCTGTGCGTTTTGTTGTTGGCGGTTTTAGTCGTCGCTGTGCGTTTTGTTGTTGGCGATTTCGTGCACTAGCGATCGCTGAGCTTGCTCTCGCTTTGCTGTGGGTGTGGGTGTGCAGCAATTTTCGCCTGGAATGCGTGCGGTTTGTTTTTGTTTCCCGCTCTCGCTTAGAAATACATATAATTTCGGCTGCGCGCGAGTTACCATCTCTACTCCCCTCGAGATGGCACCCCAGAAGCCGCCCCGCTTTTTCGCTGAACCGGCACTTGGCTATCGTGTGGGCGATGTCGGCCACCAGTTCCGTTACAATGTTCGGCTACAACGTGTTGCAACATCAAACGTCGGCATTCTGCCGACGATCAAGCTGGTTTGGGTTTGATAGCTATACATCTTTGTACAGTCAACTCAGTCTTGATTTGTAGACAGCAGAAACAAGTTCATTTAAAATAAATTAAGCTTTGAACATAAAACTGGACTTTATTGTTATCATTCACCCTAACTAACTAAATCCGGAGGATCCAACTACACCCTGACAAACAAACCAGCCCCCTGGAACTGGTAACTGGCGCAGCCGTTATACAAGAACCTACACGCAAAAACAAAGAATCATCATGAAAGTATCGTACCAATTTTAACCATGTAAGTTACATATTAAGTGACAGATAAAAAACAAAAGCCAAATGTAAAGTGCGATGGTGGAACGTAAAGAAATAAAAATATTTTAACATAAAAAAAAAAAAAAAATAATTAAATAAAATAAACAAATAAATAAAATTATATATATATATATATTCTCAAATAAATAAATTCTCTTTGTCTATTGTGTGTTGTGTGTATACGTACAAAATACTAATTGCATTTTTCAATCCTACAGAGAATTACAAAGGAAACGTTCTACCAAGGCATACACCTGAAACACACTACACACCATAAGCTAGCGAATAAGTCTTTATTGCGGATACTATTAAAATTAAGAAATACTTTAAATACTATTATTAAGAATTTATATCTGTATATCATACACACAATCATTCACAATCAAACACAATCATACACAATCATACACAATTATACACAATCCTAGCACCTTAAATTCATGTCGACTATCGGCAAGGTAAAGAAACTAATACCAAACACTAGAAGCAGGGCAAAGATTAGTACTAGTCTAACAGATATTAAGGAAATCCGAACAGTAGCTAGGACGGAGGACGTTACACCCATGACTTCAATTTCTAGTTCACCCCCACCGAACCAAATGATGGCTAATCAAGCCGATATCTTAAACACTCTTAAAATCCCAGATGCTATCTGTTTTCTACCATCTTATGATGGAAATCCCAAAACGCTTAGCGAATTCATTACAAACGTAGAAGAAATTCTTCTACTAATTAGAAGCACCGACCAAACACCTTATGGGCAAATACTCCTTAGGGCCATTAGAAACAAGATAGAAGGGAAGGCCAATAAAGCAGTCATTGAAGAAGGAGTTGTTCTTACTGGGATGAAATTAAAAAAGCACTCTTGCTGCATTGCGCAGACAAAAGAGATGAACCCACTCTTATGTACGAACTACATAACCTACTACAGAATCCACTCCCAATCCAGACACTTTACGACAAAGTTTGCGAGATTAGACTCGCATTATTTAGACTTACCGACACGAAAGAAATAGACCCGAGCCTGATTAAAACTAAGAAAAGACTTTTCGCAGACGTTTGTCTGAACTCTTTTCTATCAGGCATCAAGGGCCCACTTGGGACAGCAGTTAGGGCAATGAAGCCCACAAACCTCCGAGAAGCTCTAGAATGGGCTCTCAAGGAACGTGAAATTTATTTCACCCAAAACGCACAAAAAAAACAAAACCAGAACCGTAGAATAGAAGATGCAAAACCCAGTACTTCTAGACTAGGGAACTACCAGGGTTACAGACAATCAGACAAACGATCTTACCAACGAGGTAACGACGGAAACGAACATAAGAAAAGAAACAGTAACTACCGGGCTATAATGCCAAAAGAATATTACAACAAGAGCTCTAATGGGGATAAACACCCTTATGATTCAGAAAGAAAAGGTATTCGGCACAACGTGCAAACAGAAGCGCAATTACATAACTATAACGATCAGCCAAATTTTCAGGCAAATGCCTCCAAGAACAATCAGGATACTTAATAAATAGAAATTTAGGATCTCCCCTCCCATACATAATACTAGCACTATCACCCAACCAATCCCTGAAGTTTCTTATCGACACTGGAGCAACCTCCTCTTTTATTAATCCAAAAGCAGTTACTGAACCAAATATAACACTACTACAAAAGCCTATCTACATTAAGACAGCACTAAAGACACACAAATTACAGACCAAAACCAAGCTAAAACTTTTCAATGAATTTTCTGACCCTATCTCATACCCAATGTTATTGTTTGCTTTTCATGACTATTTTGATGGTCTAATTGGCATTGAAATCCTTCAACGAATCGAAGCGGTTGTCAATATTCCACAAAAACTCCTTATTACAAATATAGCAAACATAAATATTGCACTAGAAGAGAAAATTCATCCAACACTCTATACTATAGAACAAGAATAAAAAAAAATAATACCAATCCATGTAGATCTCAAGGAGGGCGATTTTTATCTCGAACCAACGTCAATTTCAAATGACTTATTCATATCAGGCGGCTTCTATTCTGCAAAGAATAACATCAGCCTGATGGAGATAAATAATTTTTCCAACACAGAACAAAAGTTTTGTCTGGAATCTTATCTGAACGTACCAAAGCATGAACAATTCAACTTGCTCGAAGTACATACAGTGGTCGAGACAAAGACTAAAGATCTTCAACCTAATATACAGACAGACCATTTAAACGCTGAAGAGTTTAAAGAACTTAAAAAACTCTGTCTTCAATTTCCAAACCTTTTCCACACTGAGGGTAAACCCCTAACTTTTACGAGCATAGTCAAACACAAAATTAGAACAACTAACCAAACTCCGATTCACTCAAAACCGTTCCGCTATAGTCCGAAAGAAAAAAAAGAATTAAATGCCCAAATCCAACAACTTCTGGACCAAAACATAGTTACTCACCTTGGAGCTCTCCGACCTTTCTCGTAGCCAAAAAGAAAGATAAGTCTAATCTCGAAAAATAGAGATTGGTTATCGATTATAGAAAACTTAACGAAAAAACAATCAAAGATAAATACCCAATGCCCAATATTAATGACATCCTAGATAGGATAGGCAAGGCAAAATATTTCACAGCCCTAGATCTGGCCAGCGGATATCATCAAATTGAGATGCATCCGAAAGACATGGACAAGACAACTTTTTCTACAATGGACGAACACTACGAATTTCTTAGAATGCCTTTCGGCTTAACCAATGCCCCCGCCACCTTTCAAAGAGTTATGGATAATATCCTAACAGAATTGAATGGCAAATGTTGCCTAATATATCTTGACGATATAATTATATTTTCATCCTCTCTCCTAGAACACATGCTAGATTTACATGCAGTCTTCACCAATTTAAATAACGCAAATTTAAAACTCCAACCTAACAAGTCCGATTTTCTAAGAAAAGAAATAGAATACCTAGGTCACATAATAGCTTTCCCAATCCCAAAATCTAGGAAACAAATAAAATTTTTTCTAGGTTTGCTGGGCTATTATCGTAAATTCATTAGAGATTTTGCTAACATTACGAAACCATTAACCCAGCAACTAAAAGGAAAAGCTGCGGTAAAACTCACTAACGAGTTTATCAAGGCTTTCGAAATATGCAAAACATTACTTTGCAATGACCCAATATTACAATACCCAGACTTTAACAAACTATTTACCCTAACTACTGACGCTAGCAACGTAGCAATTGGTGCCGTACTGTCACAAAGCTACAACAATACAGAAAAACCAGTTTCTTTGGCTAGTAGAACCCTAACAGATACCGAACTAAACTATTCCACAGTAGAAAAAGAAATGCTAGCAATTATATGGGCGACAAAACACTTTCGACCATATTTATATGGCCAAAAATTCACAGACCATTAACATGGCTGATGAATTTCAAAGAACCAAATTCAAAACTAGTTAGATGGAAATTACAACTATTAGAATATGACTACGAGGTAGAATATAAAAAGGGTTCAGAAAACGTAGTAGCCGACGCACTCAGCCGCATTACAGCAGAAGTAAATACACAAGAAGTAGTACATACACGAACAGACTACATTCAAAGTACAGACAGACCAATCAATGAGTTCAACTTACAGTTAGTCTTCCAAAAGGACAACAAATCACAAATAGTGTCACAAACCCCTTTTAAGAATAAGATTAGAAGAACTATTTCAGAAGATAATTTCATAAAAGAAAAAGTAGCACAGGTGCTTGCAAAAATTCTCAAGCCACACAAAACATACGCTATACTAGCAACAGTCGATATTTTTAAACTAATTGAAGAGACCTTAGTGGAATACTTCCTACCCACTAAACTATATAAAGTAATAAGATGTACAAACATGTTAGAGGACATAACAGAAATTAGCAGACTAGAAACAGAAATCAAAGAATACCATAAAAATAGTAATCACAGAGGCATTGACGAAACAATAGCTCATTTAAAAAGAAAATTTTACTCACCACAACTTAGAACAATAACTACGAGAATAATTAATAATTGTGATATCTGCCAAACTCTAAAATATGACCGTCAACCACAGAAACTTAAATATCAAGAAACCTTCTGCACCCATGCAAATTCTCCATATCGATCTATATACCATAAATGCAAAGACAATTCTAACAATTATTGATAAATTTTCGAAATTCGCCTCAGGCTACACTATCCCAGCTAGAGACAGTCTTAACATCGTCAAATCTATTAAAAATTTCATAGTACTCTATGGAATTCCACAAAAAATAATTTGCGATCAAGGACCAGAGTTTTCAGGGAAAATTTTCAAAGATTTCTGTACTCAATATTCTATTGAACTCCACATTACTTCATTTCAACAGTCCTCAAGTAATGCCCCAGTAGAAAGATTACCCTCAACACTAACTGAGATATATCGTATAACCACAAATTTAAAGAAAGAATAACAACAACAATGTGACCATGATGAGATCCTAACGGAAACCTTCATCACATATAATAACGCTATTCATTCTGCGACTAAATATACACCTTACGAAGTATTTCAAGGTAGAACTCATTTATTTAACAGAGACATAACTTTTGACAACCAACATGACTATTTACAAAAACTTAACACTTTGCAAGCAGACCTTTATCCCAAGTTAGCAGAAGAAATGAAAGACAAAATGCAACTTAGAATACAAAGAGCAAATCAAGATAGACAAGAACCTCCAACCGTAACCTCAGGAGATACAATTTACAGAAAAGAAAATAGACGAAACAAATTAACCGCTAGATTTTCTAAACATAAGATATTAGCAGATCAGGGCATAACCCTTCTAACATCAAAAAATCAAAAAGTACATAAGTCTAAAGTTAAGAAAAATATAAAAAGAATATAACGATTCAAATTACATTTCAGATTACATTACATTTGCGCACAAGAATTTAACGTGCTACAATTTTCGGAAAGTAATAAAATCACCCTAATAAACTTAGGGAATGCTAAACTCATTACAACTCATAAATACTTAATCCATCAAATCAATCTACAAGACTCATTAAATAACATTAAGAAATTCGAAATATCTCTAGATGAACTCACCGAATCACACCTTTCAAACGAAATTGTTAATTCTATTAGAACCAAATTAAACCAAGTAAAAGCTAAAATCTTTTCTCTAATACCAAAAAATAGAAGCAAGAGAGGTCTAATAAATGGTCTTGGCAATGTTATAAAAGTAGTCACAGGCAACATGGATGCTGATGATGAAAAACGAATAAATAAAAATTGAATGAATTGTCAAAGAACGAAAATAACATTGTAAATAACATTAACAAACAAATTATTGAATAAAGAAATAGAAACTAGATTTAAGAATATATCCGATCATATTAATAAAGAACAAGAAATAATTAATAATTTCATAAGAAACTATAGAAATAACATATTCAAAGCAATAAATGATGAAAATAATGAAATCCATATACTCCAATTTACAGAAAGAATTAATGTAAACATAGATATTCTGTATAATCATATTAATAATATTGTAGAAAGCGTTCTTTTAACAAAGTTAAACATAATACCTAAATTTATTTTGAACGAAAAAGAGATGGAGATAATTTATAATATTATGAATGAACAACAAATAGAAATCAATACAGACGAACATATATATAGATTGTTAAATCTAGAAATTGAAATTAAGAACACAATTGTAAACTTTAAGATTAAGATACCAATGTTCGAAAAACATAATTACACACTATTACATATTATTCCACTAGCCGTAAATAATTCTAAGTTATTAATTGTACCAAATTTCGCTATCCTAAACCAAGCCGGCAAACCAAAATATTTTAACGACAAATGCACAAAAATACACAAATTATTTATCTGCGAGGATCCAATGACAAGCAACTTACCGGACCAACAATGCTTAGAAGGCATACTACACAACCAAACCTCTACATGCAACGTCAGGGATATAGGCAACACGGAGGTCATCCAAGAAGTAGAACCCAATCATATACTAATACTCAACACGAGAAACACCATCATAACCCCATCATGCGATAAGTCAAGAAATATCACGGGATCAGCCATGATCACATTTACGAATTGCTCGGTCAACATCAATGGCTTAATATATGACAACACAGAAACCTTCTACAAAGAAGACTTCACAATATCAAAACCGATTCTACAAAACATTAAAATCAACAACACAATAGAGGAAATAAGTCTTCAAAAATTACACTTCCGTGCTCTAACAACACAGAAACAAATAGTCAACATCAGAGATGCAAACTTCAACAATATTACAATTATATACATCCTACTGACTACACTTATAATTATCACAATTGCCTGTTGGACCTGTAAACCGAAGAATACTGTATTCATCCCAAACGAAATACCTCCAATGGAATTGCCTACCTTACCTTCGTTCTGGCCATCGCTTCACACTAGGGGGGGAGGAGTTACCATCTCTACTCCCCTCGAGATGGCACCCCAGAAGCCGCCCCGCTTTTTCGCTGAACCGGCACTTGGCTATCGTGTGGGCGATGTCGGCCACCAGTTCCGTTACAATGTTCGGCTACAACGTGTTGCAACATCAAACTTCGAGGCGTCGGCATTCTGCCGACGATCAAGCTGGTTTGGGTTTGATAGCTATACATCTTTGTACAGTCAACTCAGTCTTGATTTGTAGACAGCAGAAACAAGTTCATTTAAAATAAATTAAGCTTTGAAAATAAAACTGGACTTTATTGTTATCATTCACCCTAACTAACTAAATCCGGAGGATCCAACTACACCCTGACCATCAAACCAGCCCCCTGGAAATGGTAACTCGCGCGCTGTTACTAAGGGCGCCTACACTGCAGGTGGGTTCTACTTGCACTTACACTGCTTTGTTGTTGTATCTGTGCATAGTGCATTGCACATGCACTGGCAGCTAAGTTTTTCGGTGCAGTACTGTACACTGCTTGCTGTCGTGTGCGCGCAGTTCAAACAAATTATTGTTGCGCACCCAATATACCGCGTTTATCCCGATGGCAACTGTAGCTTTCCAGCCACAGATGCATTTCGCAGCTGAAATTATGCAGTTTAAGCAAAATTTTTGCTGTGTTTTTTTCTTCTTTCTGCGCTTAAATTAGAAGCAATACACTTCGCTGTGTATTCGCTCCCTTTTTTTTCGGGAAAAAAAAAAAACGAAACAGCTTTAATGCTCACCCGTGCCTCCTCTCCACGGCTTGAGATCCGCCACATGCGCCGTCCTGGTCCGCTTATCGGCCTCCGACCTGATTGGGCAGATTACCGGCGACACAAAACTGGCCACGATATAAGGGCCTTCATAGCTTGATGGCAGTTTTGCTGCAAAACCCTCTGCGGCATTCGACAAGTGGCGTTCCTTTGCCCACACCTTGTCACCTACGGCCGGCTTCCACTGCCTCCTCCGTAGGTTATAATGCCGCGCCTGATCCTGTCCAGCTCTCTCCAGGTTTCGACGCACTATCTCAAACACTTCGCGCATCTGTTGGCTCTCTCGACTGGGCTCTGCGCCTCCTGCCCTGTGCCGATTGTTTGCGCGTCGAACAGCGATTTGGGCAGCCTTGGCTCTCGTCCTTGGGTGATGAAGGCGGACGAATACCCTGTGGATGCTGACACGCTACTGTTGACCGCCAACGTCAACTCCGGCAATGCGTTGTCCCAGCATCTCTGGACACCTCCAGCGAACCCTCTCAGTGGGATTCTCTTGAGGTGTGTATGGTGCTGTCAACTGGTGACGCACCCCAAACTCCTCCAGAAACACCTTGAATGCCCGACTAGTGAATTGGGTGCCATTGTCAGTAATGCGCACCTTTAGCGTGCCGAACCACGCCAAGATCCGCTCTCGAAATGCCTTTTGGAGAGCCGCGCTAGTCGTGCTCCGCAGCGGCACCATCTCCGTCCATTTCGAAAAGCGATCTATGAAAAGCAAAAGCATAGTGTTCCCATGCTTTGATCTCGGCAGAGGGCCAACAAAATCGGCAAAAAATGTTGCCCATGGCTCTTCGGGCACCTGCGTCAGCATTTGCCCAGCAGCTTGCAGCTGACTGGGCTTATATCGCTGAAACACTTCGCAGCGCTGCACGTATGCTATCACATCCCGGTACATACCTGGCCAGTAATACCGCGCTGCCACCCGAGCGATCATTTTTCGGATCCCAAAGTGGCCAGCGGTGGCTGCGTCGTGGTTCTCCTCAAGAACTTGTTTGCGCCGGTCCGCCGGCACGCACAACTTCCATGCAGCCACATCCTCGTGGCCGGCTTGATGCGGGATGTGCCGATATAAGTTTCCAGACTATATGGAAGAGTCTGGAAACTTGTGTTCTTGATGTCCTGCCGAAGCTTGTTGAGCCAGCGACATCCTGTCCCATCTGTCATCTCCTTGCTCTTGACCAAACGGAACGCCTCCTCTCCCAGAGGCTGCCGTGAGAGCGCATCTGCTACCACATTCTGCTTGCCCTTCCTAGCGAATCTCGAAGTCGTACTGCTGCAACTCCAGTGCCCATCTTGTAATCATTCCCGTTGGGCTCTCGATCGAATTGAGCCACTTGGTCAGTGACCACTACAAATTTGTAGCCTTCCAGGTATGGCCTGAGCTTCCGTATGCCCCAGATTATAGCCAGACACTCTTTTTCAGTAGCTGAATAGTTCTTTTCAGCACTGTTCAGTGTCCGGCTGGCATACGAAATGACGCGCTCTCCGTCCTCCGAGGCCTGCGTCAGGATTGCCCCAAGCCCATTGTTGCTTGCGTCCGTTTGCAAGCAAAACGGCTTCGAGAAATCAGGGCACGCCAGCACCGGTGACTCCGACAATTGGCCTCTCGAACGCTCTTTGCCGCTCCTCCGTCCACTCCCACTTCGTGCCCTTTTTGAGCAGTGCATTTAGCGGATGCACTGTGGCTGCAAAATCTGGCACAAAGCGGCGGTACCATGAAACCACGCCCACGTATTGTCGTAACTTTTTTACGTTTGTGGGTGGCTTCAGTTCGGCAATAGCGGCCACTTTCTCTGGATTCGTGCAAATGCCATCCTCCGTGGCTTTGTGACCCAGATACTTCAGCTCCTTCTTGAAGAAATCGCACTTGTCGATGTTGATCTTCAAGTTGGCTGCCCGCAGTCGGCGGAACAACTCTCGCAGGTTGTTCATATGCTCCTGCCGCGTTCGGCCGATGACGATGATGTCGTCCAGATAGGCAAAGGCATGGGGCTTCATTTCTGGGCCGATAGCCTGGTCCAGCGCTCGCTGAAATGTTGCCGGCGCAGAATGGAGTCCAAACGGCATCACTTTCCACTGATAGAGCCCTTTTCCTGGCACCGTGAATGCCGTCAGTGGTCTGCTGGCCTTTTCCATGGGTATCTGCCAATACCCATCCTTCAAATCCAGGCTGTTGATATAGCGCGCCTCTCGCAGCTGATCCAATTTTTTACCTAGAAATAATAGATAGGGCAATGCAACATTTGCCGGGCCAGCTAGTAAAATATAATTCTAAAATAAATAAAAATAAAATAATAATAATAATAATAAAATAATATAATATAATAATAATAGCTGTTATTGTAGTTTTGTCAGATGACGCTCTGTTATTAGCTTATTGTCTTTTAGCTACCAGATTGTCAAGCAAAGCGTGGGTGCTAAAGGCTTCTCAACTTATGTTACAGCGGCGGAGGCTCAAACCCTCTTCAATGTTATGGTTTTTGTTTTATATAAATATTTCGGTTTTTATAAAATAGATATTTATTTGATTCTTTTTTCTAATCGAACAATTTTATAAGTTTACATTTTTTTCCTAATAAATAGCCCTCATATATGTATGTACGCACATATGCATGTATAATTATGTACATAAGTCTGCACGCAATTGTAGCATGAAGTATTTCAGCCTTTCTTATGCACGCGCTCATTTGTCACTGCCCTCTCAACGTCACAGGACTGTCGGCGTCACTGCCCTCCACAGGTCTTTGCCTTCTCAAGGTCACTGGCGTCTCAAGGATATTTTATTATCAATTAAAAACCTTATGGAAAGCTAGTAATTTAATTATATCTACTACACAGCTTTAGAGCTAAAGCTTCTAAATGTTAAATGTAGAATGATGTGTATTTATATAATTTTTTGTTAAAATTTAACCAGCTTTTTATACCCTGAACCCATTGAAAATGGGAAATCAGGGTATAATGGTTTTGTGTAAATGTAATGTAACAGGCAGAAGGAATCATCGCAGACCCCACAAATAACATATAAGATAACGACAGACCCTACAAAATGGCATGCACCGGCCCAATTATATCACGGCTCTAGTGCATGCACTTTTGACACGTGCGCTTTGTCAGCAAAATACAACAGCAACGCAACCGCAACCGTGGGAGCCTATCGTCAGCAATATTAATAAGATCAATGCACTTGGCCAAAACACATTCTGGTCAACGTGTGCATTTCCGCCACGAGCGCCGAGTCAGCGCCCCGATCAGCACCACCGTGAGAGCCATCGTGTCACAAGACACCTAACAGCAGCAACAGCAGTGACCACGGCAGCAGCGACGCCAATAGCAGCAGCGGCAGCTTTCATATAAATATTACTTGTATAATTATTCTTAAGTTTAGTTCTAATCCAACTCCGAAAGTGAATAAAAGTTTTTTTAATCCAAAAACCGCTTTCGCATATTTAATTGGCGACCGAGCAGGAGCCCGCGATTGTTATCCTAGAAAGTTTACGCGTCGAAAAACATAGTATCAAATATTGTTCGCGAGAGCACCTATAACAAAATATAGCTGCTAGTGAACGCGACGAAAAATCCTTAGTGCCTAATACGCAACTATCGAAACGTTGGTAACTAATCCGTAGCTAACGGGAGCATTTGAACGATCCGTAATAGTGCCTAATCCGCAGCTACACCGTGTTCGTGAAAGAGTGACTCAAAATACGTAAACGAGGTACGGTCGTGGGTCAAAAACTTATAAGTGTTCGCCCGTAGGGTACTTGATCTTTAGTAACGGAGACACCACTAATACTGGAATCTGACGAAAGAGAGCAATCCGGACCCTCATCGCGGGAGTCAACGATGCTGAAAATTATATTGATCCCTCCATAAGAGTGGCAAGAGCAATTAATACATTGGGAACAGCATGTAAATGGCTGGCCGGTACACCATACCACAGTGACCATGAGGCTTTAATTTTAAAAATAAATGAACAATTAGAAAATAATAATAGACAAGTAGTCATCAATCGAGTATCTTGCAGATAGAATCAATGAAATCACACAAACCTCAAATAACAATGAAAAAGATCATTCTAATATTCAAGAAGAAAAAATCACGTTTTTTAAATACAAGCTCCAAATCTTTAAAGACGATTTAACTAATTTAATTCATGCCATAGACTAGGCAAAAACAAATACAATAAACTCAATAATATTGTCAGAATCTGAAGTCAATATAATAAAGCAGATACTAGAAAGAGAAAAAATCATGTTTTTAAATGCAGAAGAATCGTTAGAATTTAGCCAAATAAAAATCGCAAGTAATGGAAAAAATATACTTAATTGATAACTATATCAATGAAATAAAATTCGAAAATATTGTAAAATGCGAAAATGCAATCTATGCTATAAGAGACTCATGTGAGTCGCACAATGAAAAAACAATTTGTAAAAAATAAGTTAGTCGATTTAAGAAATGTACTTTGCCACTATTAAAAAGCCAACCTCTAAACTGCCGTGCTATCAACAATCAACACGTACCCAATCACGAACAGCTGTTTGTCGGAACAATATTGCTCAATGATTTCAATGGACCAATCAAGATCGACGAAGAGGAAGTAGAATTCCGTGGTACCTTCCTGGTACAATTTGAAAACTCCACGATACGCATCGAAGATGATACTTATGATTTCAAAGCATCAATATTATTAATCGTTTTGATCTGAAGGGTTAACCAGCTATATTATTTATCAGTAATTTATTTTCATATTGCAATTTTCGTGATATGTGAGCTTAAAATTATTTAATAATATCTTTTGATCTGTAGGGTTAATCAGCTATATTATTTGAATTCAATAGTTTCTTTTGTTATTGCTAGATTTGAGATAGTTGATTTTAAAATTATGCATTGATATCTGTAACCAAATAAAACTCAGCACTTTATTTTCTTATTGCAATTTTCATGATATGAATTATAAAATTATTAAATAATATCTGTTACTAACATGAATATTGTTAAACACTTTAGTTTTTTATTATTATTATACGTTTTCATTATAATTCAAAAGTTAATTCCCAGATTAAATTTAGTTCAGATAACCTATAACAAAATTATTAATAGTTTGGTGATCAATGCATCAATATGTAATCTGTTTGATTTGTATGGTTATCCAGCTTTTTGATTTGAATTATCAGTTTATTTTATTGTTGCAATTTTTGTGATAATTGATTTCAAAATTATAAAATAATATGTAATAACTTCTGTTACCAAACATGAATATTGTAAAACCCATTGGGTTTTAAGTTTATTGATTTCGTTTCATTGTAATTCATTAGTTCATTTTCTGAAGGCATTGTTGTGTTTAATAATATTAATAATAAGTCATTTGATTATGTTTCATTTAAAGTTTATTTTCAACTCAATAATCAATATTAAATTTACACATTGGTTTTTTTGTTTTTACATAACAATTTAATAAAACTCAGTAATTTATTTTCATATTGCAATTTTCGTGATATGTGAGCTTAAAATTATTTAATAATATCTGTTACCAAACATGAATATTGTAAAACCCTTTGGATTTTTATTAGTATTATTATTGCATTAAGTTGTGATAGTTTATTACAAAATTATTTTAATACTTTTGTTTTCAAAGCATCAATATATTTAAGCTTTTTGATCTGTAGGGTTAATCAGCTATATTATTTGAATTCAATAGTTTCTTTTGTTATTGCTAGATTTGAGATTTGAATTCAATAGTTTCTTTTGTTATTGCTAGATTTGAGATAGTTGATTTTAAAATTATTTAATGATATTTGTTACCAAATAAAACACAGTATTTTATTTTCTTAATGAAATTTTCGTGATATGTGATTATACGATTAATCTATAAATGTTACAAACACGAATATTGTGGAATCCTTTTGTTTTTTATTATTATTAATATTACGTTTCATTATAATTTAAAATAATTCTCTGATTAAATGTAGTTCTGATAACCTATTACAAAATTAATTTAATATTTTGGTTATCAAAGCATCAAAATTTTTAATCTTGTTGATTTGTATGGTTTCCAGCTTTTTTGATTTGAATTATCTGTTAAATCCACCCCCTCACCCTAATATTTGTAAAAGTCGTATATCAAATACTAGAGACTTGTGCTTCGGTATACAAATACATTAAAACATTATGATTACGTTATGAAACTTTCATTACGATCGTACGTCTAGAAATTAAATTATTCAACAAATAAGTTCTTATAATATTGCCAAAACTTCAGCGCAACGTACGTGTGCAAACATACATTCGAACATCTAGCACATTCTTAGAATCACATCAGCAGTTAGTTTCGTTTAGTTCTGCTAGATGGCGTTGCATCAGTGAATCTATTTCAGTTTTGACATCGCAAATAAGAACAGAGGAGTGGCGTAATGGTAGAGGGTGCGGCGTGAGGTCTCTGGTTTTCTTTTAATTGCTTCAAAATTTTTATATATTTGATAAATTAATTATAATTAATTATTTTATAAATTGTAATATAATATCTGTTACCTAACATGAATGTTGTAAAACACATTTTATATTTAAATACGTTTTATTATAATTGCTATTTTTATCCTGATTGCTTTAAGTTGTGATAGTTTATTACAAAATTATTTTAATTCTTTTGTTTTCAAAGCATCAATATTTTAAATCTTTTTGATCTGTAGGGTTAACCAGCTATATTATTTGAATTCAATAGTTTCTTATGTTATTGCTAGATTTGAGATAGTTGATTTTAAAATTATTTTATAATATCGGATACAAATCATTAATATTAGAGAAACTCATTTCTCTTTTGGTTATTGCAAAACATTTCAATAAAACTGAGTACTTTATTTTCTTATTGCAATTTTCATGATATGTAATTATAAAATTATTAAATAATATCTGTTACTAACATGAATATTGTAAAACACTTTAGTTTTTTATTATTATTATACGTTTTCATTATATTTCAAATGTTAATTCCCTGATTAAATTTAGTTCTGATAACCTATTACAAAATTATTAATCTTTTGGTGATCAATGCATCAATATGTAATCTTGTTGATTTGTAGTGTTATCCAGCTTTTTGATTTGAATTATCAGTTTATTTTATTTTTGCAATTTTTGTGATAATTGATTTCAAAATTATAAAATAATATGTAATAACTTCTGTTACCAAACATGAATATTGTAAAACCCATTGGGTTTTAAGTTAATTGATTTCGTTTCATTATAATTCATTAGTTCATTTTCTGAAGGCATTGTTGTGTTTAATAATATTAATAATAAGTCATTTGATTAGGTTTCATTTAAAGTTTATTTTCAACTCAATAATCAATATTAAATTTACACATTGGTTTTTTTGTTTTTACATAACAATTTAATAAAACTCAGTAATTTATTTTCATATTGCAATTTTCGTGATATGTGAGCTTAAAATTATTTAATAATATCTGTTACCAAACATGAATATTGTAAAACCCTTTGGATTTTTATTAGTATTATTATTGCATTAAGTTGTGATAGTTTATTACAAAATTATTTGAATACTTTTGTTTTCAAAGCATAAATATATTTAAGCTTTTTGATCTGTAGGGTTAATCAGTTATATTATTTGAATTCCATAGTTTCTTTTGTTATTGCTAGATTTGAGATAGTTGATATTAAAATTTTTTAATGACATCTGTTACCAAATAAAACACAGTAGTTTATTTTCTTATTGAAATTTTCGTGATATGTGATTATAAAATTAATTAATAAATGTTACAAACACAAATATTGTGGAACCCATTGATTTTTTTTTATTATTAATATTACTTTTCAATAATTACTTTTCAAAATAATTCCCTGATTAAATGTAGTTCTGATAACCTATTATAAAATTATTTTATTATTTTGGTTATCAAAGCATCAATATAGTTAATCTTATTATATATGTTTATTTTCTTATTGAAATTTTCGTCATATGTGATTATAAAATTAATTTATAAATGTTACAAACACGAATATTGTGGAACCCTTTAGTTTTTTATTTTATTAATATTACGTTTCATTATAATTCAAAATAATTCCCTGATTAAATGTAGTTCTGGTAACCTATTACAAAATTATTTTATTATTTTGGTTATCAAAGCATCAATATAGTTAATCCTATTGATTTGTATGGCTAATTTGATTTGAATTCAGCAGTTTATTATCTTATTGAACTTTTTTTAATAAATGATTTTAAAATTGCATAATAATATGTGATAAAAATGTTACCAAACGTGAATGATGTAAAACTTATTGGTTTTTATTAATATTATTACGTTTTATTATTCAATAGTTAATTTTCGGATGGAATTTAGTTCTGATAGCTTAATACAAAATTAATTAATTAATTAATTGGTTGTCAAAGCACCAATATTTTTATTCTTATTGATTTGTAGTGTTATCCAGCTTATTTGATTAAAGCTCAAAAAATTAATAATAAAATTATTTAATAATTTTAATAATATCTGTTACCACATATTAATGTTGTAAAACCCATGGGTTTTTAATATTTGATTACGTTTCATTATAATTTCCTGATTGCATTAAGTTGTGATAATATATTACAAAATTATTTTAATACTTTTGTTTTCAAAACATCAATATTTTTAATCGTTTTGATGTTTATTATTTTGGTTATCAAAGCATCAATATAGTTAATCCTATTGATTTGTATGGCTAATTTGATTTGAATTCAGCAGTTTATTATCTTATTGAACTTTTTTTAATAAATGATTTTAAAATTGCATAATAATATGTGATAAAATCTGTTACCAAACATGAATGATGTATAACTTATTGGTTTTTAAATATTATTATTACGTTTTATTATTCAATAGTTAATTTTCGGATGGAATTTAGTTCTGATAGCTTAATACAAAATTAATTAAATATTTTTGTTGTCAAAGCACCAATATTTTTATTCTAATTGATTTGTGGGGTTATCCAGCTTATTTGATTAAAACTCAAAAAATTAATAATAAAATTATTTAATAATTTTTTATAATATCTGTTAACACATATTAATGTTGTAAAACCCATGGGTTTTTAATATTTAATTACGTTTCATTATAATTTCCTGATTGCATTAAGTTGTGATAATATATTACAAAATTATTTTAATACTTTTGTTTTCAAAGCATCGATATTTTAAATCTTTTTGATCTGTAGGGTTAACCAGCTATATTATTTGAATTCAATAGTTGATTTTAAAATTATTTTATAATTTGTTACTGAACATAAATTTTGTAAAACCCTTTAATTTTAAAGAACTATTATTACGTTCCGCTATAGTTCAATATATAATTTCCTGATGGAATTTACTTCTGAGAGCTTATTACAAAATTAATTTAATATGTTTGTTGTCAAAGCATCAATACTTTTATTCTTATTGATTTGTAGGGTTATCCAGCTTATTTGATTAAAACTCAAAAAATTAATATTAAAATTATTTAATAATTTTTAATAATATCTCTTAACACATATTAATGTTGTAAAATCCATGGGTTTTTAATATTTGATTACGTTTTATTATAATTTCCTGATTGCATTAAGTTGTGATAGTTTATTACAAAATAAATGTTACAAACACGAATATTGTAGAACCCTTCGGTTTTTATACTCATTCCCAACAAGCTATAGTGGATACCGCAAAACTTTATATCTCCTACAGTTTAAGAGCTAGAAGCTTCAAATTTGGATAGTTAAGTTACTGGTAACCTCTTCTATCGATGCCCCAAAAATAATTGTCACGCCTCTTTGGGGGCGTGGCATATCAAAAAATACCCTGTAATTTTCACATTTTTTGAGCGTAAGCATTCAGATTTAGCATTTATGTTACCGTTAGCTCTTTCTAAAAACTGGCCAAAAATGAGGTGTCTACGGCCACTAGGGTCGTGGCAATCGGCATTTGTAGTATCAAATTGCTACATTTATATGCTTGAGCTATCTATGTATGTACATGTATATACAAATAGGCTTAATAGGCATTGATAACACGGAAGGAAACATTTTTATAAAATTTAAAAATAAAATTTAAATATTTAAAAAATATAAAAGAAGCTAAAATAACAAAATTTGCAATTTACAAAAAAGAGTTTTCCTCGGGATTTGAACTCGCACCCAAGCCATGTTTGTCAAAATAACAAAAACAAATTTAGCCGGCGCCTTTGCCGACAGCGCTACCGCCTACTGTGAACAAACATATTTAAAATGAAATCCAAAAATGAGATTCTTAATATGACGCATTATAGAAAGTAATAGCCAGAGTAGCAGATTATAAATTTGCATTACATACATACACACATACAAATGAGCGCGTGCATAAGAAAGGCTGTAATGCTTGGTGCTACATATGCGTGCAGACTTATGTAAATACATATACATGCATATATGAGGGCTTTTTAAGAAGAAACAAATTTAAACTTATAAAATTGTTCAATTAGAAAAAAGAATAAAATATCTATTTATAAAAACCGAAATATGTATTATAAAAAAAAAAACCCGATGGGGATTTGAACCTCCGTGGCCGTAACATAACTTGCGACGCCTTTAGCGCCCACGCTGTCGCTTTGCTTTACAAACTGGTAGGTAAAATACAATAAGCTAATAAAACTAAAACTGCTAGAAAATCCAGAAATCATCGCAATTCTTAGAATGCTAAAAAGCGCGCTTTTGTAATGTAAGCAAACGCTAAAGAATCTGCAATAGGTGTGACCGAAAGCTATCAACGAAAATTACCATACATTTGTACTCAAAAAGTGCACGATCAATTTAATAGTTCTTCTGGAGATGGATCTTGCTAGAAGATGGTCTATCACCTTCTTGAATCCTGTTTGACTGATATGGATTAATTTGTCGTTGGAGACAAACCACCACAGTCGCTTTGCTACTATTTTGTCTAGGACTTTTGATAGACACGAGATGAGTGATATTGGTCGGTAGGAGTTTAGTGCCGTTTTGTCTGTGTTGGGTTTTGATATTGGAATTATTATACCCTGAACCCATTGAAAATGGGAAATCAGGGTATAATGGTTTTGTTAAAAGTATGTAACAGGCAGAAGGAGGCGTGGCAGACCCCACAAAGTATATATATATTCTTGATCAGGGCGACAAGCTGAGTCGATTTGGCCCTGTCCGTCCGCCCGTCCGTATGTATGAACGCGTCGATTTCAGAAGATATAAGAGGTAGAGACCTCAACTTTTTTTTAAAATGTCCGTATATAACACGCGCATATCGAGTTTATCACTAAAAAACGATAACTCATTCCGATACTTTTTTATCGATAAAAAACCTTATCGAAGATCACTTAAAAAAGTATATCTCCTACATCTTTCAAGCTAGAGTCTCAAAATTTAAAATGTATATAAAGATGTATTTTATACAATTTCGGTTTTTGTTCAAATTTACCCCCACCCCTAAATTCACCCCCTCACCATCATCTTTGTAAAAGTCGTATATCAAATACTAGAGACTTGTGCTTCGGTATACACATACATTTTAACATTATGATTACGTTCTGAATATATGTATATGTGAATGTGTGTATATGTGTGTGTGTGTGTGTGTGTGTGTATGTTTGCTAATAATTATTGGAATATCAGTTGCTTGTAGGGTTCAGGGGATCTCGTAGTCGAGCAGTCTCGACTAGAGCTTTCTTTCTTGTTAATATTACGTTTTATTATAATTCAAAAATATTCCCTGATTAAATGTAGTTCTGATAACCTATTACAAAATTATTTTATTTTTTTGATTATCAAAGCATCTATATAGTTAATCTTATTGATTTGTATGGCTAATTTTATTCATTAATATTAGAGAAACTCATTTCTCTTTTGGTTATTGCAAAACATTTCAATAAAACTCAGTACTTTATTTTCTTATTGCAATTTTCATGATATGTAATTATAAAATTATAAAATAATATCTTTTACTAACACGAATATTGTAAAACACTTTAGTTTAGTATAATAATTATACGTTTTCATTATATTTCAAAAGTTAATTCCCTGATTAAATTTAGTTCTGATAACCTATAACAAAATTATTAATCTTTTGGTGATCAATGCATCAATATGTAATCTTGTTGATTTGTATGGTTATCCAGCTTTTTGATTTCAATTAGTTAATTGATTTCGTTTCATTATAATTCATTAGTTCATTTTCTGAAGGCATTGTTGTGTTTAATAATAAGTCATTTGATTAGGTTTCATTTAAAGTTTATTTTCAGCTCAAAAATTATTTATTTTTATATTGCAATTTTCGTGATATGTGAGTTTAAAATTATTTAATAATATCTGTTACCAAACATGAATATTGTAAAACCCTTTGGATTTATTTATTTATTAGTATTATTATTGCATTAAGTTGTGATAGTTTATTACAAAATTATTTATAATACTTTTGTTTTCAAAGCATCAATATATTTAAGCTTTTTGATCTGTAGGGTTATTCAGCTATATTATTTGAATTCAATAGTTTCTTTTGTTATTGCTAGATTTGAGATAGTTGATTTTAAAATTATTTAATGATATCTGTTACCAAATAAAACACAGTAGTTTATTTTCTTATTGAAATTTTCGTCATATGTGATTATAAAATTAATTTATAAATGTTACAAACACGAATATTGTGGAACCCTTTAGTTTTTTATTTTATTAATATTACGTTTCATTATAATTCAAAATAATTCCCTGATTAAATGTAGTTCTGGTAACCTATTACAAAATTATTTTATTATTTTGGTTATCAAAGCATCAATATAGTTAATCCTATTGATTTGTATGGCTAATTTGATTTGAATTCAGCAGTTTATTATCTTATTGAACTTTTTTTAATAAATGATTTTAAAATTGCATAATAATATGTGATAAAATCTGTTACCAAACATGAATGATGTAAAACTTATTGGTTTTTAAATATTATTATTACGTTTTATTATTCAATAGTTAATTTTCGGATGGAATTTAGTTCTGATAGTTTAATACAAAATTAATTAAATATTTTTGTTGTCAAAGCACCAATATTTTTATTCTAATTGATTTGTGGGGTTATCCAGCTTATTTGATTAAAACTCAAAAAATTAATAATAAAATTATTTAATAATTTTTTATAATATCTGTTAACACATATTAATGTTGTAAAACCCATGGGTTTTTAATATTTAATTACGTTTCATTATAATTTCCTGATTGCATTAAGTTGTGATAATATATTACAAAATTATTTTAATACTTTTGTTTTCAAAGCATCGATATTTTAAATCTTTTTGATCTGTAGGGTTAACCAGCTATATTATTTGAATTCAATAGTTGATTTTAAAATTATTTTATAATTTGTTACTGAACATAAATTTTGTAAAACCCTTTAATTTTAAAGAACTATTATTACGTTCCGCTATAGTTCAATATATAATTTCCTGATGGAATTTACTTCTGAGAGCTTATTACAAAATTAATTTAATATGTTTGTTGTCAAAGCATTAATACTTTTATTCTTATTGATTTGTAGGGTTATCCAGCTTATTTGATTAAAACTCAAAAAATTAATATTAAAATTATTTAATAATTTTTAATAATATCTCTTAACACATATTAATGTTGTAAAACCTATGGGTTTTTAATATTTGATTACGTTTTATTATAATTTCCTGATTGCATTAAGTTGTGATAGTTTATTACAAAATAAATGTTACAAACACGAATATTGTAGAACCCTTCGGTTTTTATACTCATTCCCAACAAGCTATTGTGGATATTTGTGCGCCCAAAGGGGGCGTGGCAAACCGCAAAACTTTATATCTCCTACAGTTTAAGAGCTAGAAGCTTCAAATTTGGATAGTTAAGTTACTGGTAACCTCTTCTATCGATGCCCCAAAAATAATTGTCACGCCTCTTTGGGGGCGTGGCATATCAAAAAATACCCTGTAATTTTCACATTTTTTGAGCGTAAGCATTCAGATTTAGCATTTATGTTACCGTTAGCTCTTTCTAAAAACTGGCCAAAAATGAGGTGTCTACGGCCACTAGGGTCGTGGCAATCGGCATTTGTAGTATCAAATTGCTACATTTATATGCTTGAGCTATCTATGTATGTACATGTATATACAAATAGGCTTAATAGGCATTGATAACACGGAAGGAAACATTTTTATAAAATTTAAAAATAAAATTTAAATATTTAAAAAATATAAAAGAAGCTAAAATAACAAAATTTGCAATTTACAAAAAAGAGTTTTCCTCGGGATTTGAACTCGCACCCAATCCATGTTTGTCAAAATAACAAAAACAAATTTAGCCGGCGCCTTTGCCGACAGCGCTACCGCCTACTGTGAACAAACATATTTAAAATGAAATCCAAAAATGAGATTCTTAATATGACGCATTATAGAAAGGAATAGCCAGAGTAGCAGATTATAAATTTGCATTACATACATACACACATACAAATGAGCGCGTGCATAAGAAAGGCTGTAATGCTTGGTGCTACATATGCGTGCAGACTTATGTAAATACATATACATGCATATATGCGTACATGCATATATGAGGGCTTTTTAAGAAGAAACAAATTTAAACTTATAAAATTGTTCAATTAGAAAAAAGAATAAAATATCTATTTATAAAAACCGAAATATGTATTATAAAAAAAAAAAACCCGATGGGGATTTGAACCTCCGTGGCCGTAACATAACTTGCGACGCCTTTAGCGCCCACGCTGTCGCTTTGCTTTACAAACTGGTAGGTAAAATACAATAAGCTAATAAAACTAAAACTGCTAGAAAATCCAGAAATCATCGCAATTCTTAGAATGCTAAAAAGCGCGCTTTTGTAATGTAAGCAAACGCTAAAGAATCTGCAATAGGTGTGACCGAAAGCTATCAACGAAAATTACCATACATTTGTACTCAAAAAGTGCACGATCAATTTAATAGTTCTTCTGGAGATGGATCTTGCTAGAAGATGGTCTATCACCTTCTTGAATCCTGTTTGACTGATATGGATTAATTTGTCGTTGGAGACAAACCACCACAGTCGCTTTGCTACTATTTTGTCTAGGACTTTTGATAGACACGAGATGAGTGATATTGGTCGGTAGGAGTTTAGTGCCGTTTTGTCTGTGTTGGGTTTTGATATTGGAATTATTATACCCTGAACCCATTGAAAATGGGAAATCAGGGTATAATGGTTTTGTTAAAAGTATGTAACAGGCAGAAGGAGGCGTGGCAGACCCCACAAAGTATATATATATTCTTGATCAGGGCGACAAGCTGAGTCGATTTGGCCCTGTCCGTCCGCCCGTCCGTATGTATGAACGCGTCGATTTCAGAAGATATAAGAGGTAGAGACCTCAACTTTTTTTTAAAATGTCCGTATATAACACGCGCATATCGAGTTTATCACTAAAAAACGATAACTCATTCCGATACTTTTTTATCGATAAAAAACCTTATCGAAGATCACTTAAAAAAGTATATCTCCTACATCTTTCAAGCTAGAGTCTCAAAATTTAAAATGTATATAAAGATGTATTTTATACAATTTCGGTTTTTGTTCAAATTTACCCCCACCCCTAAATTCACCCCCTCACCATCATCTTTGTAAAAGTCGTATATCAAATACTAGAGACTTGTGCTTCGGTATACACATACATTTTAACATTATGATTACGTTCTGAATATATGTATATGTGAATGTGTGTATATGTGTGTGTGTGTGTGTGTGTGTGTATGTTTGCTAATAATTATTGGAATATCAGTTGCTTGTAGGGTTCAGGGGATCTCGTAGTCGAGCAGTCTCGACTAGAGCTTTCTTTCTTGTTAATATTACGTTTTATTATAATTCAAAAATATTCCCTGATTAAATGTAGTTCTGATAACCTATTACAAAATTATTTTATTTTTTTGATTATCAAAGCATCTATATAGTTAATCTTATTGATTTGTATGGCTAATTTTATTCATTAATATTAGAGAAACTCATTTCTCTTTTGGTTATTGCAAAACATTTCAATAAAACTCAGTACTTTATTTTCTTATTGCAATTTTCATGATATGTAATTATAAAATTATAAAATAATATCTTTTACTAACACGAATATTGTAAAACACTTTAGTTTAGTATAATAATTATACGTTTTCATTATATTTCAAAAGTTAATTCCCTGATTAAATTTAGTTCTGATAACCTATAACAAAATTATTAATCTTTTGGTGATCAATGCATCAATATGTAATCTTGTTGATTTGTATGGTTATCCAGCTTTTTGATTTCAATTAGTTAATTGATTTCGTTTCATTATAATTCATTAGTTCATTTTCTGAAGGCATTGTTGTGTTTAATAATAAGTCATTTGATTAGGTTTCATTTAAAGTTTATTTTCAGCTCAAAAATTATTTATTTTTATATTGCAATTTTCGTGATATGTGAGTTTAAAATTATTTAATAATATCTGTTACCAAACATGAATATTGTAAAACCCTTTGGATTTATTTATTTATTAGTATTATTATTGCATTAAGTTGTGATAGTTTATTACAAAATTATTTATAATACTTTTGTTTTCAAAGCATCAATATATTTAAGCTTTTTGATCTGTAGGGTTATTCAGCTATATTATTTGAATTCAATAGTTTCTTTTGTTATTGCTAGATTTGAGATAGTTGATTTTAAAATTATTTAATGATATCTGTTACCAAATAAAACACAGTAGTTTATTTTCTTATTGAAATTTTCGTCATATGTGATTATAAAATTAATTTATAAATGTTACAAACACGAATATTGTGGAACCCTTTAGTTTTTTATTTTATTAATATTACGTTTCATTATAATTCAAAATAATTCCCTGATTAAATGTAGTTCTGGTAACCTATTACAAAATTATTTTATTATTTTGGTTATCAAAGCATCAATATAGTTAATCCTATTGATTTGTATGGCTAATTTGATTTGAATTCAGCAGTTTATTATCTTATTGAACTTTTTTTAATAAATGATTTTAAAATTGCATAATAATATGTGATAAAATCTGTTACCAAACATGAATGATGTAAAACTTATTGGTTTTTAAATATTATTATTACGTTTTATTATTCAATAGTTAATTTTCGGATGGAATTTAGTTCTGATAGTTTAATACAAAATTAATTAAATATTTTTGTTGTCAAAGCACCAATATTTTTATTCTAATTGATTTGTGGGGTTATCCAGCTTATTTGATTAAAACTCAAAAAATTAATAATAAAATTATTTAATAATTTTTTATAATATCTGTTAACACATATTAATGTTGTAAAACCCATGGGTTTTTAATATTTAATTACGTTTCATTATAATTTCCTGATTGCATTAAGTTGTGATAATATATTACAAAATTATTTTAATACTTTTGTTTTCAAAGCATCGATATTTTAAATCTTTTTGATCTGTAGGGTTAACCAGCTATATTATTTGAATTCAATAGTTGATTTTAAAATTATTTTATAATTTGTTACTGAACATAAATTTTGTAAAACCCTTTAATTTTAAAGAACTATTATTACGTTCCGCTATAGTTCAATATATAATTTCCTGATGGAATTTACTTCTGAGAGCTTATTACAAAATTAATTTAATATGTTTGTTGTCAAAGCATTAATACTTTTATTCTTATTGATTTGTAGGGTTATCCAGCTTATTTGATTAAAACTCAAAAAATTAATATTAAAATTATTTAATAATTTTTAATAATATCTCTTAACACATATTAATGTTGTAAAACCTATGGGTTTTTAATATTTGATTACGTTTTATTATAATTTCCTGATTGCATTAAGTTGTGATAGTTTATTACAAAATAAATGTTACAAACACGAATATTGTAGAACCCTTCGGTTTTTATACTCATTCCCAACAAGCTATAGTGGATATTTGTGCGCCCAAAGGGGGCGTGGCAAACCGCAAAACTTTATATCTCCTACAGTTTAAGAGCTAGAAGCTTCAAATTTGGATAGTTAAGTTACTGGTAACCTCTTCTATCGATGCCCCAAAAATAATTGTCACGCCTCTTTGGGGGCGTGGCATATCAAAAAATACCCTGTAATTTTCACATTTTTTGAGCGTAAGCATTCAGATTTAGCATTTATGTTACCGTTAGCTCTTTCTAAAAACTGGCCAAAAATGAGGTGTCTACGGCCACTAGGGTCGTGGCAATCGGCATTTGTAGTATCAAATTGCTACATTTATATGCTTGAGCTATCTATGTATGTACATGTATATACAAATAGGCTTAATAGGCATTGATAACACGGAAGGAAACATTTTTATAAAATTTAAAAATAAAATTTAAATATTTAAAAAATATAAAAGAAGCTAAAATAACAAAATTTGCAATTTACAAAAAAGAGTTTTCCTCGGGATTTGAACTCGCACCCAAGCCATGTTTGTCAAAATAACAAAAACAAATTTAGCCGGCGCCTTTGCCGACAGCGCTACCGCCTACTGTGAACAAACATATTTAAAATGAAATCCAAAAATGAGATTCTTAATATGACGCATTATAGAAAGGAATAGCCAGAGTAGCAGATTATAAATTTGCATTACATACATACACACATACAAATGAGCGCGTGCATAAGAAAGGCTGTAATGCTTGGTGCTACATATGCGTGCAGACTTATGTAAATACATATACATGCATATATGCGTACATGCATATATGAGGGCTTTTTGAGAAGAAACAAATTTAAACTTATAAAATTGTTCAATTAGAAAAAAGAATAAAATATCTATTTATAAAAACCGAAATATGTATTATAAAAAAAAAAAACCCGATGGGGATTTGAACCTCCGTGGCCGTAACATAACTTGCGACGCCTTTAGCGCCCACGCTGTCGCTTTGCTTTACAAACTGGTAGGTAAAATACAATAAGCTAATAAAACTAAAACTGCTAGAAAATCCAGAAATCATCGCAATTCTTAGAATGCTAAAAAGCGCGCTTTTGTAATGTAAGCAAACGCTAAAGAATCTGCAATAGGTGTGACCGAAAGCTATCAACGAAAATTACCATACATTTGTACTCAAAAAGTGCACGATCAATTTAATAGTTCTTCTTGAGATGGATCTTGCTAGAAGATGGTCTATCACCTTCTTGAATCCTGTTTGACTGATATGGATTAATTTGTCGTTGGAGACAAACCACCACAGTCGCTTTGCTACTATTTTGTCTAGGACTTTTGATAGACACGAGATGAGTGATATTGGTCGGTAGGAGTTTAGTGCCGTTTTGTCTGTGTTGGGTTTTGATATTGGAATTATTATACCCTGAACCCATTGAAAATGGGAAATCAGGGTATAATGGTTTTGTTAAAAGTATGTAACAGGCAGAAGGAGGCGTGGCAGACCCCACAAAGTATATATATATTCTTGATCAGGGCGACAAGCTGAATCGATTTGGCCCTGTCCGTCCGCCCGTCCGTATGTATGAACGCGTCGATTTCAGAAGATATAAGAGGTAGAGACCTCAACTTTTTTTTAAAATGTCCGTATATAACACGCGCATATCGAGTTTATCACTAAAAAACGATAACTCATTCCGATACTTTTTTATCGATAAAAAACCTTATCGAAGATCACTTAAAAAAGTATATCTCCTACATCTTTCAAGCTAGAGTCTCAAAATTTAAAATGTATATAAAGATGTATTTTATACAATTTCGGTTTTTGTTCAAATTTACCCCCACCCCTAAATTCACCCCCTCACCATCATCTTTGTAAAAGTCGTATATCAAATACTAGAGACTTGTGCTTCGGTATACACATACATTTTAACATTATGATTACGTTCTGAATATATGTATATGTGAATGTGTGTATATGTGTGTGTGTGTGTGTGTGTGTGTGTGTGTGTATGTTTGCTAATAATTATTGGAATATCAGTTGCTTGTAGGGTTCAGGGGATCTCGTAGTCGAGCAGTCTCGACTAGAGCTTTCTTTCTTGTTAATATTACGTTTTATTATAATTCAAAAATATTCCCTGATTAAATGTAGTTCTGATAACCTATTACAAAATTATTTTATTTTTTTAATTATCAAAGCATCTATATAGTTAATCTTATTGATTTGTATGGCTAATTTTATTCATTAATATTAGAGAAAATCATTTCTCTTTTGGTTATTGCAAAACATTTCAATAAAACTCAGTACTTTATTTTCTTATTGCAATTTTCATGATATGTAATTATAAAATTATAAAATAATATCTTTTACTAACACGAATATTGTAAAACACTTTATTTTAGTATAATAAGTATACGTTTTCATTATATTTCAAAAGTTAATTCCCTGATTAAATTTAGTTCTGATAACCTATAACAAAATTATTAATCTTTTGGTGATCAATGCATCAATATGTAATCTTGTTGATTTGTATGGTTATCCAGCTTTTTGATTTCAATTATCAGTTTATTTTATTGTTGCAATTTTTGTGATAATTGATTTCAAAATTATAAAATAATATGTAATAACTTCTGTTACCAAACATGAATATTGTAAAACCCATTGGGTTTTAAGTTAATTGATTTCGTTTCATTATAATTCATTAGTTCATTTTCTGAAGGCATTGTTGTGTTTAATAATAAGTCATTTGATTAGGTTTCATTTAAAGTTTATTTTCAGCTCAAAAATTATTTATTTTTATATTGCAATTTTCGTGATATGTGAGTTTAAAATTATTTAATAATATCTGTTACCAAACATGAATATTGTAAAACCCTTTGGATTTATTTATTTATTAGTATTATTATTGCATTAAGTTGTGATAGTTTATTACAAAATTATTTATAATACTTTTGTTTTCAAAGCATCAATATATTTAAGCTTTTTGATCTGTAGGGTTATTCAGCTATATTATTTGAATTCAATAGTTTCTTTTGTTATTGCTAGATTTGAGATAGTTGATTTTAAAATTATTTAATGATATCTGTTACCAAATAAAACACAGTAGTTTATTTTCTTATTGAAATTTTCGTCATATGTGATTATAAAATTAATTTATAAATGTTACAAACACGAATATTGTGGAACCCTTTAGTTTTTTATTTTATTAATATTACGTTTCATTATAATTCAAAATAATTCCCTGATTAAATGTAGTTCTGGTAACCTATTACAAAATTATTTTATTATTTTGGTTATCAAAGCATCAATATAGTTAATCCTATTGATTTGTATGGCTAATTTGATTTGAATTCAGCAGTTTATTATCTTATTGAACTTTTTTTAATAAATGATTTTAAAATTGCATAATAATATGTGATAAAATCTGTTACCAAACATGAATGATGTAAAACTTATTGGTTTTTAAATATTATTATTACGTTTTATTATTCAATAGTTAATTTTCGGATGGAATTTAGTTCTGATAGCTTAATACAAAATTAATTAAATATTTTTGTTGTCAAAGCACCAATATTTTTATTCTAATTGATTTGTGGGGTTATCCAGCTTATTTGATTAAAACTCAAAAAATTAATAATAAAATTATTTAATAATTTTTTATAATATCTGTTAACACATATTAATGTTGTAAAACCCATGGGTTTTTAATATTTAATTACGTTTCATTATAATTTCCTGATTGCATTAAGTTGTGATAATATATTACAAAATTATTTTAATACTTTTGTTTTCAAAGCATCGATATTTTAAATCTTTTTGATCTGTAGGGTTAACCAGCTATATTATTTGAATTTGAATAATTTGTTACTGAACATAAATTTTGTAAAACCCTTTAATTTTAAAGAACTATTATTACGTTCCGCTATAGTTCAATATATAATTTCCTGATGGAATTTACTTCTGAGAGCTTATTACAAAATTAATTTAATATGTTTGTTGTCAAAGCATCAATACTTTTATTCTTATTGATTTGTAGGCTTATCCAGCTTATTTGATTAAAACTCAAAAAATTAATATTAAAATTATTTAATAATTTTTAATAATATCTCTTAACACATATTAATGTTGTAAAACCCATGGGTTTTTAATATTTGATTACGTTTTATTATAATTTCCTGATTGCATTAAGTTGTGATAGTTTATTACAAAATAAATGTTACAAACACGAATATTGTAGAACCCTTCGGTTTTTATACTCATTCCCAACAAGCTATAGTGGATATTTGTGCGCCCAAAGGGGGCGTGGCAAACCGCAAAACTTTATATCTCCTACAGTTTAAGAGCTAGAAGCTTCAAATTTGGACCTCTTCTATCGATGCCCCAAAAATAATTGTCACGCCTCTTTGGGGGCGTGGCATATCAAAAAATACCCTGTAATTTTCACATTTTTTGAGCGTAAGCATTCAGATTTAGCATTTATGTTACCGTTAGCTCTTTCTAAAAACTGGCCAAAAATGAGGTGTCTACGGCCACTAGGGTCGTGGCAATCGGCATTTGTAGTATCAAATTGCGACATTTATATGCTTGAGCTATCTATGTATGTACATGTATATACAAATAGGATTAATAGGCATTGATAACACGGAAGGAAACATTTTTTTTAAATTTAAAAATAAAATTTAAATATTAATAAATATAAAAGAAGCTAAAATAACAAAATTTGCAGTTTACAAAAAAGTGTTTTCCGCGGGATTTGAACTCGCACCCAAGCCATGTTTGTCAAAATAACAAAAACAAATTTAGCCGGCGCCTTTGCCGACAGCGCTACCGCCTACTGTGAACAAACATATTTAAAATGAAATCCAAAAATGAGATTCTTAATATGACGCATTATAGAAAGGAATAGCCAGAGTAGCAGATGATAAATTTTCATTACATACATACACACATACAAATGAGCGCGTGCATAAGAAAGGCTGTAATGCTTGGTGTTACATATGCGTGCAGACTTATGTACATACATATACATGCATATATGGGGGCTTTTTAAGAAGAAACAAATTTAAACTTATAAAATTGTTCAATTAGAAAAAAGAATAAAATATCTATTTATAAAAAACGAAATATGTATTATAAAAAAAAAAAACCCGATGGGGATTTGAACCTCCGTGGCCGTAACATAACTTGCGACGCCTTTAGCGCCCACGCTGTCGCTTTGCTTTACAAACTGGTAGGTAAAATACAATAAGCTAATAAAACTAAAACTGCTAGAAAATCCAGAAATCATCGCAATTCTTAGAATGCTAAAAAGCGCGCTTTTGTAATGTAAGCAAACGCTAAAGAATCTGCAATAGGTGTGACCGAAAGCTATCAACGAAAATTACCATACATTTGTACTCAAAAAGTGCACGATCAATTTAATAGTTCTTCTGGAGATGGATCTTGCTAGAAGATGGTCTATCACCTTCTTGAATCCTGTTTGACTGATATGGATTAATTTGTCGTTGGGGACAAACCACCACAGTCGCTTTGCTACTATTTTGTCTAGGACTTTTGATAGACACGAGTTGAGTGATATTGGTCGGTAGGAGTTTAGTGCCGTTTTGTCTGTGTTGGGTTTTGATATTGGAATTATTATACCCTGAACCCATTGAAAATGGGAAATCAGGGTATAATGGTTTTGTTAAAAGTATGTAACAGGCAGAAGGAGGCGTGGCAGACCCCACAAAGTATATATATATTCTTGATCAGGGCGACAAGCTGAGTCGATTTGGCCCTGTCCGTCCGCCCGTCCGTATGTATGAACGCGTTGATTTCAGAAGATATAAGAGGTAGAGACCTCAACTTTTTTTTAAAATGTCCGTATATAACACGCGCATATCGAGTTTATCACTAAAAAACGATAACTCATTCCGATACTTTTTTATCGATAAAAAACCTTATCGAAGATCACTTAAAAAATTATATCTCCTACATCTTTCAAGCTAGAGTCTCCAAATTTAAAATGTATCGAAGATCACTTAAAAAAATATATCTCCTACATCTTTCAAGCTAGAGTCTCCAAATTTAAAATGTATGTATTTTATACAATTTCGGTTTTTGTTCAAATTTACCCCCACCCCTAAATTCACCCCCTCACCCTCATCTTTGTAAAAGTCGTATATCAAATACTAGAGACTTGTGCTTCGGTATACACATACATTTTAACATTATGATTACGTTCTGAAAGTTTCATTACGATCGTACGTCTAGAAATTAAATTATTCAACAAATAAGTTTTCATTATATTGCCAACATTGAAGCGCAACCCAAACGCAATCGCCGGTATATGTGAATGTGTGTATATGCGTGTGTGTGTGTGTGTGTGTGTGTGTATGTTTGCTAATTATTATTGGAATATCAGTTGCTTGTAGGGTTCAGGGGATCTCGTAGTCGAGCAGTCTCGACTAGAGCTTTCTTTCTTGTTAATATTACGTTTTATTATAATTCAAAATAATTCCCTGATTAAATGTAGTTCTGATAACCTATTACAAAATTATTTTATTTTTTTGATTATCAAAGCATCAATATAGTTAATCCTATTGATTTGTATGGCTAATTTGATTTGAATTCAGCAGTTTATTATCTTATTGAACTTTTTTTAATAAATGATTTTAAAATTGCATAATAATATGTGAAAAAATCTGTTACCAAACATGAATGATGTAAAACTTATTGGTTTTTATTTATTTTATTTATTTATTTATTATTACGTTTTATTATTCAATAGTTAATTTTCGGATGGAATTTAGTTCTGATAGCTTAATACAAAATTAATTAAATATTTTTGTTGTCAAAGCACCAATATTTTTATTCTAATTGATTTGTGGGGTTATCCAGCTTATTTGATTAAAACTCAAAAAATTAATAATAAAATTATTTAATAATTTTTTATAATATCTGTTAACACATATTAATGTTGTAAAACCCATGGGTTTTGAATATATATATAATTTGAATTATTTGAATTCAATAGTTTCTTATGTTATTGCTAGATTTGAGATAGTTGATTTTAAAATTATTTAATAATATCGGATACCAATCATTAATATTAGAGAAACTCATTTCTCTTTTGGTTATTGCAAAAAATTTCAATAAAACTCAGCACTTTATTTTCTTATTGCAATTTTCATGATATGAATTATAAAATTATTAAATAATATCTGTTACTAACATGAATATTGTAAAACACTTTAGTTTTTTATTATTATTATACGTTTTCATTATAATTCAAAAGTTAATTCCCTGATTAAATTAAGTTCTGATAACCTATAATAAAATTATTAATAGTTTGGTGATCAATGCATCAATATGTAATCTGTTTGATTTGTATGGTTATCCAGCTTTTTGATTTGAATTATCTGTTTATTTTATTGTTGCAATTTTTGTGATAATTGATTTCAAAATTATAAAATAATATGTAATAACTTCTGTTACCAAACATGAATATTGTAAAACCCATTGGGTTTTAAGTTGATTGATTTCGTTTCATTGTAATTCATTAGTTCATTTTCTGAAGGCATTGTTGTGTTTAATAATATTAATAATAAGTCATTTGATTAGGTTGCATTTAAAGTTTATTTTCAACTCAATAATCAATATTAAATTTACACATTGGTTTTTAGTTTTTACATAACAATTTAATAAAACTCAGTAATTTATTTTCATATTGCAATTTTCGTGATATGTGAGCTTAAAATTATTTAATAATATCTGATACCAAACATGAATATTGTAAAAACCTCTGGATTTTTATTAGTATTATTATTGCATTAAGTTGTGATAGTTTATTACAAAATTATTTGAATACTTTTGTTTTCAAAGCATCAATATATTTAAGCTTTTTGATCTGTAGGGTTAATCAGTTATATTATATGAATTCCATAGTTAATAGTTTTTTAATATATCTGTTAATAATTTTTTATAATATCTATTAACACATATTAATGTTGTAAAACCCATGGGTTTTGAATATATATATAATTTGAATTATTTGAATTCAATAGTTTCTTATGTTATTGCTAGATTTGAGATAGTTGATTTTAAAATTATTTAATAATATCGGATACCAATCATTAATATTAGAGAAACTCATTTCTCTTTTGGTTATTGCAAAAAATTTCAATAAAACTCAGCACTTTATTTTCTTATTGCAATTTTCATGATATGAATTATAAAATTATTAAATAATATCTGTTACTAACATGAATATTGTAAAACACTTTAGTTTTTTATTATTATTATACGTTTTCATTATAATTCAAAAGTTAATTCCCTGATTAAATTTAGTTCTGATAACCTATAACAAAATTATTAATAATTTGGTGATCAATGCATCAATATGTAATCTGTTTGATTTGTATGGTTATCCAGCTTTTTGATTTGATTTATCTGTTTATTTTATTGTTGCAATTTTTGTGATAATTGATTTCAAAATTATAAAATAATATGTAATAACTTCTGTTACCAAACATGAATATTGTAAAACCCATTGGGTTTTAAGTTTATTGATTTCGTTTCATTGTAATTCATTAGTTCATTTTCTGAAGGCATTGTTGTGTTTAATAATATTAATAATAAGTCATTTGATTAGGTTTCATTTAAAGTTTATTTTCAACTCAATAATCAATATTAAATTTACACATTGGTTTTTTTGTTTTTACATAACAATTTAATAAAACTCAGTAATTTATTTTCATATTGCAATTTTCGTGATATGTGAGCTTAAAATTATTTAATAATATCTGATACCAAACATGAATATTGTAAAAACCTTTGGATTTTTATTAGTATTATTATTGCATTAAGTTGTGATAGTTTATTACAAAATTATTTGAATACTTTTGTTTTCAAAGCATCAATATATTTAAGCTTTTTGATCTGTAGGGTTAATCAGTTATATTATTTGAATCCATAGTTTCTTTTGTTATTGCTAGATTTGAGATAGTTGATTTTAAAATTTTTTAATGACATCTGTTACCAAATAAAACACAGTAGTTTATTTTCTTATTGAAATTTTCGTGATATTTGATTATAAAATTAATTAATAAATGTAACAAACACGAATATTGTGGAACCCATTGATTTTTTTTTATTATTAATATTACTTTTCAATAATTACTTTTCAAAATAATTCCCTGATTAAATGTAGTTCTGATAACCTATTACAAAATTATTTTATTATTTTGGTTATCAAAGCATCAATATAGTTAATCCTATTGATTTGTATGGCTAATTTGATTTGAATTCAGCAGTTTATTATCTTATTGAACTTTTTTTTAATAAATGATTTTAAAATTGCATAATAATATGTGATAAAATCTGTTACCAAACATGAATGATGTAAAACTTATTGGTTTTTAAATATTATTATTACGTTTTATTATTCAATAGTTAATTTTCGGATGGAATTTATTTCTGATAGCTTAATACAAAAATAATTAAATATTTTTGTTGTCAAAAAAGCACCAATATTTTTATTCTAATTGATTTGTGGGGTTATCCAGCTTATTTGATTAAAACTCAAAAAATTAATAATAAAATTATTTAATAATTTTTTATAATATCTGTTAACACATATTAATGTTGTATTACCCATGGGTTTTTAATATTTAATTACGTTTCATTATAATTTCCTGATTGCATTAAGTTGTGATAATATATTACAAAATTATTTTAATACTTTTGTTTTCAAAGCATCGATATTTTAAATCTTTTTGATCTGTAGGGTTAACCAGCTATATTATTTGAATTTGAATAATTTGTTACTGAACATAAATTTTGTAAAACCCTTTAATTTTAAAGAACTATTATTACGTTCCGCTATAGTTCAATATATAATTTCCTGATGGAATTTACTTCTGAGAGCTTATTACAAAATTAATTAAATATGTTTGTTGTCAAAGCATCAATACTTTTATTCTTATTGATTTGTAGGGTTATCCAGCTTATTTGATTAAAACTCAAAAAATTAATATTAAAATTATTTAATAATTTTTAATAATATCTCTTAACACATATTAATGTTGTAAAATCCATGGGTTTTTAATATTTGATTACGTTTTATTATAATTTCCTGATTGCATTAAGTTGTGATAGTTTATTACAAAATAAATGTTACAAACACGAATATTGTAGAACCCTTCGGTTTTTATACTCATTCCCAACAAGCTATAGTGGATACCGCAAAACTTTATATCTCCTACAGTTTAAGAGCTAGAAGCTTCAAATTTGGATAGTTAAGTTACTGGTAACCTCTTCTATCGATGCCCCAAAAATAATTGTCACGCCTCTTTGGGGGCGTGGCATATCAAAAAATACCCTGTAATTTTCACATTTTTTGAGCGTAAGCATTCAGATTTAGCATTTATGTTACCGTTAGCTCTTTCTAAAAACTGGCCAAAAATGAGGTGTCTACGGCCACTAGGGTCGTGGCAATCGGCATTTGTAGTATCAAATTGCGACATTTATATGCTTGAGCTATCTATGTATGTACATGTATATACAAATAGGCTTAATAGGCATTGATAACACGGAAGGAAACATTTTTATAAAATTTAAAAATAAAATTTAAATATTTAAAAAATATAAAAGAAGCTAAAATAACAAAATTTGCAATTTACAAAAAAGAGTTTTCCGCGGGATTTGAGCTCGCACCCAAGCCATGTTTGTCAAAATAACAAAAACAAATTTAGCCGGCGCCTTTGCCGACAGCGCTACCGCCTACTGTGAACAAACATATTTAAAATGAAATCCAAAAATGAGATTCTTAATATGACGCATTATAGAAAGGAATAGCCAGAGTAGCAGATGATAAATTTTCATTACATACATACACACATACAAATGAGCGCGTGCATAAGAAAGGCTGTAATGCTTGGTGCTACATATGCGTGCAGACTTATGTACATACATATACATGCATATATGAGGGCTTTTTAAGAAGAAACAAATTTAAACTTATAAAATTGTTCAATTAGAAAAAAGCATAAAATATCTATTTATAAAAAACGAAATATGTATGATAAAAAAAAAAAAAAAACCGATGGGGATTTGAACCTCCGTGGCCGTAACATAACTTGCGACGCCTTTAGCGCCCACGCTGTCGCTTTGCTTTACAAACTGGTAGGTAAAATACAATAAGCTAATAACAGAGCGTCATCTGACAAAACTACAACGACTGCTAGAAAATCCAGAAATCATTGCAATTCTTAGAATGCTAAAAAGCGCGCTTTTGTAATGTAAGCAAACGCTAAAGAATCTACAATAGGTGTGACCGAAAGCTATCAACGAAAATTACCATACATTTGTACTCAAAAAGTGCACGATCAATTTAATAGTTATCGATTACTCGATAAAAATTACCAAAAGCTACAATATAATCAAAAAGCATAATTGTTTTGTACTAATTTATTTATAAAGCCAAATTAAATTAAATTTACAAAGGGACTGTGAATGAGTATTCCGCAGTCGGTAGCGCCCGACTGCAACGTCCTTACTTGTTTAATATTATTAATATTACTTTTTATTATAATTCAAAATAATTTCCTGATTAAATGTAGTTCTGATAACCTATTACAAAATTATTTTATTATTTTGGTTATCAAAGCATCAATATAGTTAATCTTATTGATTTGTATGGCTAATTTGATTTGAATTCAGCAGTTATTTATTAACTTATTAAACTTTTTTTGATAAATAATTTTAAAATTACATACTAATATGTGATAAAATCTGTTACCAAACATGAATGATGTAAAACTTATTGGTTTTAATTAATATTATTACGTTTTATTATTCAATAGTTAATTTTCGGATGGAATTTAGTTCTGATAGCTTAATACTCAGCAACCAGGAGGATGCTCTAGACAGCAAAGAAACGCTAGAGTTCCTCTGGAATAAAGTCCAGCCAACGCTTACCGATTTGGAGGTTAAATATGATAAACGTGTCCATGAAATCGATGGCATAGACGCACTGGAAGTCAAAGTGTACACAGTGTCTAAAAGGCTGGAAAGAAAAATAAGTGCACTGCAAAACATAAAAGAAGACACTCCAAAGCGACAGAGACCAACACTTCCTTACTTTAATAGAAGTCCTAAGGCGTGGCCGACGTTCTTCGAGCAGTTCACCAAAATAATCCACAACAGAAAGGACATCAGCGACAAAACGAAACTGCTATACTTGCAAATGTATGTCAAAGGAGAAGATGTACAAATGATAAGCAATTTCGCAAAAGGGAGTAGGTAACTACAAGTTAGCGTGGGACTGTTTATGCAGACGCTACAAACGTTATTTGCCAGTGGACAAGGAACTGCTGAAGAATAACGATGAAGGCAGAATCCGAAATTGCGTGAGCTCCTCCGATAACAGTGACGAGGTCACCGCTGATGAGATGCTAGCATCTCAGGCAGCTTTGGATGCAATTGTGTTCAAAAAGTGGGATTTCAACCCGCCGGCAAGCCACACATGGGAAGAAATATAACTAAATCTATAGAACAAGAAAATAAAGTTCAAGTAGTAACAACAAAAACAAAGCTGGGTGAAGACAAGAGACCAATAAAGAAGATCTGGGCTCCACCAACTCCGATATTGGATTCGGAGAGCATAGAAGATGAGGACGAGAATGGAATTTCTGCCACAACTTCGACATCGACGTTAAGTATCGCTAAAGATACATCAACAGATATCCAATTGGAAGTTCAACCAATGGATGATATTTCCACAGTTGGCCGCACGATGGAAGAGCAAACTTCTGCGGAGACTGCAACCGCGGCTGGATGTGCAGCTGAAGAGAACAGCGACAATACCGACTCAAACTCTCCAGTGATGACCACAGCAGCGCTACCAACTGTGGACACTAAAACTGCAAGTACAATTACATCGGAAAGGGATTTAATTGGAAGTAGCAGCAACATTTTAAGGGAAACAACCATAACCACTACAAGCAAAACAATATCTGTTCTAAAGCATCAGGATCAAACGAAGGATATCTACCATTTGAAGGCTTTGGCTTCGGCAACAATGAAACGATTGACAACTTCCTCAACAGATGCACTCAGCTATACTAATGTAACAAATGATGACACCCAAAAGCCGCGAAAGTTCTTCAAAGAGGCTAGACTTCACTTGGCATGGGAGCCGCCACCTAAGCAAAAGTCCAAGGTACTGGTGGCACCCTCGGTTTATCTGGATGTCACACTTTCTGGGCCCCGCATAATGTTCAGGCACGAACATAAGGATGGATTGGTGATCATTTCGTCAAGAATATTAACAATCATCATATTTGTATTTGTCCTGTATATTATTAAGATTTCCACAGACAGCAATTCCGGAAGTTACACACTTGGCCCCCCGCAGAATGTTCAGGCATGAACATTTGAATATACGATGATCGTATACATGCCTCCGACGCACTCAGCGACTAACAGGTAGTGCGCTGTGATAGCGATAAGGGCCACATGTACGGACTGCATAAATATACAAATGAAGACCAACCCTTGCAACCCCAGAGTCAGATTACGAAGGAGACGAGCGCTGAGCCTTACAAACTCAGCGATAGGATAAGAATAGCTAATAGACCTACGCGGAATCTTACACACTCAGCGATAAGATAAGAATATGTAATAGCCCAATGCTGAGCCTTACACACTCAGCAATAGATACATTAGATTTAAGGGTTGAAATTATACATGAGTCTGGGTATATGAACCCAAGCTCAGAATAATAAAGATCAATACGAAACTAAACACCATCATAGTAAAGTGTATTCAGTGTAATACTAAAAGAATAAAACGAACCGATAGGTTTGGTTGTCATTGAGAGAATGCTTTATTGAATTCGTAAAGGTTTTGTCTTAGTCTATATACATAACGTTTACATGAAGAGTTCTGTGGCTATAAGCCGCGGCAGTACGAGAGTATATAGGATGTCGTATGTATGCGTCTATATGTATGTATGTTTGAATGTACATGCATATATTTAGTGGTTCAATATATCAAGTCGACATCAATTTCAAATGGCTCTACTGGATTAGTGTAGTCCTATGTCCTATGTAATCCAATGATTTGTTTATGCGAGTTATATCGTTTGTAATTTTTGTGTACGGCCAACAGAGCTTCGACACGCTCCGATGATGACTCGTCCATAGACCGATTCTATCCTAGCTTGCCAATCATGATGCTATAAGTGATGCTCAGTTGAAACCAATTTCAATCGAACCAAATAAAAGTTTACTTAATGACAAGTGAAGAGCAACTCAAGAGGGTAAACAAATGCCTGCGATCGTAATAAATCACAATATATTACGCTGTCAGTGTTAATCTATACTTGAGTAACTATGTTGATTGAGTTATGTAGATTGTTGATTGTCTATTATTTGGTGAACACACACACAGACATACTCCCGGTTTAATTGTTTAACCATCAGATATGTCGATCCGGAAGCCATCTTGTCCTATTGCTGGGGCCGATATCCCGTCTTGTGTCCTGGTTGTTGTTGTTCTTGCTTGATTAATCCTTCTGCTGAAACATAGTTAAATCAATGACTCTGCTAGTGCAACATACGACATGATGACGGAATGATTTATCGGTGAGATCCATTGTGGAAGTTGAATCTCAGGTGCCGGTATCAAGTGTATATTTTTAAGGTTATTTGCCTATAGAAGCTCTGTTGACTTATTTAGAAATGGATTTTGATGAAGTGGTTGTGTGGTTAAATTGACAAATCGCATGTAATATGAATACATGGTGATGGTTGATGTGCTATGACCCATTATGTTATATATATCTGCATTGCGGAGAGATGTATTGGGGCCCGAGTCGATATTTTTGTGATTCCTCTAGAGAAGAGCCCCCTGGAATAGGTATCAAGTTGTATAATTCCAGCAACTGTGTGGATATAAGTGGCAATGCTATTTTAAGCACAGCATGCCTGCTTACCGCTCCTTCGGCTTGCGTCATTTTATATAACTGGACACCATTTCCATTCGTACATTCCTATTGTTTAATGATCCTTCATTTGTTCTAATTGATCTTGCAGTTGGCTTGGCGATATTGACAATGGACTAATTGTGTTGTTTCGAACATCCGTCAGTACTTTTACAATTTATGCTTGCATTCGTTGAGGGTTTGCTGCCGGTAATTTTAGTTGCTTTGTCAGAGATATATACCAATGAAACAGATTATGTTGGGCATTGTCTGTAATCATTGCGTTAAGTTGGTCTTCCATGTTATTTAGACGTCTTTCAATTATAGCTTCGTCACGTTTTACAACGTTGAATGTGGAATCCACAAAGGAGGCTTCATTTTTTAAGACTGATACCAAATAGTCTACGTTTTGTTTCACCTACAAAAACCTTTCGGACATTTCCTTTGCATATATTGAATCCAAAACCCCAAATAAACTTCTCCTCGCTGTTTCCAATTATATTCAGTGGCGCTCTTTTGGGTCTTGCTTGTTGTAAAAGCATATTTTCGGCTCTGGCATGAAACTGTGATACTTAGTCAGCACATAATTTCTTTATGCTGCTGGTCCCTTTAGAGAATGTTTTTTATTTTATTCTAATATCATGCAACTGCCAGTCAAGCTGATCCGATTCGTTCGAAGTAGATGCCAGGTTAGATTGAAAATATGTAATGTTGATAGATTAAGTCATAATATGTGTTATTGCCAATATGTCAGCAGCAGAAACATCTATATGGTATAAATATACATCACAGGTGCAGCGGTGCTTAAATTTCAATATGAATTCGTCAACAAAGTTTACACCATTTGAAATCATGTTTGGAGTAAAAATGAGAAACGAAACAGTACCCGAATTGAAAAATATCTTAGAAGAGAAAATACAGGTATCACTACAAGATGATCGCAAGATCAGAAGCAGAAGCATGACAGCAAATACAAGAAGCACAAGCCAAATATAAGCGCAACATTGACAAAACAAGTAAGAACACTCTAGTCCAGACTGCTTGACTAGGAGATACCCTGAGCCCTCCAAGCTGATATTCTTATCATTCTGCACTTCTTTTATGCACGCACACATACATACACATGCATACACCCTTACGCGCCTGCGCTCAGCTAACTGCGCGACTGCGCTTGGGCTGCGCTGCAGTGTAGGCAATAGTCTGAGAATTTACTTGGTGAATAACTTCTTTTGTAAACACACGATCCTAATGAAATTTTCAGGGCGTAATTATATGGTAAAAATGTGTGTACATTTGATGATTCCTTGTGCCTGTTACATACTTTTACACAACATTATACCCTGATTTCCCATTTTCAATGGGTTCAGGGTATACAAATTAAACTATTTATTTTATTCTTCCACCACCCCTGGATTAAGTATCCATTTTACATGGGTGCCCATAACACTAGCCCTTTTATGATAACCACTCCCGATAACCATAACGAAAACCAGTTATTTACTTATATTTATTTCATAATTTTAGTGTTATTAAATTAGAAGCCGCTACATTTAATTAAATTACTTTATGTTATACAATTATATATTTTATAACAACAAATTGATATTAGCTCTATAATGTTTAGTAAAGATGCTCCAATAAAAAGTCCGATAACACCTCCAATTGAAACTTTAAATAAATAGAAAAAATTATTATATTAATATTAAACGAGTAATTATGTTGATTATCGATTAAATATACTCTGATCGTCGAACAAGGTTTACAAGAAAATATTGTTTTTTTTTCGCCTGTTTGAGGCGAAGCATTTTATAAACTTTTATATACTATACTGACTACGGAATACACGATTATTTGCGTGTTTACAGATAAGCTTTCATTCAGATCAAAAAACAAGTAAGAAGGCTCTAGTCGAGACTGCTCGACTAGGATGAACACACAGATACTCGTAAATCCACGCTCTGCTAACTGCGCAGTAAGCAGCGACTGCGCTTGTGCGGGCAATATTCTGAGAATTTATTTTTTGAATAATATCGTTTAAAGACGGACAATTAAAAAAAAATTTAAACTTTCAGGATGTAATAATAACGTTAAAATGTATGCATGTATGTTATAAAGCACAACTCTCTAGCACTTGAAAAATGTTTTCTACAAATTCAATACGAAACTAAACACCATCAGTGTAATACTAAAAGAATAAAACGAACCGATAGGTTTGGTTGTCATTGAGAGAATGCTTTATTGAATTCGAAAAGGTTTTTTCTTAGTCTATATACATAACGTTTACATGAAGAGTTCTGTGGCTATAAGCCGCGGCAGTACGAGAGTATATAGGATGTCGTATGTATGCGTCTATATGTATGTGTCGAAGCAAGAAGTATTAATATGTTGGCGCGCACTGTAATTGTGCTTACTACCTGCTCGCATATTTTCCCTTTTCTATGTGCCTTCGTACTTATGCGTGTGGTTATAGTGTGGGTGTGTAATGAGGTTGTATGAGTGTGGTCGTAGTTTTCGGAGTTGATTTCATCATATTGCATCAGCCAATATTTGCATGTTGTCGCTTAAGAAGTACCGTTTTAGCGGGGCGACAGCGTTGTGTCGCTGTCGCCGAGTGAGGTTCGGGAGTAGGCACAAAGAATAATTGAGAGACACAAGTCAGTTGCGTCTAGGATTCAAGTGCGAACGAAACTCGCTGCGCGAAACGATGACCGATACTAATACTGTTCCGACATCAGAAGTGGGATCTGGCCCTCTACCTTCACCTTCAATAGTAGATGCGTCATGGAAAGCCATAATGGAAATGCAAAATAAAAATTTAATCGAACTTGTAAAGCATTGCAACTGAAACAACAAATAATAAGACAATAGTGTTGCCAAAATTTAACGCAGAAGTTGCTGGCGCCGACGCAGCAGCATGGTGCGCTACAGTGAATATCATCATAGCGGAAAATCGCATAAAAGGCAGTGATGGCTTTGAGTGCAGCGTTGGATGGCAGTGCATCGCAGTGGCTTTCACAAACATGTTATTCTGACATAACTTGGGCGGAATGTTCATTGGTCAAAGAAAAGATAAGTTCTAAGTTAATTGGTAAAAGAATTAACAATGTAGTATTTTTAAAGGGTATTTGCAATGGTAGTATTTGTAGTACATTGCAAATGCTTATTAATGTAAGAATTAACAATTATTGCATTGAGATACTATTCCATGTTTTGGGGGAAGAAAACTTGAAAAATGATGTCGTGATTGGTCGAGAAATATTGTCTAATGGGTTTCATATCATTATGTCTCCCGGAAAATTTAAAGTTATTATATCGAAAAATTGTAAACCGTTGTTCAAATGATGATATATTTGGGCCTCGCTGTTGTTCTGTGTGGGTGCACGCGCACGCTCGCTCATACATGTATGTGTTGCGGTTGTTGTGCCTGTCTCGCTCTAACTTACTGTCGTGCCCAGACTGCGTCAGACAGAGACGTCTGCCAGGTTAGGATAACGGATCGGGGAAGAAACGAATGGAATCGAAATAACGGTAGTCGCATAGTCAGTCACACATACAACTTTAAGCGTTATTGCGAAGTACATTGTATTGTTCGTCGTTTTTACTGATTGTACTTCACTCCAAGCATCAAGAACTAAGCGCGACCTATGTATCTCCCAGAGCACAAAGGTGGTGGGCATATTTACAAACGTTCACGTTTGATTTGCAGTATAGAGAGGGCAAGAGAATGGCTCATTCCGGCTTCTTTTCGAGAAATCTTCCAACCACTAATGCGATTAATAGACGTTGAATAAGGCCTATGACTATTACTGGTTTGAAAACATGTCCAAGTATATACGAAAGTTCGTCGAAAACTAAGTGGGAAGTCTGATCAAAAGAAGTATGTTACTGTCCAAATAGATGCTTTTACTAAATTTGTCTATTTAACACACACGGTCAAGATTGATGCTAAGAGCTGCATAATTGTTGTGGCATAAGCTGTATCATTGTTTGGAGTACCAAACCGAATAATAGTTGACCAGGGAAGGTGTTTTGCGGGTGCAAAGTTTAGTCAATTCTGTGCAGATAAGAAAATAAACTTGCATTTGATTAGTACCGGTGCTAGCCGAGCTAATGGCCAAGTGGAACGAACCATGAGCACGTTAAAAAATATGTTGACTGCGGTCGAAACTGGAACTCAGTCTTGGCAGAATGTGTTAGGAGAGGTGCAGTTGGCAATCAATTGTACAACTAACCGTGTGACGAAAGCTAGTCCATTGGAAATGCTATTGGGAAAGGTGGCACGGCCATTAGGTTTACTCCCACCTAGTGACATTGAGCATGAGGTTGATCTGCCAAACGTAAGAGCACAGGCTGAAAAGAATGTTTTAGCTACAGCAGTTTATGATAAGGAACGATTTGATAAAAATAAGGCGAAAGTAATTAGACACAAAGTTGGAGATTTTGTGCTACTAAAAAGTGAAGAAAGGCATCAAACTAAATTGAGTCCAAAGTATAAGGGGCCTTTTGAAATAATCAGAGTCCTAGAGGGTGACAGGTACATTTTAAGGTCTCTAACTAGTAAACGAAATTACAAATATGCTCATGAAGATTTAAGAAAATTGCCAGAGGGGCAAGTGCCCGAAGAATTGAATGTGTGTGATAATTATAATAATATGGTTGAAATTGATAATACAGTTGAAGACGGTAAATACAGTGAAAATAAAAATGTTGAGAATGAAGAAGTCACTAAAGAGAGTGAAGAAGAGTGAAAAAAAGAATAAATATAAAGAGAATAAAGGGTACGGCTGGCCAAAAGAAAATGGCAGAGTACTTGGTAATAATAATGCAAGCACAAGTGCAAAACATACTGAAGTTCGTTTTGATCATGGCGTGTGGGGCATTTGATTATATAATGTGGATTATATAATAATGCAAGCACAAGTGCAAAACATACTGAAGTTAGTTTTGATCATGGCGTGTGGGGCATTTGATTATATAATGTTGAATGGAATGGAGTACATAATGTTTAAAGAAGAATGCCGACAAAACTACTTATAAAAGAAATATAAATAATAAAAATAATAATAAAAAAAATTATAATTATGATAATGTATTCTGGTAATAAAGCTTGATATTTTGTATGAATTGAATTGAAACATATTGTTAGAATGATTAGTTAATACGAGTTAAAAAAATCATATGAAAAGAAGGTTGATTTTTGTATAGAATTATGTATATCGTTTATTTATGAAAAAAAAGGAAGAAATTTGAAGAAACAAGAAAATAAAGACTTAAATGTTATTATTTCATACACGAGGGCGTGTTAAAGTCAGGATGGCCGTGTCGAAGCAAGAAGTATTAATATGTTGGCGCGCACTGTAATTGTGCTTACTACCTGCTCGCATATTTTCCCTTTTCTATGTGCCTTCGTACTTATGCGTGTGGTTATAGTGTCGGTGTGTAATGAGGTTGTATGAGTGTGGTCGTAGTTTTCGGAGTTGATTTCATCATATTGCATCAGCCAATATTTGCATGTTGTCGCTTAAGAAGTACCGTTTTAGCGGGGCGACAGCGTTGTGTCGCTGTCGCCGAGTGAGGTTCGGGAGTAGGCACAAAGAATAATTGAGAGACACAAGTCAGTTGCGTCTAGGATTCAAGTGCGAACGAAACTCGCTGCGCGAAACGATGACCGATACTAATACTGTTCCGACATATGTATGTTTGTATGTACATGCATATATTTAGTGGTTCAATATATCAAGTCGACATCAATTTCAAATGGCTCTACTGGATTAGTGTAGTCCTAAGTCCTATGTAATCCAATGATTTGTTTATGCGAGTTATATCGTTTGTAATTTTTGTGTACGGCCAACAGAGCTTCGACACGCTCCGATGATGACTCGTCCATAGACCGATTCTATCCTAGCTTGCCAATCATGATGCTATAAGTGATGCTCAGTTGAAACCAATTTCAATCGAACCAAATAAAAGTTCACTTAATGACAAGTGAAGAGCAACTCAAGAGGGTAAACAAATGCCTGCGATCGTAATAAATCACAATATATTACGCTGTCAGTGTTAATCTATACTTGAGTAACTATGTTGATTGAGTTATGTAGATTGTTGATTGTCTATTATTTGGTGAACACACACTCAGACATACTCCCGGTTTAATTGTTTAACCATCAGATATGTCGATCCGGAAGCCATCTTGTCCAATTGCTGGGGCCGATATCCCGTCTTGTGTCCTGGTTGTTGTTGTTCCTGCTTGATTAATCCTTCTGCCGAAACATAGTTAAATCAATGACTCTGCTAGTGCAACATACGACATGATGACGGAATGATTTATCGGTGAGATCCATTGTGGAAGTTGAATCTCAGGCCTATAGAAGCTCTGTTGACTTATTTAGAAATGGATTTTGATGAAGTGGTTGTGTGGTTAAATTGACAAATCGCATGTAATATGAATACATGGTGATGGTTGATGTGCTATGACCCGTTATGTTATATATATCTGTGTTGCGGAGAGATGTATTGGGGCCCGAGTCGATATTTTTGTGATTCCTCTAGAGAGGAGCCCCCTGGAATAGGTATCAAGTTGTATAATTCCAGCAACTGTGTGGATATAAGTGGCAATGCTATTTTAAGCACAGCATGCCTGCTTACCGCTCCTTCGGCTTGCGTCATTTTATATAACTGGACACCATTTCCATTCGTACATTCCTATTGTTTAATGATCCTTCATTTGTTCTAATTGATCTTGCAGTTGGCTTGGCGATATTGACAATGGACTAATTGTGTTGTTTCGAACATCCGTCAGTACTTTTACAATTTATGTTTGCATTCGTTGAGGGTTTGCTGCCGGTAATTTTAGTTGCTTTGTCAGAGATATATACCAATGAAACAGATTATGTTGGGCATTGTCTGTAATCATTGCGTTAAGTTGGTCTTCCATGTTATTTAGACGTCTTTCAATTATAGCTTCGTCACGTTTTACAACGTTGAATGTGGAATCCACAAAGGAGGCTTCATTTTTTAAGACTGATACCAAATAGTCTACGTTTTGTTTCACCTACAAAAACCTTTCGGACATTTCCTTTGCATATATTGAATCCAAAACCCCAAATAAACTGCTCCTCGCTATGTTTCCAATTATATTCAGTGGCGCTCTTTTGGGTCTTGCTTGTTTGGAGTAAAAATGAGAAACGAAACAGAACCCGAATTGAAAAATATCTTAGAAGAGAAAATACAGGTATCACTACAAGATGATCGCAAGATCAGAAGCAGAAGCATGACAGCAAATACAAGAAGCACAAGCCAAATATAAGCGCAACATTGACAAAACAAGTAAGAACACTCTAAAAATGTGTGTACATTTGATGATTCCTTGTGCCTGTTACATACTTTTACACAACATTATACCCTGATTTCCCATTTTCAATGGGTTCAGGGTATACAAATTAAACTATTTATTTTATTCTTCCACCACCCCTGGATTAATAATTATCCATTTTACATGGGTGCCCATAACACTAGCCCTTTTATGATAACCACTCCCGATAACCATAACGAAAACCAGTTATTTACTTATATTTATTTTATAATTTTAGTGTTATTAAATTAGAAGCCGCTACATTTAATTAAATTACTTTATGTTATACAATTATATATTTTATAACAACAATTTGATATTAGCTCTATAATGTTTAGTAAAGATGCTCCAATAAAAAGTCCGATAACACCTCCAATTGAAACTTTAAATAAATAGTAAAAATTATTATATTAATATTAAACGAGTAATTATGTTGATTATCGATTAAATATACTCTGATCGTCGAACAAGGTTTACAAGAAAATATTGTTTTTTTTTCGCCTGTTTGAGGCGAAGCATTTTATAAACTTTTATATACTATACTGACTACGGAATACACGATTATTTGCGTGTTTACAGATAAGCTTTCATTCAGATCAAAAACAAGTAAGAAGGCTCTAGTCGAGACTGCTTGACTAGGATGAACACACAGATACTCGTAAATCCACGCTCTGCTAATTGCGCAGTAAGCAGCGACTGCGCTTGTGCGGCCAATATTCTGAGAATTTATTTGTTGAATAATTTCGTTTAAAGACGGACAATTAAAAAAAATTTAAACTTTCAGGATGTAATAATAACGTTAAAATGTATGCATGTATGTTATAAAGCACAACTCTCTAGCACTTGAAAAATGTTTTCTACAAATTGTTGGCGAAGGGGCAGTGGTATCTAAAATCTGTTGATTACAAAATGTTTGTATTCATCATATGTATATACACAAAAAATCTGAAGTCTCTAGGTCTATAAGTATTCAATTGAGGCTGAAAAAACTAAATCAATTTTTCGATTATTCTTAAGAAAAAAGTTATTGGATGATTTAAGAAAAAATAATGCAATCTCGTACTGCGTATGGTATACACGAGTATTCATTCCAAATCCGTAACCAAGCTGCGTGAACTACCGACAGCTTCAATGTCCACATGCGTGCGCTCACTGGGCACTACAGAGCAGATAGCCAGTGGCATGATTTCTCAGATATTGCTACAGAAGCTTGATGTGCCCTGACAAGCTCAATGGGAAGAGGAATTGGACAACTAAGAGATGGCTCTTCAGATACCCAGATATGAAGAAGTCTCTTCGTTTCTTGAGCTTCGTTGCCGTGCTTGGAATCAATGGAATTCGATCCAGCAAACTATTTGTCAAGTAAACCGATGAATTATAGCAGCAAAGCTTTTACCAGCAGATCAGCATTTCTCGTAACGGATCACACACAGTTGGACTTTTATACCCAGAACCCATTGAAAATGGGAAATCAGGGTATAAAGTATTTTTTCAAAAAGTATGTAACAGGCAGAACGTTATCATCGCAGACCCCATAAAGTATATATATTCTTGATCAGAACGACGAGCTGAGTCGATATAGCCCTGTCCGTCTGACTTTAGATTTACTGTGTATATACATTTAATAAATACAAACCTTATCGACAATCTAAGGTGGCTGGAGAGTCCAGTCAGACATTCAAGGGGAGAGCCCAATCAGTAGAAGTGATTTGGGTCAGCTTATATTCGGACTAGAGAGAGTTTAGATCTTTTGTTATTAAACGTTGCATTGCCCTAACCATTATTTCTAAGTAAAAAATTGATGAAAGCCGTTGTTCAGATTGGGATACACTCTGATTCAAGCACCTTGTGGTGAACGACATTCTTTGTTTTTTGGTCAGGTGCAAGAACAAATAATGCTGATGGTTTGCCAAACCGAGCATGCCACGTACAATAGACCATGAGAAAAACATGCATTTTCTAGATTGAGGCCACAAATGATCATCATGTCGAAGGCAAGACAAATGGGGAATTGAATTCGTTTAAACTCAAAAGGCATATCTGTTGGGATCATTTGCATCCTAGGAATAAGAACTTCATCTTTAAATTTTCCTTTGAGCCAAGCCAACCTTCAGTTGGAAATTGTGCGGTGGTAAACCAGGTACATCCAAGAAGTTCAAAAATGCAGTTTGTTAGATAGATTTGAATGAATACAGAGTACCAACGATCATCCACATCTTTATTTTTAGACGCCAAAATCGCTCTATAACCCATTTAGTATTTTTGTGGAAAGCAATGATATCATTCGGAAATACTTTGTTGATAGTCTCATCTTTTAATGAGACGAAATTGCAAAAATGTTGAGGAAATGAAATCAAGCCACTCGATTCGTCAACAAGAATACGGCCATTACCGATATTCAGCAATTGCTTCAAGAAATCATCAGCAGATAACTTTCAACAATGCAACTTTCATATTTACAGACAGTTGAAGTTTGGTTACATATCGCCACAGGTTTGATGCTTTGAGAGAAGCGTTTATTTCGTCGGCAGCAGAAGATCTTGGAATTACTGGTAGTGTTTGTCGGAAATCGCCAGATAATAAAATCATTGAACCACCAAAATATCTCATCATTACGCAGATCTAAGATCTAATCTTTCCCTTCGAACCGATGATGCAATTAGGCAACGGAATATCGCGAGTCAATTATCTGACGAAGAACCAGCAATCGGCCGAGAAAGGCGCTGCGTTAAAATTGCCATTGATTTTGGCAACTTGACGTGCGACATCTAAAAGTGCTGTAGCTTCTTCTGGAATAGCGGCCACATTGTTAGAAGGATGCCGTACTCAGTTATTAAATCTTCAAGCTACTGAACAAGCGACATGTAACATTTCAAAACACTTTGCAATGGCTAAAGTTTTAGTAGCATCAGAAATTATCATATGGGACATATGCACAATGGCGCACAAACGCGCATTGGAAGCACATTCTTCACGGAAATAAAGGGAAATGGTGACGAGCCAATAATTCTATAAAAATAACTTATTAAAAAAAAAGCAAGTACAAATAAATTTTTCCAATGCCATAAAATACACAATAAATAATAACATAATTTCTAGCAAGTGTTGGTGCACCAACATACTTAGAAATCGTTGCAAAATGGTGGTATTGGCAATACCTAGGCTTAATGGTGGTACGAGATTGATTCTCGTATAGAGTTCAAATCCTTGCCGTAAGACAAAAGTCGTAAAGATTAAATGTGACAATTTTAACCTGTGTTGAATGGTATAATCCGTATAATTTTAAAGGAACCTAGTAAAAGTTAAGTTTAAAGCACAAACTATATAACAAAATTAAAAGGCGGTTATCTCTAATCAACAAGCAAAGCATAAATATGCAAAAATAAAAACATGAAAAAGAAATGCTTGCAATTATTTGGGCATTGTATATATTACGATCTTATTTGTATATATCAAAATTAATTAGGGTATATACAGACCATCAACCGTTAACTTTCGCTTGTAGGAAAAGAACCTATAATGCCAAGCTGAAACGTTGTAAGTCGAGAATTGAGGAGTATAATTTTGAACTTCTTTATAAGCCATGCAATTTAAATGTAGTCGCAGATGCTCTTTCGATAATTCCACTACAAGTTAATGAACTGATAAATGATTCCCCCTTCATGGTGACGGTATAGGGTGCTCTACAAAATGCTTCAGATCTAATACCTTATGTGGAAGGTCAGATTAATGATTAATTCTATTCAACCTTTTTGGAAATATTTATATGTTTAAAACAACAACATTCCAATACTCAATAATGGAATTAGTAAAGATTTCGGTAGATAGATACAACAACTCTGTACACTCTGTTACAAAAAGAAAACAAGCAGATATATTCTTCACCAGCAGATATATATTATAGGATAAATTATCAAGGATTGACAGATTTTACACAAATGGTACATGAAGAATTAAAAAGTTTAATAAAATACAGACAGGAACAATCAAACATTTGGAAAAAATAAAAGAACAACACCTATACAATACAATGAAGGAGACGAAGTATATAAAAGAAACATTCAAATTAAGACTAAGGACAAAAAAAGATTTGCAAAAGACGAAGTAACGGAAAACCGCAATGTGACAATCAAAACAAAAACTGGAAAAATTCTTCATAAATCACTCTTAAAAACACAAAAAAACAAGTAAGAAAGCTCTAGTCGACACTGCTCGACTACGAGATCCCCTGAACCCTACAAGCAACTGTATTTCAATAATAGTTAGCACACACACACGCATACAAAAAAATGCACGCACACACATACAAATAAACACACGCAGACACACACACTCACATATACAGGCGATTGCGCTTGGGTTGCGCTGCAGTGTTGGCAATATCATGAGAACTTTTATAACTATACGACTTTTACAAAGATGAGGGTGAGGGGGTGGATTTAGGGGTGGGTGGTAAATGAACAAAAACCGAAATTGTATAAAATTCATCTTAATTTACATTTTAAATTTGGAGACTCTAGCTTGAAAGATGTAGGAGATATAATTATTTAAGTGATCTTCGATAAGGTTTTTTATTAATAAAAAAAATTTTGGAATGAGTTATCGTGTTTTAGTGATAAACTTGATATGTTGAAGTTGAAAAGTTGAAATATCTGGCTATTATATCTTCTAAAATCGACGCGTTCAAACATACGGACAGACGGACGGACGGACAGATAGACGGACAGGGCCAAAACGACTCAGCTCGTCGGCCTGAACAAGAATATATATTCTTTGTGTGGTCTGCCACGTTTCCTTCTGCCTGTTACTTACATCTCAACAAAACCCTTATACCCTGATTTCCCATTTTTAATGGGTTCAGGGTATAAAAAGTGAAAATGCATATTTAATTATATTGTAATATTCTCTTTCAACTTCATTGACTTCCTTAGCGCCCACAGCATCCACAGAATTTTACACGTGGTATATTCTTTCTAGTTTCGATCGAATGATCGGAATTCTGGGATGTCAGAGGGAATGAAATAAATACGCTTACAATGTTGGATGAATCGTCATAAACACAAATAAATACTAAATGTATGGAACTACGAATGGTTTGAATTAACTTGAAGGTGGATATCGATGGCCCTCTTTATACTAATTTATGGACTCCGGAACCATCGACTATGGATAATAAATTTATATTGAATAAATATCATAATATTGGACATTTTATATTGGATGAATATCGTTATAATGGACATATGCACTCTGATCTGCGGGACGCACATATTTAGATGGGGAAGAGTTAAGACTGTCGACCATCTAAGGAGGCTGGAAAGTCCAGTCAGACATTCAAGGGGAGAACCCAATGAGCCGAAATTTGGGCCGGTTTATATTCGAACTAGAGAGAGTTTAGATTTTTGACAAACAATTATATAAAATATATTATTACATTGAACACAAAGTTGTTTGTATTCACAAGAACCCGGTGTGGTGGGTCCCCAATCGTGCTCTAGTGTGGGAGGGCTTAGCTTATATGTATGTAACTGAAGAATGATAAGAATATCAGCTTGGAGGGTTTAGGGTACACAATCTACAAATGCCTAAGATTCGCAAATTTGTCTCCTAGTCTTCGCCTGAATCATACGATTCTTCATCTCGGCCACTCCAGTACATCGCAGGCTGCAATTCCGCCCTATCAACAATCTTCAACATCAAGAGTGCAGTCATCTCTCAGCCCTCAGCGCCAGCCACAGCCCTCTTATCTAAGGATTGGCACAGAGATGTTGTGCTTCTGGCTACCGCAGTGGATCTGGCAAGGAATCGGTTTGGCGAACTTGTCCCTTGTCGTGAACTTTTAGATTCGGCTTCTCAACTAAATCTCATTACAGCCTGATTTGCAAAACTCCTACAACTGAAGAAAATAAAATTGGTTGCGTCTGTATGCGGGGTAGGCGACTTCAATGTTGCCATGGATGGAATCAGCATTTGCCTAGCTCATACATCTGAGCAGCTAGCATAACGGTTATGGTAGCTACAAATGTAGCTGGCAGGTAGTCCAGTTCTAATGTAATTCATACCGCAAAATATTGTCTTGGAAGATCCAGCTTTCCATAGTCCGCAACGTGCAGATCGGCTTACCGGAGCTAGCTTGTTTCATGATTTGCTGTCTGGGACTAATCAAGTTGATGCCTGGACTTCCATTGTTACAGAAGACTCGTCGTGGTTGGGTTGTTTCAGGTGGCAAGGCTCCCAACCACAACTCGGTGCTTCAAAGCTTCAAAGACGCCTTCGGATCCGACTACATAATTTTGTTGGACGCTCTCGTTTGTCGCTTCTGGGAAGTTGAGCCCTGCAGCGACTCCATTGTAGACTTTTCGGTTCCGTCCCCAACAACTAGACACTATCGTCCGCTGTGTGCACTAGGGATTATTCTTTGCACAGTGCGTTTTATGTTCTTAGTGTTAATTTTAATAAATATTATCGTTTTTTCCTTAGAGCTCTCTCTCTTCCTAAAATAAGAAGTTTGCTATTAGCTCATCTTAGGGAAATCACTCACAATGCCCAGGCATAAGCATTGGTATACATTTTCGTTGTCAATCTTGTGTAGTGATTTCTCAATTCTATCCTATATTGTATTTTGTGCTATTCCTTTACTCTTTTCCTTTTACTATTTCTTATTTTTTTATTAACTTCTCTTGCAATTTCTTTTAATACCTTCCTTTTTCTTTTTCTATACAAGTTTTTGTTTAGTATATTTCTTCTATTCTTTTCTTATTATTGTTTTTACTTTTTATTTTAAGAATTATTTAATTTTTTATCGTATTTGATATATGTAGTTAATAAGTCCACATTTAATATTTTTTTTTTCTAAGTTTTCTTACTAACACTACTTTTTATAGCATCATTAGTTTCACTGGCTGTAAGACGTGGGCATAGCTGGCCGGACTGCCAAATAAAATAGCCCCATCGGGTCGGTGTTACTATTGATATTATATCCTGTACTTTGTTTAGGTTTTATTTTTAATTTTATTTGACTCTCGCTTTTGTCAATAACTTTAAGAAATAAATAAATAAAGTTCACAAAGGAAGACTCAAATCGCGAAGCGCTTTTTGCGAAACATTACAATCGATTGGCTAGTGGCCAATATTCAGTACGCCTGCCTGTTAAGCTTAGTTGCGAGCTTATTGGAGATTCTTATAATTTCTGAATGAGTTTCTTGAACTTGGTCTAATGTCGCGTGTTCCTCGCAATTCATTTAATCTATGCAAATATTTTCTTGATCATCAATGCTTTCTGAAGTAAGATAGCATAACACCAAGCTTCGCGTCGTCTTTGATGGATCAGCATCTACGACAACTAGTTAGTCCTTAAATGACATTCTAATATGAGGCCCTGTCATTCAGCCGAAATTGGTCAACGTATTACTGCGCCTCCGATCCTATTCAGTTACACTCACCGGCGATATTTGCAAAATGTATCGTTGCATGCAGGTACCTGAACCGGACAGCTATCTGCAATGTATTTTTTTGAGGATTTCGCCAGATGATTAGTTGAAAGTATCCAGACTTGATACAGTCACATATGGAACAAAACTAGCGTACTTCTTGTAAAATTTTCTATGTTGACGATTTGATATCTGGAGAAAATTAAGTTGAAGAAGCAAGACTTGTTATGAAAGTAACGGGAGCAACCTTTGCCTGTGTGAAGTTTAAATTGAGAAAGTGGTGTTCAAGCCATCCCTTGGTACTGAACACCGTAAAAGACTGCGACAATGAAGACACTTGGCCTTTCAAGGGATCCAGCATCGGATCAACTCATATCTAGCTCTGAATTCAGCCTCTAAGCTATCTAGGCGTTCTGTTCTCTTGGTTACTGCTCGGTCTTAAGACCCCCTGGACCAGGTCGTTACTACAACGAAGGCTAAAATGTTCTGACAACAATTCTGGAGGCATAAGCTGGATTGGGATTAGAGTCTTCCGTCTGCATGTCACACTGTATGGCTAGATATCAGTGTTGCCGAATCAGCTATTTTGTAACTATATCTGGCAACTTTTTAAGGTCGATTGCTACAAAAATTTTCGAACAGCATTTAGCTACAAATCTGGCTATTTTCAAATAATACATTTAGATAAAATGCAAGCGAACTCTTATAGACTTGGTTAGTTTCGATATTTTTTCTATTTTCCAATATCATGTTTACATTGGCTAAAAAAGAAAATATGTTTGAGCTTTTAACGTTTTTTAAAGTGAAAGACGTAGACGGCCATCATAGACAATATGACAGCTTGCACTATAATATTTGGCAAAATATTAATAATACGGATAAGTTCTGGGCTGAAGTTTTTAATTAAAAAGACTCGCCCTTCACTAAACCCTTGATAAGCTGTCTAGCTTCGCTTTAAAATTATTATCATTGTCCTGGTCGAACGCTGAAGTCGAGCGCCTATTCAGCCAAGTCAGTTTATTCAAAACTAGGTTGAGGAATAGAATGATCTGCCCTGTGCTAAGCTTAATATTAGCAATAAGGTAGGTAATTTAATGGTTGACATACAAGTTATATGAGATTTCACATATAGAAATGGATTACGCCGACATGGCAAATGTTGCTATAGCCTTCCAATCAACCACCATAACAGGCGAATTATAAAAACGCCAATGCTGAAAATGACGAGTTGGTTGCCATAGATGAAATATTATCAGAATAAACATTTTAAAGTTGACTTTATGAAAAAAAAAAAACAGCACTGTTTCCTTTTTTGCTACTTTAGAAGAAAGTTGGCTACTTTCAGCCGTCGGTATTGCTTCTTTTGCTGAAAAGGTTTCGGTAGCACTGCTATATATTTGCAGTAACTTTGGCAGAGGCCTAAGTAATTAATTTCCCAGGCTATAATTAATACCATTGCCGTACATGGATTCTGCGAGGCAGATAGAACAGCATAGCATCGCAGCTTACTTTGTTCTAAGTCTCGAGTTTCGACTTAAAAAACGCTTACGGTTTCCACACCGGAATTATGCGGGGTAAAGTTTCTTACGCGTTTAATGGATGAAGTGGCTCGCTTAGACATTTTCGCAAGCGAGTTTCATTATTGGTATTACTCTACTGTAGCGCTTTCTTGGATCAATGATTAGCCCTGGCGATTTAACGTTTCTGTTTCAAATCACCTACAAGATCTCTCATCAGCAATGGAGTGGCACTATATATCTACAATGCTGAATCCCGCGGATATATTATCAGATTTGAATGCATCTTCACTTTAGATTTCAGTGGCCAGTCTCGGCGCTTCCAGTAAGAACTCCAATCGAGCGTCAAAGAACTGTGCTTCTCGTGAAGGACCCAGTCCACGATGTCTCTATGGATGGCAAGTATGTGATGTCTTTCGGCCGCTTGCAGCGTACGCTTGCATACGTATCAAAGTTTATTTAAAAAGGTCATGGCCCATCTCTCGTACGACATAAAGGCGCGTCGGCCTAAGCAGTCTAGCCTCGCTGTCACTGTTCCTAGATGAAGTTGGCTACGTGTCGATGGTCGTCTCAAAAACTCTACTTTAAACTTCGATAGTCGCCATCCAGTTATTTTGCCCAAAGGTCATCCAGTAACTAGAGGCATCATAATACATTTCCATCTGGTTCGTTCTCAATATTGGCCAATTGTAGGTACGCAAGTATAAAAACGCGTTCTGCTAACTGCGCAGTAAACTGCGACTGCGCTGGGGCTGCGCTGCAGTGTGGGCAATATTATGAGATTTTATTTGTTGAATAATTTAATTTCTAAATGGATCACACGCACTGTACTTTCGGCGACGTAACTGTTTTCCCTTTATAGATTTTCCCTTTATAGATTAGATGGCCCACGCCCAGGCGTCTGCACGCGGGAGAGCGGCAACGCGATCAAGCGCCCTCTAGATTGCTGGGGTCGGGGTTGCGGCGTGTTGTGGGTAGTTAGTGGGGCCACTACGAAGGGTAGATCGCGGATCGAGGAACGCCCATCGTTGCCGCCGGCCTTCACTCATTATAGTTAATTGTTATAGTTAATTGCAGCTTGTTCCAAAAGTCAATATGTTAGTTAAACAGACTACGAATGAATACTCGACCATTTTTTAGTGTTTACTTATTCACGCTCCCAAACTCAACCTCAATTTTAATGCCAATTCAATTTTTCTGACGTCGGCTCACTCCGAGAGCTTAAAACTGGCTTTTGAACCCTTTCTGCCGCTCTTCAGCTTTCACCACGCGACCAGCAATGCAGCTCACCACTGCGAGCTTTCGAGCTGCACGTTTGTGTTACTAACTGCTTAACACTTACGAGTACTTATTAACTACTTAGTTCTATTTTACAAAATAATGCTTTTTCTACTTATTACCTAATTTACTCTCTACCAAAATATAACTTCATAATTCAACTCGTAAACAAAAATATATCAAAATATAACAAAACGAAGTTCAAAATATAACCGCTTACTTACTACAAACTACAAATATAATCTCGACTCCAAAAATACTGTATAATACCATACCTTTTACCATGCTGAGACGGTTGAATATCGGTTGAATCGATTTGCAAAAAGCAAAGCCCGATGTTATAATTTGTTTCAAATAACTTTGGATAATATTGCAATACCTCTATAGTTGGAAATATCAGATCTTCCACCGTTTTTATATAAAGGAATATTGAAAGATCTTTTCCAAATTGAAGGGAACACAGAGGTTTCCATAGACAAATTAAACAATTTTAGTAATGGTGACTCAAGCGACACACTGCACTTTTTAATCACACAATTTGGAATATTATTAGAATCAGGAGAGAAAGATGATTTCAACGTCCTAATGGCTGCAGCCAGAGAGGTAGCAGTGACCTTAGGATCGTTAATGAACCCATATTCAGGAACTGAAAATGTATATAAGTTGTTATAGGGATCACTAGAAGAATAAGTAGAAAATGAGTAAAATTTTTTAGGATAACAACCAGGATTTCACGACCTTAATGACCGCATAATGATTAATGGACACAAGATCTAGTGATTATCTAATTAGAAATAGAGTTAATCTGAAACAGAAACAGGTTAAACAATTAATCAAAAAAATAGTGATAAATTGTCGGAATAAAGTAATTTACCTTACAAGTTGCTGACCAAGAAGTATTTGCTATATTAAAATCACCCAACACAAGAAGCAAGTCTACTATCTTTTTACATGTTCATAAACTTCTTTAATACAAATAATATGTTGAGCGTAAACTTGTAGATCAGAAGGATCATGAAAGATCATGAAAGGACGAAAAGGTAAACACTACGGAGAGGATACTGGATTTAACCGCAATTAACACACCACCCCCTCTGCGCATTAAACGATCGAGTCTATAAATAGTGAAATTACTTGAAAGGATTGAAAGAATATGAATATTATTACTTAGCCACGTTCCAGTGAATGCAATAATATCATACTTTACACTAAAACTTTGCAAGAGTAGACTTTTAAAATTAGAATTTAAGCCATGTACATTTTGATAAAACAGAGACAGCTGCGAAGAAGATTGGAAAGTATTTAGATTTTTGGTACAATGTTTGATGACGATTGCATCGAAGGTGGATTTACACAAACAGGAGGCCAGAAATTTGGATCACATAAAGTTTGAAAATATTCTACCGGCACATTTATCTTGAAAGAGGCAATTTCACGCGGAGCTGCGAAGATAAACTTCGATATAAAAACATTAGCCAAATTCTTGCTTGCAATAAAAGCCTTACAGGTCGTATCAGGTGAAAGCCTAGATAAGAAAACTTGCTTTCGAGGGACGACAGATAAGGAAATGCCTGGAGTGGCTGAATTATTGACACAATTGGAGAAGATTCCAATTTTGAACAGACACCTGAGCTTCAATAGCAGCCTCGACAGAAGAACCAATAGCTTCATATAAGAAATGCGTTGGAGTGCGACTTGTTTATACGATTGGATGATGGGATGATTGTTTTTAAGCGGACGCTGGGACGATTTGCTTCTAAGTGGACGCTTGGGCGATTGGTTTATAAGTAGTCGCTAGGGCGATTTGCTTATAGTAGTCGCTAGGGAATCGTGGCTTTGGTGTTGTGTTTAAGTGTGAGTGAGCGCTGATGGATGATATATTACTTACCCATCCTTAAGAGATTAGTCTGTTCTCAGGCGGAAAATGTACGGTACAATTCTGGTATGGTTTCTAATGGTGCATGAGTTTCGGGGAGTGGTGCTCTTCTGGTGTTGAATACTTGATCTTATGGCTGTTTCATGTCTTATAATAATTTTCTTAGATATTGTTTAACGGACAAATTAAAAAATGTTTAATTATTTATCATAAAATTTGGTGCTTCGAGCCGGAGCCGGTGGTTGCTACTGAATGCTCACTTAGAGTTGTTGGAAACAGCACGCACTATTGGAAAAGTGGTGTTTTATCTTGTCGTGTTTTGCTGCTGGAGACTCTGCATTTGCAAATTCTTGGAATAAAGTATTGATATTTGGCATCATACGTAATACCACTGACCAGAGAACACATAGACTAGACATGTAGAACAAATTTTTCTACAGCTCGAAACTGTTAAGTTGAGCGACCGCTATACTTCGTATTTGCTCGGCTCGGTCGCTGGAGGTTCGAGCAATGAAAATACTGCATGACAAAAACAGTGCGCTGTGAGCGCTCAACCGAAATGGTCCCAATTTCGTATGAAGCACAGCTATGAGCCATTTTTTCTACTCTTTCTCTCTCTCAGTCCCTCTCTCTAGCTCTCTGTGGTCGCTGAAATCATCGTCGCACAGAAATTGAAATTTTCGTTCGCGAAATTTGTAAAGCGTTTGCCACGTTCATATTGGCATATGCAGTTGTCTTAATGGTTTTGTTCGGCTGCAAGAGACGCAGCAATTTTATCACATTAGGGTTATATCTTGTTATTTTAGACAACAACTTGTATTGACTGCTGGCAACGCAGCAAGCTGCAATGGAAAATCTACGTACTTTACTGGGAACCAGGGGTAGATTGAAGGCAATAATTACCTGTATTTCTGGATATACAGAGCATCCACCTGATGGCTGCACATTCTACGATATTGATACCAAAGTAGACACGCTGCTGCAAGTTTGGAAGCAGTTTGTTAATCTTGGCGACGAACTTTATAAATGTGAAGATGTGCAAGGATATGTGGATCCAGCAAGTTACAACAATGTATATGAGGAGCGCTTTGAACGAGCTTGTGCACTTCTTAAGGCACTAAACGCTGAATACAAACCCCGAAAATAATAATAAAAGTCTCAGATGCAAATGCAACAAATGCAGCAGATGCAAATGGAAACTATGGAGCACTTGATGCAACGACTACTACCACAACAGGTGGATAACGCATCATCGTCAGGCTCACAGCAAGTCGCAGGACCATCAATGAAGGACTGAGAGCTGCCACGGATTCATATAGCACCATTTGATCGAGATTATAAGGAATAGCACTCGTTTAAGGTCTATTCGACATTTGACGAATATTCAGAAGTATCATCTTTTAAAATTTTGCAAAGCTTAATCAGCATCTGCCCTTAGTCGATGTCAACTAAGAAATAGCTTGTAATTCTTTAGTTGATACATTACTTGTTGTTCGATACATTTACTGGACTGCCCAAGGTTGCGGATCAAAACCCAGCATCGCTTCGATCGTTAAGAAACGAAGCTGGCACCGTAATTCGGGCATTAGACGCTTCTTGACAAACGGATCGGAATTGTCGGCTGATTTACTTGCTCATGGCAAAGATTGATGACAGCACTCATCGTGAATGGTATGAAAAGAATATATATATATTAAATCCTACGATAATGCAGTTGCTCAAGTTCCTGGATGCTCAGCCAATCTGCAACTACGACAAGCAGCAAGTCCAGACAGGACAGAGGTACCAGGAACGCACATGCACATTGATGTCATGTACACAGTTTTTGCATTTATCTATTTAGCAACGATATGCCTTTGCAAAGTCCAAACACATGTGTTTTAATTGTTTGAGACATGGTCATGGAGTGACGCTTGCTCATCGAAGTCATCTTGTAAACATTGCAAGCGCCGACATACCTCACTCTTGCATTTCGATCAACCTAATACGAAGGACAAAGGTGAGCCACAGCAACACCAGCAGGATGAGTCAAAGGAGGCACCAGGTGCTAGCACAGTAGTAACACTAACGATCGCCATTAAGACAAGACGTTGTTTGTCGCATATCATTAGACTGCGGCTCAGAATTGTCCTACATTTCGGAACTGTCTATGCAGACATTGGGTCTGGCCCGTTCACACTCTCGCATTTCCATATCTAGAATATCTTCAATAAAGGCAAAAACAACAAGAGGGCTCTGTTCACTACACAAGTCGCGAGTGTCAGATGTATCTCTCGTGGTCAAGGCACACGTGCTTGCAGCAGAACTCTCTACTTTTGGCGGCCACACCCTAGCTGACGCCGCATTCAATACTAACGCATCCATCGACATTATGCTTGGAAACGATCACATTTGGTTCCTACTGGAGATAAGTTGTGTAATATCAAGGGAAACACAATTGCTATTGATTCAATATTTGGATTTATTGTCACTTCAGTGGAAGGAGCGTGTACAACTACAACTACGTCCTTCTTAGCTACCATTGACTCAACGCTCTGTTGCGACGGTTTTGGGAACTGGAAGAACTTCCATCGTTCACGTCCGCAAATACAGGAGATGAGTTAGTGGAGACTCATTTCGTCAAAACACACTCCCGTAATGCGAAAGGGGAATATATGGTCGAGCTTCCATTCAAGCAAGGGAACCCAGAGTTTGCAGACACCTTTCATGGAGCCAAGTCTCGCTTCTTGGCAATTGAACGTCGTTTAATGAAGGATGCAGCTTTACGATCGAAGTATGTGCAATTCATGAGGTAGTACATACAACTGGATCACATGAAAGATGCCGAAGAAGATGCCACTTCGAAGAAGGTTTTCTACATGCCACATCATCCGGTACTTGGAGCAACGCTGCGTGTGGTATTTGATGACTCATTTCAAAACCAAGATGGTCGGTCTCTAAACGGTGCGCTTCATATTGGTCCATGTATACAACGCAATCTGTTTAACGTATGCATGAGGTTTCGAATGCTCAAGTTTGTATTTTCGGCTGATATATAGTGAAGATGTTTAGACAAATTTTGGTTGCACCTAAACACCAGGATTTTCATCGAATATTATGTAGAGAAGATCCGTCAGAACCACTGAAACACTTCAGACTCTGCACAGTTGCATACGGGACAGCGTCTGCACCATTCCTCGCAGTCCGGGTATTAGAACAACTTGCCAAGGATTACGAGCATGAGTTTCCCAGAGCATCTAAGATATTACAGGAGTCATGACAGAGAAAAAACTTATTAACATTCAAACTGAGCTGGTTGCACTCATGTATCGTGTGCAATTGGAAAATGGATCTCAAATAGCACACGACTAAGCACCGCGCAAAGTGATAGAGTCAACGTGTCAACAGCAACATCAAAGGTACTAGGACTACAAGACTACAAGACAACCTTGCATACAACATTGAGTTATCGGAGACTGTAAGCTGTTGTAAACGACAAGTGCTATCCGGTGTAGCATACATTTTTATCCGCTGGGCATTTTGACGCCAGTGGTAGTCCAAATCAAGATTCTACTGCAAGAACTTTGGTTGCTTGATTTGGATTGGGATTCTGAACTTCCGATGGAACAGGCGCACTCTTGGCAGATGTATCGCAAGGACATTTCTTCGCTACAACAGTTCAAGATACCCCGCCTCATAGACAGTCACATGGATCACATCGGTTTACATGCATTTTCTGACGCTTCGCCTAAGGCTTACTCTGCGGTCGTCTACAGAAGAGCTGTGTATAGGAGAATATCTTGTTGCTGCTAAGACTCGCGTCGCACCTTTGAAATTAGCTTTACTCTTGACAACACTTGTTAAGGCAATTCGAGCTAGTTTGGGTAAGAAGGAAGTGAAGGTATATGCATGGTGCGATTCTACAATTGTGTTGTCCTGGCTGTCCAATCAGCCCTGTAAATTGAAAATGTTCGTAGCCAATCGTACGGCAGAAATACTTCAGACAATCCCACGGGACGCTTGCAGGCATGTATGTACCAAGGAAAATCCTGCAGATTGTGAATCCCAGGGAATGCTCGCCGGTGACCTTCTTAAATTTGACTTGTGGTGGAAGAGACCGTCCCAGCTACATAATTCCCAGGAGTGTTTGGATATGCTTCGAAGATCAAAATTCTGCTGTTCTATCGTGCCGCCATAAGCAGAAGCGGAATTCAAGGCCAATACTCTGACGGCAAGGGAGGAAATGGCATCGTCTCCATTTGATACTTTACTTACTAGAGTATCATCATGGCTGCGACTGATTCGAATCATCACATACGTTTGACGCTTTGTACTTCGCGTCAGATAAAGGAATTCACTTCACTCAGCAGCCTTGACTAGAAAACTCTTACGCATCAAGGGATGCCAAACACCCAATTGTACTAACTAACCATAATCGACTAGTTGAGCTGTTACTGAAGCATGAACGTCAGTTCAACCTTCAACCTGGAGTTTCAACAATGTTTGCTATATATTGTCAGAAGAACTGGATACTTGGATCCAGAAACCTCATCCGACGAATCACGCATGGATGCCCAAACTGTTTAAAGCAGCGTCATCACACTACGCAAAAGCTTATGAGTAACTTACCTGCCACCAGTGTGCGACATTCGAAACTTCCGTGAAACTACACTTGCGGCGAGTGATCGGAAGCACAGTGATTACCTTTGAGCAGATGCGCACTCTACTTACACAAATAGAAGCAGTCGAAAACTCCCGTCCATTATACGCAACTTTGGACACAGAAATTAAATACTTATTACCAGCACATTTTTTGATCGGACGGACGTACACTGCAGTTCACGATGGCAGCTACGCAGAGGTACCAACTAATCGCTTGGGATATTGGCAACATACTCAGGCAATGCTTCAAGGATTTTGGAAACGTTGGCAACAGGATACCAAGATACCTAATATATACATTGTACTCATTGTACTCATCAAGGACGCGTAATCGAGGTGTAGAGGGGATGGATTAGTACGGGCAGTTAAACTCAAGGACGTTTCTGGAGAGATTATACGACCCATCACGAAGATTGCAGCTATACCACATTCTGAAACAGAGTTTAAGGGGGGCCGGGATGTTGAGGAACCATTTGTCATTTGTTTGCACATATCTCATCTTTTAGCATTTTTGTCATTTTTATACCCTGAACCCATTGAAAATGGGAAATCAGGGTATAATGGTTTTGTCCGTCCGTCCGTCCGTATGTTTGAACGCGTCGATTTCAGAAGATACAAGAGCTAGAGACTTCAAATTTTTTAAAATGTCCGTATATATCGCGCGCATATCGAGTTTATCACTAAAAAACGATAACTCATTCCGACACTTTTTTATCGATAAAAAACCTTATCGAAGATCACTTAAATAATTATATCTCCTACATCTTTCAAGCTAGAGTCTCCAAATTTAAAATGTATATAAAGATGCATTTTATACAATTTCGGTTTTTGTTAAAATTTACCCCCCACCCCTAAATTCACCCCCTCACCATCATCTATGTAAAAGTCGTATATCAAATACTAGAGACTTGTGCTTCGGTATACAAATACATTGAAACATCATGATTACGTTCTGAAAGTTTCATTACGATCGTACGTCTAGAATTTAAATTATTCAACAAATAAGTTCTCATAATATTGCCAACACTGCAGCGCAACCCAAGGGCAATAGGTTATAAATTTATATCTCCTACATTTTTAGAGCTATTGTCTCCAAATTTTAAAAGTATATTCGAATGCATTTTATACAATTTCGGTTTTTGTTACATTTTGGATACCGGCTCCAAATTCACCAGAATCCCCAGTGAAGGTCAGATGCTAGTATAACTAATTGTGAATGATTTGACATGTTTTTTTTTTAATGCCAAATATTCAATAGAATATGTAGATCATATGCTGAAAGTTTCATTAAATTCGGTTTAGTCAATCGACGTTAAAAAATAACAAAATGTTTGGCAAATTAACAAACGCACGTGCTGCAGCAACAGCAGTTTTCCAATACGTGTGCACACATACATTCAAACATCTTCTAGCACATTCTTAGAATTACATCAGCAGTTAGTTTCGTTTAGTTCTGCTAGATGGAGTTGCATCAGTGAATCTATTTCAGTTTTGACATTGCAAATCAGAACAGAGGAATGGCGTCATAGTAGAGGGCGCGGCGCTCGATCGCGTGGTGTCTGGTTTAAATCCTGCTGGGCATATTGTAGTTTTCTTTTAATTGCTTCGAAATTAAAATTTCAACCATACTATATGTACGTTTTTATTAGTTTGGTTGTTCTTGCACATTCTTAAGTCACATCAGCAGTTAGTTTGACTTAGATTTGGTAGATGGCGCTGTAGCAGTGAATCTATTTCAGTTTTGACATTGAAAATCAGAGCAGAAGGGTGGCGTTAAGGTAGAAAGCGCGGCACTTGATCACGAGGTCTCGGGTTCAAACCCAGAGAGCGTGTCGTCATTCTTTTTTTTAATTGTTTCAAAATTTTTATCTATTTAATTAAATGAGTTTTCTATTTCATTTATATTTTTAAATACATCGAAATTGAAATTTGAATTATACTAAATGTGCTTTTCTATTAGTTTGGTTCAGGGTAGTATCTAGTCGAGCGCTCTCGACTAGAGTTTTCTTACTTGTTTATCATCATTTGTAGCTTTTATTATTATCGGCGAATAAAGAGCCGTTTCGAGATTAATTATCGGTTAAGTCGATAAACCTATGTGAGTATTTAGTAATCAACCGAACGGACAAGTTGAGCGTACCAGCAACTGGCTGTGATATTTCAGGCTACAATGGTATATCTTAATTATGTTATTACCTTGAATATTAATATTGTTTCTATTACAATTTTGAGTGATTTTTGTTTTTGGGTAGTTCCAAGCTACAATAATGTTTGGTTCTATGTAGTTAATTTGTTAAGTTTTAAATGTTCTGGTATGATCTGCTGATCTTTGAGTGATTATACTACTTATACATTCGTTTGTTTATTGTTTTTTTGTGGTTTTTACATATGCTGTATTTTTTAATGTGTAGTAAGTCTTATACGTATTTTCAATTAATGTGTTATTTTAATCTTCTTAATGCGAAATTATGAATAATTCATTTGTGTCTGATTTAAGCCAAGTAGAAGTTTTTATGTTTAGAATTTTTTCAGAATTTATATCTAACATATGCTGATGTAAGTGCTTGGAATTGAAAATGCCTAGTCTGGTTAGTTGCATGCATAATTCAATATCTTCTATGTATTCTGTGAAATGTTCTATGTTGAATTTGAGATAATCTAGTTTCTTATCTGCTTCTTGTGAGATGGTTAAGTTATTGAGCAATTCTAAGTTTTTGTTTACTGCGTCTATTAAATATCTTAAGTCATTGTTTTGTTAATTTTTAGCGCTAATTCTTCTCTGCCGTTTTAGTCTAAAGTGCCAAAAAGATATTTACTGTTCCTATTGCATTTATTAAACCTCGTTTATTTCTTTAAATAATTTGTATGCCATTCATTTGGCGATTTAATTTGCCTATTGGGTACTCTATGTCGGTAATGTATTTGACCAGTTCGGTTTGTTTAAGTAAGTTGTTATATGTATTTAGTATCTAAGTTTTTCAACACCGAAAAATCTGCCTCATAGGTCCTATCGATTTCGAATTTGCCTGGCTCTTCACTTTTAGGTTCAAGCTTCGAAAATACACGGGTGCAAAATAATTCCGTTTCATGCGCCTCTGTGATCGATTTTTGTTGTTGCTCTCTCGCTCTCTCTACTTTCTGCTCTCTCAAATATGTATATGTATGTATATACATGTGAGCACAAGCAGCAGCTCACAAAAATTGAAAGTTTTCGCGTTCGACTGCCGTTTCTTCCATTCTGTGTTTGCCAACCTTGTACAAAAAATTTGCGTTTGCTTTATTATTTGTGAGAAGGGTATGAAAGCGTTGGTGGTCCTAATGAAAAAGTTTTCGCGACGAGTGTGCACACGCACACCACAGTCCCTTCCTACATGTATGACCATTAGATTGCCTGTGTACGTGTGAAGGCCTTGCTGCCTGTAGCAATTTTAGGTCCTAGCATTGAAATTGGTCGATCTTGAGGAGTGCTCGCATACATACATATGTATGTACATATGTATATGCATTTGAGTGTATGTACGCATGGGCTGTGCAGCTAGCAATTATGGGAGATCACTTGTAGAAGCATTTGTATGCTTGTGGGCCTTTACATTTGCGTGTGTGTATGTACACATGCACATACACACACGCAAATGTACATATGTATGCATGTTATGTACATAACCGTGTAAGTTGAGGTAGGCCCTCAACTTAGAATTGACCGATTTAGGGTTCGAATTGAAGAGGCGCGCTTGTATGTAGGTAGCTGACTAACTAAAGTGATAAGTGCACTTGACAATAATTTGTATAAGTTATTTTACTTTGATGATTTTTATGACACCTTGACCTGTATACATACATATGTATGAAAATATGCTTACTTTAATAAATGTAAAGTTAATCTGTATATGTACATATGTACACACATATTTACATACATACGTATGATACGTATACGCATACGTATATTGTACATACATATGTACAAAAGATAGCACGACGAAATCAGTGCGCTGCAGAAACTCAATTGAAATTGTCCCGTTCTATGCGCTTTGTGTTTTTTGACCTATTCTCTCTCACATACTCTTCTCTCTTTCTCTCTATGGGCTCTCAAATCATCAAGCTCAACATAGCACAACAATTGAAATTTTTTCACGACGATCCTCTTTTGAGTGAAGGGTACACCAAAATTTTAAAGCGTTTGCCACGCCCATGCAAGCAAACAGTAAGGGTTTCGTTGATTATTTCTGGGAAGGGTATGCAAGTTTTGATGCACACAAAGAATATGATTTCGCGACGAGCATGCACACACACATTTACAATATGTTCGTAAGTCGTCCGTTGTAGTCCCGCTTTATACATATGTATTTGCCATTATGATTGTGTTAGTGTGGGAAACGATTCTTAGTGAAAATTTCTTACTGCCTGTGGTATATTGTAAGTAGGGACACGATATCGAATGCAAAGTATCGATCATGTACTCATGAGAAGCATCAAAAGAAAAGCATCGTACTTATAAAAATATCAAATCAAAAGCATTGATGTTGCAAGGTATCGGATGAAATGTTTATTAAATCTAGGATATCTTTCATGTTTTTTTTTTAATAAAAAGTTCAAGTAAATTTTCAATTTTACATAGTACAATGAAGTTATGTTACGTTATATATTCCATTCCTTCTCTGCACAATCGCCTAAAAAAATAAGTTTGTCAAGCCTTTTGGGTGACAATCGGCTGCGAGTTTTGGTTATGGTACTTCCAGCTTTGGAGAAAAGGCGCTCAGAGGGCACGGACGTCGCGGGAATTCCCAAATATTTTTGAGCTAAGTTGTATGGTTTGGGATAAACTACTTTTACATCAGCCCATTGTTTTGAAGGGTCGATGGAAAGTGGTAAAACATGGGTAGATAGGTAGCGACCTACTTCGTCATCGTTCATTGTAGATCTTGTTTGTTCGGTCTGCTTACTTGCATGCGTCCACTTATTTTAATCACTCCAAAAATTGTTTGAGAATCTATGGAAGTATCCCTCTCTCCCTGGATAATATAAATTTTCTTATATGCTTATGCATGTTTGAGGTGATTCCTGATGATTTAAGAGTTTTGAAACAAATTTTGCACTTCACCTCGCCGTTGCGTATTCTGGTGAATTACTGTCAAACACTGCTGTGGCTTGACGGAATTCTTTTAAAGAAATATATTTCAATAAACTGCATAGAGTAATTGCTTTATTACTTACTTTAACTATAAATCACATTGACTTCGATAATAATTCACTGTTTCAACCTTTTTTAATGATTCAACTCAAACTCAGTCTAAAATTTTGCGCAAATTGGCTGGCGAGCTTGACTTGATCCCGCGTATTTTTCTTTACTCGATATGGCTCTAGAGATACTCGATAAGTAAAAATATCGAAATCAAAACATCGAGTAAAAAGTATCAGTATCATCGCCCCAATGTATCCGATACCGAAAATATCGATAGTGTGTGTGTGTATGTTCATAATACGTGAGCATTGGCGTGTGCCTGCCACGGGCTTTTTATTGTTCGACCGATTTAGATAAATCTGCAAACGGGAGTGTTAAACGACCTTTTCATTAAATTTGTTTCTATTGATTTGTTTTTATATATACATATATTAAATATTTTGTATTTTTTATATATTTATTAAATTAATGAAATAATATTAAACAAGTTCCTATTAAACAATTATTTTTATGAATTGATAGGCAAGCACACGATCATATCCATATACAAAATAAAAGGTGTTTAAATACAAGCGCGCCTCTTCAATTCGAACCCTAAATCGGTCAATTCTAAGTTGAGGTAGGCACACGCCAAAGTTCATGTCTCATGCATACACATGCACATACACACACGCAAATGTAAAGGCCCACAGGCATACAAATGCTTCTACAAGTGATCTCCAAAGTTCATGTCTCATGCATACACATGCACATACACACACGCAAATGTAAAGGCCCACAGGCATACAAATGCTTCTACAAGTGATCTCGCATAATTGCTAGCTTCACAGCCCATGCGCATATACACTCAAATGCATATACATATGTACATACATATGTATGTATGCGAGCACTCCTCAAGATCGACCAAATTCAAATGCTAGGACCTAAAATTGCTACAGGCAGCAAGGCCTTTACACGTACACAGGCAATCTAATGGTCATACATGTAGGAAGGGACTGTTTTGTGCGTGTGCACGCTCGTCGCGAAAACTTTTTCATTAGGACCACCAACGCTTTCATACCCTTCTCACAAATAATAACGCAAACGCAAATTTTTTGTACAAGGTTGGCAAACGGTTTGAAGAGTTAGGTATACTCTTCACACAGAAGGGCAGAAACGGCAGTCGAACGCGAAAAATTTCAATTTTTGTGAGCTGCTGCTTGTGCTCACATGCATACATACATATACAAATTTGAGAGAGCAGAAAGTAGAGAAAGCGATAGAGCAAGAACAATAATCGATCACAGAGGCATCTTTTATTCAACATTTTACCGTCTCGGTCGAGAGCATGAAACGGAATGATTGTGCACCCGTGTATTTTCGAAGCTTGAACCTAAAAGTGAAGAGCCAGGCAAATTCGAAATCGATAGGACCTACGAGGCAGATTTTTCGGTGTTGAAAAACTTTGTACTACATGTCTAGTCTATGTGTTGTTTGGTCAGTGGTTTAATGTTAAGAATTGGTATTCGTAGTCCGATGGTAAGTCCATTGTTCCTGTTTTGAAAGCTAGGTAAACTTTTGGTGCTTTGATTGGGTTGATTTCGATACTTTAATTGATTAATTTAATTGATAAAAGTGATAATATTGTTAGTCTTCTTTCTTCTTTTGAATTTTGATTTATAATGCGTGGTTTGTCTTTTATTAGTTTCTATGTAATTTCTCGTCAGTTTGCGTTATATGACCTGTTTTCTTGAATGGTGTAGTTGTTTTAGTTTTAACTAGTGGGGCGTGTTTGTAGTCTGTGTCTATTTCAAAGTCGATTCGGTTTTTGATGATTTTTTATTTCATTTATCTTGTTTACTTGTGTGTCATATTCAGGTATACCTGCGTATATATATATGTCTGCTGGGGTTCTGTTCATTGACAAGTCTTATGGTTATAGATTATAGAATGGTTTCGAATTTCGTCTGTTTGTTTTCTTTGTCGGATTCTGTATAAATAATTTTTAGTTTTTTACCGTTTTTGCTAGTAGTGATATTGATTCTTACTTTTTCAGATTGTAACCAAGCTTGGAGAGGTGCGCATATAAATGCTAAATTTTTGGTCGGCTTTGATTCGATGGGTTTTCCCATGTCATTGAAAATTTTTATGATTGCTCTTTTAGTTTCGAGCCAATCACGACTGTTGATTTCTATTAAGTACCCGTATTTGGAATATACACTGCGCGTCATCAGGTTAGCGCCCCCCTTTACACTCAACCTCAGAGCTAAATAAAACCTAAACCATCAGAGCTCCATCTTTGAAATTTTTTTATATTATACTCCATTAGTTCTCTTTAAAATACAAAAAGAATGGCTACTATTTTTTAATAATTTTTTTTTTTAAATGTACAAAAAATATGTAACCAAAATTTGGTCATCAGATATTAGTAGTGCGTAGTGCCGCCATTGTTTAAAATTACTTCAAAAATTCGATTAGGAATGGAATTATAAAGTTGTTCAATATAATTCAAGGATATGGTTGACCAAGCGTGTTCAATACCTTTGATTAACTCTGTCCTTGTACTATATTGCCTTCCGGACTCATATACTTTCCTGACCAACCATCCCCAGACGTTTTCGATGATATTAAGGTCGGGTAGGTATGGTGGCCTCTCCATGAAATCAACTTTTTGGCCCTGGATCCAGGACTTCACGGATATGGCGGTGTGAATTGGGGCATTATCGTGCTGGAAAGTCCACTGCATGTTTTGAAAAATGTTTTGGAAATGTGGAAAAGCAGTTTTTAAAACGATGTTATAGTCCTGTGCGTTCATACGCGATGCCAAAAATTGAAGCTTTCATGTGCCGTAGTAAGGTATTGCTCAACAGACCATAACATTATTACAATTATTAGCTTTCTTAATTACTTTTTGGACCGTTGATAAGTTCGCCTTAACACCGGTTTTTTCCCTAATCTTAGTGGTTGAGTTATTGGAATTCAAAGCTTCCCGAACTATTGCTCTTCTATCTGCTTGTGAAATCACTTGATTATTGCCGCCTTTATAGTTTTTCCATAGTTTTTCTTTATTTTTTAAGAAAATTGCCAATTGTTTTCCTGTGTCTTCCTGTTTTTTCAGCAATTTTATGAAAAGATAATCCAGAATCAAAGTATGCCTCAATCTTTGATTTTTCATCAAAGAGATAAAACTGTTTTTTTACCCATACTGTACATTTATTTAAAGATATTGAATACTTTGAGCTTCCCAAAAAATTTGGTGACTGTACTTGGCAAAATAAGCAAGATAACTAAAATTGCATTTGGGCGCTAATCTAATGACGCAAAATAAGTGCACGCATTCTTTGCGAAAATAAAGAAGAATAGAAAATAAAATATAACGGTTCTTCTCTCGCGCTTGATTTTATTATGAGAGAAATCTCATATGTTGACAACAAAATCAAAACAAAAACTACGAAATTGCATGCAATAGGAAAAGAGAAAAAAGCAAAAGAAGATGAGTGTGAAGGAGGGCGCTAACCTGATGACGCGCAGTGTATGTCAATGCAAGATAAAAATTGTTTATTGTCGATTAAATAAAAGTCCATGACGTATTTGTCTCTGGGATTGTATACTCGTTAATGAGATTTTGTATTAGGTTTTGGTGGTCTGGAAAGTATAATTTTTCTCTGAACCAGTTAGTCGTTTTTGTAATACCGGGGTGAAGTAATTTCTTATGATTTGAAAGGGTTATTTCTTTAAATTCTGCAAAATTAGGATATCTTGTAATTTTGAAGTTCTTAATGTTTTCGTTTTACTATCGGGATTAATGATTTCAGCGTAAGATTTTTGGAATATTAATAAATCTGAGAGGTGATGAAAGTATAAGGAATTATTCTTTAAACAAAGATATTCTTTTATTATGTTTTTGGCAAGTGTATCTGTCATTTCTATGTATAGTATTTATACCCTGAACCCATTGAAAATGGGAAATCAGGGTATAATGGTTTTGTTAAAAGTATGTAACAGGCAGAAGGAGGCGTGGCAGACCCCACAAAGTATATATATTCTTGATCAGGACGACAAGCTGAGTCGATTTGGCCCTGTCCGTCTGTCTGTCCGTCCGTCCGTCCGTCCGTCCGTCCGTCCGTCCGTATGTATGAATGTTTGATGACGATTGCATCGAAGGTGGATTTACACAAACAGGAGGCCAGAAATTTGGATCACATAAAGTTTGAAAATATTCTACCGGCACATTTATCTTGAAAGAGGCAATTTCACGCGGAGCTGCGAAGATAAACTTCGATATAAAAACATTAGCCAAATTCTTGCTTGCAATAAAAGCCTTACAGGTCGTATCAGGTGAAAGCCTAGATAAGAAAACTTGCTTTCGAGGGACGACAGATAAGGAAATGCCTGGAGTGGCTGAATTATTGACACAATTGGAGAAGATTCCAATTTTGAACAGACACCTGAGCTTCAATAGCAGCCTCGACAGAAGAACCAATAGCTTCATATAAGAAATGCGTTGGAGTGCGACTTGTTTATATGATTGGATGATGGGATGATTGTTTTTAAGCGGACGCTGGGACGATTTGCTTCTAAGTGGACGCTTGGGCGATTGGTTTATAAGTAGTCGCTAGGGCGATTTGCTTATAGTAGTCGCTAGGGAATCGTGGCTTTGGTGTTGTGTTTAAGTGTGAGTGAGCGCTGATGGATGATATATTACTTACCCATCCTTAAGAGATTAGTCTGTTCTCAGGCGGAAAATGTACGGTACAATTCTGGTATGGTTTCTAATGGTGCATGAGTTTCGGGGAGTGGTGCTCTTCCGGTGTTGAATACTTGATCTTATGGCTGTTTCATGTCTTATAATAATTTTCTTAGATATTGTTTAACGGACAAATTAAGAAATGTTTAATTATTTATCATAAAATTTGGTGCTTCGAGCCGGAGCCGGTGGTTGCTACTGAATGCTCACTTAGAGTTGTTGGAAACAGCACGCACTATTGGAAAAGTGGTGTTTTATCTTGTCGTGTTTTTGCTGCTGGAGACTCTGCATTTGCAAATTCTTGGAATAAAGTATTGATATTTGGCATCATACGTAATACCACTGACCAGAGAACACATAGACTAGACATGTAGAACAAATTTTTCTACAGCTCGAAACTGTTAAGTTGAGCGACCGCTATACTTCGTATTTGCTCGGCTCGGTCGCTGGAGGTTCGAGCAATGAAAATACTGCATGACAAAAACAGTGCGCTGTGAGCGCTCAACCGAAATGGTCCCAATTTCGTATGAAGCACAGCTATGAGCCATTTTTTCTACTCTTTCTCTCTCTCAGTCCCTCTCTCTCGCTCTCTGTGGTCGCTGAAATCATCGTCGCACAGAAATTGAAATTTTCGTTCGCGACGATCCCAGCTCTTTCCTTTTAAGTAAAGGGTATACCGAAATTTGTAAAGCGTTTGCCACGTTCATATTGGCATATGCAGTTGTCTTAATGGTTTTGTTCGGCTGCAAGAGACGCAGCAATTTTATCACATTAGGGTTATATCTTGTTATTTTAGACAACAACTTGTATTGACTGCTGGCAACGCAGCAAGCTGCAATGGAAAATCTACGTACTTTACTGGGAACCAGGGGTAGATTGAAGGCAATAATTACCTGTATTTCTGGATATACAGAGCATCCACCTGATGGCTGCACATTCTACGATATTGATACCAAAGTAGACACGCTGCTGCAAGTTTGGAAGCAGTTTGTTAATCTTGGCGACGAACTTTATAAATGTGAAGATGTGCAAGGATATGTGGATCCAGAAAGTGACAACAATGTATATGAGGAGCGCTTTGAACGAGCTTGTGCACTTCTTAAGGCACTAAACGCTGAATACAAACCCCGAAAATAATAATAAAAGTCTCAGATGCAAATGCAACAAATGCAGCAGATGCAAATGGAAACTATGGAGCACTTGATGCAACGACTACTACCACAACAGGTGGATAACGCATCATCGTCAGGCTCACAGCAAGTCGCAGGACCATCAATGAAGGACTGAGAGCTGCCACGGATTCATATCGCACCATTTGATCGAGATTATAAGGAATAGCACTCGTTTAAGGTCTATTCGACATTTGACGAATATTCAGAAGTATCATCTGTTAAAATTTTTTTTAAAGGGAGAAGCTGCAAAGCTTAATCAGCATCTGCCCTTAGTCGATGTCAACTAAGAAATAGCTTGTAATTCTTTAGTTGATACATTACTTGTTGTTCGATACATTTACTGGACTGCCCAAGGTTGCGGATCAAAACCCAGCATCGCTTCGATCGTTAAGAAACGAAGCTGGCACCGTAATTCGGGCATTAGACGCTTCTTGACAAACGGATCGGAATTGTCGGCTGATTTACTTGCTCATGGCAAAGATTGATGACACCACTCATCGTGAATGGTATGAAAAGAATATATATATATTAAATCCTACGATAAGGCAGTTGCTCAAGTTCCTGGATGCTCAGCCAATCTGCAACTACGACAAGCAGCAAGTCCAGACAGGACAGAGGTACCAGGAACGCACATGCACATTGATGTCATGTACACAGTTTTTGCATTTATCTATTTAGCAAAGATATGCCTTTGCAAAGTCCAAACACATGTGTTTTAATTGTTTGAGACATGGTCATGGAGTGACGCTTGCTCATCGAAGTCATCTTGTAAACATTGCAAGCGCCGACATACCTCACTCTTGCATTTCGATCAACCTAATACGAAGGACAAAGGTGAGCCACAGCAACACAAGCAGGATGAGTCAAAGGAGGCACCAGGTGCTAGCACAGTAGTAACACTAACGATCGCCATTAAGACAAGACGTTGTTTGTCGCATATCATTAGACTGCGGCTCAGAATTGTCCTACATTTCGGAACTGTCTATGCAGACATTGGGTCTGGCCCGTTCACACTCTCGCATTTCCATATCTAGAATATCTTCAATAAAGGCAAAAACAACAAGAGGGCTCTGTTCACTACACAAGTCGCGAGTGTCAGATGTATCTCTCGTGGTCAAGGCACACGTGCTTGCAGCAGAACTCTCTACTTTTGGCGGCCACACCCTAGCTGACGCCGCATTCAATACTAACGCATCCATCGACATTATGCTTGGAAACGATCACATTTGGTTCCTACTGGAGATAAGTTGTGTAATATCAAGGGAAACACAATTGCTATTGATTCAATATTTGGATTTATTGTCACTTCAGTGGAAGGAGCGTGTACAACTACAACTACGTCCTTCTTAGCTACCATTGACTCAACGCTCTGTTGCGACGGTTTTGGGAACTGGAAGAACTTCCATCGTTCACGTCCGCAAATACAGGAGATGAGTTAGTGGAGACTCATTTCGTCAAAACACACTCCCGTAATGCGAAAGGGGAATATATGGTCGAGCTTCCATTCAAGCAAGGGAACCCAGAGTTTGCAGACACCTTTCATGGAGCCAAGTCTCGCTTCTTGGCAATTGAACGTCGTTTAATGAAGGATGCAGCTTTACGATCGAAGTATGTGCAATTCATGAGGTAGTACATACAACTGGATCACATGAAAGATGCCGAAGAAGATGCCAATTCGAAGGTTTTCTACATGCCACATCATCCGGTACTTGGAGCAACGCTGCGTGTGGTATTTGATGACTCATTTCAAAACCAAGATGGTCGGTCTCTAAACGGTGCGCTTCATATTGGTCCATGTATACAACGCAATCTGTTTAACGTATGCATGAGGTTTCGAATGCTCAAGTTTGTATTTTCGGCTGATATATAGTGAAGATGTTTAGACAAATTTTGGTTGCACCTAAACACCAGGATTTTCATCGAATATTATGTAGAGAAGATCCGTCAGAACCACTGAAACACTTCAGACTCTGCACAGTTGCATACGGGACAGCGTCTGCACCATTCCTCGCAGTCCGGGTATTAGAACAACTTGCCAAGGATTACGAGCATGAGTTTCCCAGAGCATCTAAGATATTACTTGAGGATTTCTACGTGGACGATGTATTAACAGGAGTCATGACATTCAAACTGAGCTGGTTGCACTCATGTATCGTGTGCAATTGGAAAATGGATCTCAAATAGCACACGACTAAGCACCGCGCAAAGTGATAGAGTCAACGTGTCAACAGCAACATCAAAGGTACTAGGACTACAAGACTACAAGACAACCTTGCATACAACATTGAGTTATCGGAGACTGTAAGCTGTTGTAAACGACAAGTGCTATCCGGTGTAGCATACATTTTTGATCCGCTGGGCATTTTGACGCCAGTGGTAGTCCAAATCAAGATTCTACTGCAAGAACTTTGGTTGCTTGATTTGGATTGGGATTCTGAACTTCCGATGGAACAGGCGCACTCTTGGCAGATGTATCGCAAGGACATTTCTTCGCTACAACAGTTCAAGATACCCCGCCTCATAGACAGTCACATGGATCACATCGGTTTACATGCATTTTCTGACGCTTCGCCTAAGGCTTACTCTGCGGTCGTCTACAGAAGAGCTGTGTATAGGAGAATATCTTGTTGCTGCTAAGACTCGCGTCGCACCTTTGAAATTAGCTTTACTCTTGACAACACTTGTTAAGGCAATTCGAGCTAGTTTGGGTAAGAAGGAAGTGAAGGTATATGCATGGTGCGATTCTACAATTGTGTTGTCCTGGCTGTCCAATCAGCCCTGTAAATTGAAAATGTTCGTAGCCAATCGTACGGCAGAAATACTTCAGACAATCCCACGGGACGCTTGCAGGCATGTATGTACCAAGGAAAATCCTGCAGATTGTGAATCCCAGGGAATGCTCTCCGGTGACCTTCTTAAATTTGACTTGTGGTGGAAGAGACCGTCCCAGCTACATAATTCCCAGGAGTGTTTGGATATGCTTCGAAGATCAAAATTCTGCTGTTCTATCGTGCCGCCATAAGCAGAAGCGGAATTCAAGGCCAATACTCTGACGGCAAGGGAGGAAATGGCATCGTCTCCATTTGATACTTTACTTACTAGAGTATCATCATGGCTGCGACTGATTCGAATCATCACATACGTTTGACGCTTTGTACTTCGCGTCAGATAAAGGAATTCACTTCACTCAGCAGCCTTGACTAGAAAACTCTTACGCATCAAGGGATGCCAAACACCCAATTGTACTAACTAACCATAATCGACTAGTTGAGCTGTTACTGAAGCACCTTCAACCTGGAGTTTCAACAATGTTTGCTATATATTGTCAGAAGAACTGGATACTTGGATCCAGAAACCTCATCCGACGAATCACGCATGGATGCCCAAACTGTTTAAAGCAGCGTCATCACACTACGCAAAAGCTTATGAGTAACTTACCTGCCACCAGTGTGCGACATTCGAAACTTCCGTGAAACTACACTTGCGGCGAGTGATCGGAAGCACAGTGATTACCTTTGAGCAGATGCGCACTCTACTTACACAAATAGAAGCAGTCGAAAACTCCCGTCCATTATAAGCAACTTTGGACACAGAAATTAAATACTTATTACCAGCACATTTTTTGATCGGACGGACGTACACTGCAGTTCACGATGGCAGCTACGCAGAGGTACCAACTAATCGCTTGGGATATTGGCAACATACTCAGGCAATGCTTCAAGGATTTTGGAAACGTTGGCAACAGGATACCAAGATACCTAATATATACATTGTACTCATTGTACTCATCAAGGACGCGTAATCGAGGTGTAGAGGGGATGGATTAGTACGGGCAGTTAAACTCAAGGACGTTTCTGGAGAGATTATACGACCCATCACGAAGATTGCAGCTATACCACATTCTGAAACAGAGTTTAAGGGGGGCCGGGATGTTGAGGAACCATTTGTCATTTGTTTGCACATATCTCATCTTTTAGCATTTTTGTCATTTTTATACCCTGAACCCATTGAAAATGGGAAATCAGGGTATAATGGTTTTGTCCGTCCGTCCGTCCGTATGTTTGAACGCGTCGATTTCAGAAGATACAAGAGCTAGAGACTTCAACTTTTTTATAAAATGTCCGTATATATCACGCGCAGATCGAGTTTATCACTAAAAACCGATAACTCATTCCGATATTTTTTTATCGATAAAAAACCTTATCGAAGATCACTTAAAAAATTATATCTCCTACACCTTTCAAGCTAGAGTCTCCAAATTTAAAATGTGTATTAAGATGTATTTTATACAATTTCGGTTTTTGTTAAAATTTACCCCCCCACCCCTAAATCCACCCCCTCACCCATATCAAATACTAGTGACTTGTGATTCGGTATACACATACATTTTAACATTATGATTACGTTCTGAAAGTGTCATTACGATCGTACGTCTAGAAATTAAATTATTCAACAAATAAGTTTTCATTATATTGCCAACACTGCAGCGCAACCAAAGCCCAATCGCCTGTATATGTGAGTGTGTGTGTATGCGTGTGTTTGTTTGTATGTGTATGTGTATGCATGTGTTTGGTTGTATGCATGTGTGTGTGCGTGTGTTTGTTTGTATGCGTGTGTGTGTGTGTGTGTGCGTGTGTGTTTGCTAAGTATTATTGAAATATCAGTTGCTTGGAGGGTTCAGGGGATCTCGTAGTCGAGCAGTCTCGACTAGAGCTTTCTTACTTGTTTTATTTTGTTTTATGGAAATAATGTAATATGTCGATTTTGTCTTCGTTACCTTTTATGAATTCAATTTGTTATATAAGTTTAAAGGTCTTTCTGAAATTTTGATTGTCTTCCTGAGCACTATGAATGGTTGCTCGGGAACTGCTAATTGCTTTTTTTCTAGTTTGATTTTAGAGAGAGAATCTGCTACGTGGTTTTATTTTTCTAGTAGATATTTAATAGTATGGTCGCATTCGTTTAATTTAATCTTCCATCTTTGTAATTTCATGTTTGGTTATTTAATATTGTGTAGCCATACTAGTGGCTTAGAGATATGGTATGAAATATTTGGTAGCCCATACAATGGCTAATAGTTCTTTTTCTATTGCTGAATAATTAAGTTCGTGATCATTTAATGTTCTACTTGCGAAACAGATTGCTTTGAGGTCCTGTGAGAGGACTGCTCCTATAACCACATTACTTGCGTCTGTGGTTAGAGAAAAAGTTTTGTTGAAATCTGGATGGATTATAAGTACTTGTTATAAGTACTTTCATTTTCTCGAAGGCTGAGATGAAATCTTTGCTGGTTTTATCAATTTTGAATTCCTTTTTCAATCCTAGAGTCAGTGGTTTTGCAATTTTGGCAAAGTTTGGAATAAACTTGCGGTAAAATCCGCAAAGACCTACGAAGGATTTAATTTCTTTAGGTGGCTTTGGAATCATAAAACTTATTATAGCTGCTACTTTGTCGGGGTTCGGTTTGATTCCTTCTGTTGTTATTATATGTATTTCCATTTGTCTATATGGAGTTTAAAATTGGCTTTGCGTAATCTGTCAAATACCTGTTTTATGGAAGTTAGGTGTTCATCTAGATAATATGATTATGTCGTCGAGGTAAACTAGACAGTCATTGAGGATTAAATCTTTAAAAGATTATTCATATATCTTTGGAAGGTTTCAGGGGTGTTTTTTAACCCGAAAGGCATGCGAGTGAATTCATAATGCCCTTGTTTTGTCGAGAATGCAGTTTTTGCGATTGATTGAGGGTCCATTTGAATTTGATGGAAGCCCTTTGCTAGATCGATAGTGTTAAAATATTGGCATTTGCCAAGTTTATCTAGGATTTCATCCATGATGGGTATTGGGTATTTATCAAATATTGTGACTTAATTAAGTCCACGATAGTCAATGACTAAACGATATTTTTTTTCTTTGGAAGCGTCATCTTTTTTAGGCACGATCCATATGGGTGAACAATAGGGTGAATTAGATTTTCTAATGATTCCCAGTTCTAACATTTCATTAATTTGCTTTGTTGACTTCTTAGTGAAGAATTTGAGGGTGTCTATAAGGGTATTTATAGATGGGATCCTCATGTTTAGTTATTATTTTATGTTTGATTGTACTAGTAAAGGGCAAATTTTCACTTCTTCTGTACTGGATGTCACTATAGTCGTGAAGTATTTTTTAAATTTATTTGTTTCTTCTGGATTTAGATAATCCTCTCTGTATTCGTTTTTTTCTTCAATAGTATTTTTTTCGTACGAAAATAAGTCGTACTCGAATTCTCTTGGAAGGTAAGGGGTTTCATTGGAAGTTTCTTTATTATATTTGAATTTGAAAGTGTAGTTCCCTATGGTTATGTTATCTTCTGCATAATTAATGATGGCTTTGGATGTCGAAAGGTAATTTCTACATAATGTGTATCGTAACTGAGAAATTGTGACAATAGAATTTTTGTATAGTGGGGCAGAGTTTGCTGCTTGCAAATTAGACGCTTTTATTTAGTTCTATTATACCTTTAATGGTTTGGACTTTTAGATGTTCTTTAGTTTCTGGGAAATTAAAAAAATTTTTATTAATAAGGTTTATGGAAGAACCTGTGTCTATTATGCATTTAAGGGGTGTATTGTTTAAGATGAGTCTGATGTAGGGGTTTGTTCGATTGGTGTTATCGGTCTGGTTTGATCCGAGGCAGATTGATGAAAATTTTCTGACCAATCCATTTTAGTCTGTCCGATGTTGCTTTCTCTAGTTGATTTAGTTGGTTGGTTAGGGAAAGGACTTTAAGTTTGAGTGGTCTGTTGATAGTTTAGAGGATTTTGTTGCGTTTGTGATTTAATTTGATACGGAACACAGTATAAAGTTGTTGGTTAGTAGGATTATTCTGTCTTGCTGAAGTGGATTGATAGTATATATATATATATATATATATATATATATATATATATATATGGCGATGATTTATTTCACACGTAGTAGAACATATATCTTGCGCGGCATTTAAATTGAACTTAACTTTAACTACAACCTACGTCTTTATCTGACCGCTCCACCCTACAACATTTGGTCCTTCGAGCCGGAGCATCATCTACCATCATCACCAGTGATTCTTGGGAGTCTCAGATAATTAATTTCTTCCTTTCATCTTATTGCAACTTGCATAGTGCACACCCATACCGGCATTTGTTATACGACATTTCCGTCACATACGATTGTGCATTGTTCTGCAAGTTGCTTTCCACTAATATATATGTATATTCTTATATATTAGACACGAAACTGAATATATATATTCTTATATATTCAGGTACGTGAAATCCATAGTCATACATACATTCATATATGTAGGGACACGAAAAAAGTATCGATATTTTCGGTATCGGATACATTGGGGCGATGATACTGATACTTTTTACTCGATGTTTTGGTTTCGATATTATTACTTATCGAGTATCTCTAGAGCCATATCGAGTAAAGAAAAATACGCGGGATCAAGTCAAGCTCGCCAGCCAATTTGCGCAAAATTTTAGACTGAGTTTGAGTTGAATCATTAAAAAAGGTTGAAACAGTGAATTATTATCGAAGTCAATGTGATTTATAGTAAGTAATAAAGCAATTACTCTATGCAGTTTATTGAAATATATTTCTTTAAAAGAATTCCGTCAAGCCACAGCAGTGTTTGGCAGTATTTCACCAGAATACGCAACGACGAGGTGAAGTAAAAAATTTGCTTCAAAACTCTTAAATCATCAGGAATCACCTCAAACATGCATAAGCATATAAGAAAATTTATATTATATCCAGTCCCAATTCTCTCTCCAGTGAGAATGAGAGTGATACTTCCATAGATTCAGCAAACAATTTTTGGAGTGATTATAAGAAGTGGACGCATGCAGGGAAGCAGACCAAACAAACAAGATCTACAATGAACGATGACGAAGTAGGTCGCTACCTATCTACCCATGTTTTACCACTTTCCATCGACCCTTTAAAACAATGGGCTGATATAAAGTTTATAGTTATAGTATAGTTTATCCCAAACCATACAACTTAGCTCAAAAATATTTGGGAATTCCCGCGACGTCCGTGCCCTCTGAGCGCCTTTTCTCCAAAGCTGGAAGTACCATAACCAAAACTCGCAGCCGATTGTCACCCAAAAGGCTTGACAAACTTCTTTTTTTAGGCGATTGTGCAGAGAAGGAATGGAATATATAACTTAACATAACTTCATTGTACTATGTAAAATTGAAAATTTACTCGAACTTTTTATTAAAAAAAAACATGAAAGATATCCTAGATTTAATAAACATTTCATCCGATACCTTGCAACATCGATGCTTTTGATTTGATATTTTTATAAGTACGATGCTTTTCTTTTGATGCTTCTTATGAGTACATGATCAATACTTTGCATTCGATATCGTGTCCCTACATATATTTCTATGTATGCACTAACCTTCAAGTCAGATGCATATTCATCAGTTTTGCTAAGACATAATACACACTATCCTTTGTGTTTTGTCGCAATTCAACCACAATACTCATTCCGATCAAATATTCCGATTGCGCACTTTCACTGCATTATATCTATGTACATATGTACGTACATACAAGATTCCCACTGCAAATACATACACATATACATATGCACATCTGTATGTACAATCCGCACCAGACAAATATAAGTTAACACAAACATAGCATAAGCATAGTTCTGTCTCACTTGCCGAAGCTTGTGACATGGTGCTGACGAAACTGTATTAATTCAGCGCCCTGACCACAGCGGACAGCAACAGTAATCTGACTCCTTACATTTCGCTGTCCCACACTTTAGTTTTAGTTCTGTTTTGTATTCACGAGAAAACGTCACGATAAATTCATTACTCCGGCACCAGCCGTAAATCAAAAGTTCTTTTATTCTCTCAGCCTAAGCGAGAGTCAACTTGAAAAATAACTTATTTGGCGCCCAACGTAACCCTCTCAATTAATAAGTGCATATGTTAAACACACTTAACAACCAAAACCAAAGTGCAACTTTAAAAATAAATTGACAAGAAACATCTCACTTGTGGAAGTGAAGTGCACGTGCGAACTCAGCAAACTCCGCAAAAACAAGCAGTCGTAAAAAAAAAGCTCCCAGCGAATAACCAAAACTTTCAAAAAGCTCAAGCAAGTGCATACACCAAAGGTTTAAAACCAAAATATTTATCAAATGCACTCACCAAAGGTTCGACACCACACTAACTATCAAGTACACACACCAAAGGTTTAAAGCCAAAATATCTATCAAGTGCACTCACCAAAGGTTCGACACCACACTAACTATCAGGTACATAAACCAGAGGTTCAAAACCAGAATGAACTCGACAAGCGTATTGTGTCCATTCTCTAGCAAAGCATTTATCCGTGTTCAAAAAGAAAGAGTCGCGGACCCAGAAATTCAAGTATACCAAAGGATAGTGGTCGACCCCACAGTCCAATGCCCAATCTCGCTAGACGTGGTAAAGTCAATGCCCGACTTCGACGGGGCTCAAGAAGACTATGTTGCCTGGCGGCAGTCAGCAACAGACGCTTACGAGCTATTTAGGTCCCACTCTACTAGCAGCGTTCATTACCAAGCTGTGACCATAGTTAGAAATAAGATTAGGGGAAACGCAAGAGCCCTGCGACTTCGCTGCGTCATACGCGAGGGTGAAGGAAGAAAGAGCTCATTCGAATGAGCACAACATAAGTCAAATCAGACAGGACAAACACGGTAGGAATAATAACCCTAACCAAGAAAAGAACCCACACTTCGTAAAAAAACAAGGGAAACAAACTCAAAGCGGCGATCACGCGCAGCAACAGCAGAAACCGCCCCAGCAGTAGGAGCCGATGGATGTAGACCCGTCAATGTCCAAGGTCCGTCAGCCAACAAACTGAAGGGACAGACCCGCACAGCAATCCGACAATGGACAAGCCGCAAAGAGACCCAATTCGTCAGAACGACCTGGTCAATTTTTTAGTGGTCACTCCCGGCTACCGTTCATCGAGCGGCAGTTGGCTGGGAGAACAGTAAGAATCCTAATCGATACAGGTGCGGCGAAGAATTACATTCAACCCATAAAGGAGTTGAAAAACATAAAACCCGTCGACACCCCCTTCACAGTTAGCTTCGTTCATGGATCTAACAAAATCAGCCAAAAGTGTACAGTAAACATTTTTGGAATAACAGCTCAATTTTACCTATTGGAATCACTTCAGCCGTTCAACGCCATAAAAGGCTTCGACCTGCTAACGCAAGTAGGAGCAACATTGGACATTGAGAAAGGTACAATTAAGTATGGGCAAACTAACGAAAAGTTTCCACATCACTTCTGTGACAACGTGAATTTCACTAACGTGGTAAAAGAGATGGTAAAAGAGGATTTTAAAAAAATGATTCTGAAGAACATTAAGGCATTTTCGACCTCTAAAGAGACACTGCCGTTCAACACTTCGGTCATAGCGACGATACGCACAGAAGACGACCAGCTCATCTACTCCAAATTGTACCCACATCCAGAGCAGGACAGAGAAAAAACATCGTTCTCCGTAAATGGAGGAAAGTATGAATTTTGTAGGTTGCCCTTTGGTCTGAAGAATGCGGGCAATATCTTTCAGCGGGCAATCGACGACGTCCTACGAGAACAAATCGGAAAGTCGTGCTATGTGTACGTAGACGACGTCATAATTTTTTCCGAAAACGAAAAGGACCATGTCAGGCACATAGACTGGGTTCTCAAAAGCTTATGCCGCGCTAACATGAAAGTCTCAAAGGAAAAAACGCAGTTCTTTAAACAAAGCGTTGAGTACTTGGGATTCATAGTTACCATGGGAGAAGCAAAATCCGACCCCGAAAAGGTTAAAGCAATAAAAGAATTCCCAGAACCAAAGAACCTCTACGAGCTGAGGTCGTTTCTGGGACTGGCCAGTTATTACAGATGCTTCATAAAAGATTTTGCTGCCATAGCGAGACCGCTGACGGCAATAATGAAAGGCGAAAACGGATCGTGAATTTCGACGACGCGCAGAGGCACGCGTTCCAGAAACTAAGGGATATCTTGGCATCGGAGGATGTCATCCTGAGGTACCCGGACTTTAAAAAACCATTTGACCTGACGACGGATGCCAGCTCATACGGCATAGGGGCAGTATTATCCCAAGAAGGAAAGCCCATTACAATGATCTCGAGGACTCTAAAAGATTGCGAGACCAACTACGCTACAAACGAAAGAGAGCTGTTGGCCATCGTGTGGGCGTTAGGTAAACTACAGCACTACTTGTACGGAACTCGAGACATCAACATCTATACTGATCACCAGCCTCTTACCTTCGCTGTTTCAGATAGGAACCCCAACGCAAAGATTAAGAGATGGAAAGCGTACATAGATGAACATAACGCTAAGATACACTACAAGCCAGGCAAGGAAAACTTCGTTGCAGACGCCCTTTCAAGACAGAACATCAATGCTCTTCAGGAAGAGGCCATGTCCGATGCAGCCACAATACACAGTGAGCTGTCCCTGACCTACACGGTCGAAACGACGGAAAAACCCTTAAATTGCTTTAGAAACCAGATAGTGCTAGAACAGGCCCAGTTCCCAAGATATCGTAAGTTCATACTTTTCGGCGAGAAAAACCGCCACATCATTCACTTCACAGAAAAAGTAAGAGTCATAAATGACATCAAAGACGTCGTGAACCCGAGCGTGGTTAACGCCCTTCACTGCGATTTGCCAACGTTGGCGGCAAGAAAATGTTTTTAACTTGCATAGACAAATTCTCGAAAATGGCCGTGGTATATCCAATAACGTCCCGGACAATAGTAGACGTCAAGACGCCCGAGACAATCACGTCTCTTCTAAAAAACGGCTACAAAATAGACGTCGTAAGCACGCCCCCTCTGCACAGCGTTTCTAACGAACAAGTCGAACGCTTCCACAGCACCTTGGCGGAAATAGCCAGATGCATGAAGCTAGACAAAACAAGTAAGAACGTTGCAGTCGGGCGCTACCGACTGCGGAATACTCATTCACAGTCCCTTTGTAAATTTAATTTAATTTGGCTTTAAAAAAAAATTAGTACAAAACAATTATGCTTTTTGATTATATTGTAGCTTTTGGTAATTTCGATAATCGATAATTATTAAATTGATCGTGCACTTTTTGAGTACAAATGGTTGGTAATTTTCGTTGATAGCTTTCGGTCACACCTATTGCAAATTCTTTAGCGTTTGCTTACATTACAAATGCGCGCTTTTTAGCATTCTAAGAATTGCGATGATTTCTGGATTTTCTAGCTGTTGTTGTAGTTTTGTCAGATGACGCTCTGTTATTAGCTTATTGTATTTTAGCTACCAGTCTGTGAAGCAAAGCGATAACGTGGGCGCTAAAGGCGTCGCAAGTTATGTTACAGCGGCGGAGGTTAAAGTCCCCATTAAGGTTGTGTTTTTTTTCATACATATTTCGTTTTTTATTAAATAGATATTTTATTCTTTTTTCTAATTGAACAATTTTATAAGTTTAAATTTGTTTCTTCTTAAAAAGCCCTCATATATGTATGTACGCATATATGCATGTATATGTATGTACATAAGTCTTCACGCATATGTAGCATCAAGCATTCCAGCCTTTCTTATGCACGCACTCATTTGTATGTGTGTATGTATGTAATGCAAATTTATCATCCTCTACTCTGGCTCTTCTTTTCTATAATGCGTCATAACAAGAATCTCATTTTTGGATTTTATTTTAAATATGTTTGTTCACAGTAGGCGGTAGCGCTGTCGGCAAAGGCGCCGGCTAAATTTGTTTTTGTTATTTTGACAAACATGGCTTGGGTGCGAGTTCAAATCCCGCGGAAAACTCTTTTTTGTAAATTGCAAATTTTGTTATTTTAGCTTCTTTTATATTTTTTAAATATTTAAATTTTATTTTTAAATTTTATAAAAATGTTTCCTTCCGTGTTATCAATGCCTATTAAGCCTATGTGTATATACATGTACATACATAGATAGCTCAAGCATATACTACAAATGCCGCGCCCCTAGTGGCCGTAGACACCTCATTTTTTGCCAGTTCTTAGAAAGAGCTAACGGTAACGTAAATGCAAATTTTAAATGCTTAAGCTCAAAAACTGTGAAAATTACCGGGTATTTTTTGATATGCCACGCCCCCAAAGAGGCGTGACAATTATTTTTGGGGCATCGATAGAGGAGGTTACCAGTAACTCAACTATCCAAATTTGAAGCTTCCAGCTCTTAAACTGTAGGAGATATAAAGTTTTGCGGTTTGCCACGCCCCCTTTGGGCGCACATATATCCACTATAGCTTTTTGGACTTGGCAGGTCAACTCGCGTATATATACCAAATTTCAAGTCTCTGGCTTCAATAGTGCCTAAAATATAGCCAAATTTGAAAAATCACTATATCTTCAGGTCCGATTTGCCACGCCCCCAGTAGGCGTAGACATATAATTTTTTAATCAGTCATTATAGAATTATAGCATTAGCTCACGTGCGAAATCTCAACGCTCTAGCTTTAGAACTTTATGAGATACAGTTTTATCTGATTTGCCACGCCCCCAATGGGCGTAGATATATCCACCATAGCTTTTTGGACTTGGGGGGTCAACGCGGATCTACATACCGAATTTCAACTTTCTTCTTAGCTCCTCAACTAACATGATTTCTGGTATATCGGAAAATGCATTTTCCGATTTGCGACGCCCCTAGTGGGCGGATCGGGAAAATTTTAACACTTTATAAATCGGAGTTATACACGAGTATGTGTTCCAAATTTCAAGTCTCTAGCTTCAATAGCGGCGATATGAACTGCGTTCATACGGACAGACGGACGGACGGACGGACGGACAGACGGACAGACGGACGGACGGACGGACAGCAAGACGGACATTGCACAAAACCAATATACTAATTCACTTCGTGAATGAGTATAAAAAAAAATAAAATAAAAAAAAAATATATATAAATATAAATATAAATAAAAAGAAAAATAACAAACAAAAAAAATTGCAAAAATCGTAAATAAAAAAAAAAGGGACAACTTGAAGTAAAAAAACAAAACAAGTAAGAAGACTCTAGTCGAGACTGCTCGACTAGGAGATACCCTGAACCCTCCAAGCTGATATTCTTATCATTCTGCACTTCTTTTATGCACGCACACATACATACACATGCATCCACCCTCACGCGCCCGCGCTCTGCTAACTGCGCAGTAAGCAGCGACTGCGCTTGGGCTGCGCTGCAGTGTGGGCAAGAGTATGAGAATTTATTTGATGAATAACTTTTTTTGTAGACATGCAATCTTAATGAAATTTTCAGAGCGTAATCATATGGTCAAAATGTGTGTACATTCTAAAGCACAAGTCTCTAGTACTTGAAATACGTTTTTTGCAAATTGTGGGCGAAGGTGGCGTGGTATCCAAAATCTGTTGATTACAAACTGTTTGTATTCATCATATATATATACACAGTAAATCTGAAGCCTCTATGTTTAATAGTATTCCAATGAGGCTCAAAAAACAAAATCAATTTTTCGATTATTCTCGATAAAAAAGTTATCGGATGAGTTATCGAAAAAATAAAGCAAACTCGTACTGCGTATGGTATACACGAGTATGCACAAAAAATTTCAGCTCTCTAGCTCTTATATCTTTTGAGATCTCGGCGTTCATACGGACAGACGGACGGACGGACGGACAGACGGACAGGGCTATATCGACTCAGCTCATCGTGCTGATCAAGAATATATATACTTTGTGGGGTCTGCGATGATTCCTTCTGCCTGTTACATACTTTTACACAAGAACATTATACCCTGATTTCCCATTTTCAATGGGTTCAGGGTATAAAAATATATATATATATATATATATATATATATATATATATATATATATATATAAATAAAAAGAAAAATAACAAACAAAAAAATTGCAAACATCGTAAATAAAAAAAAAAAAAATAAAAAAAAACATCTAGAATTAATCACTTCTCTCCGGACAGGCAACTCGTCGTGTCCCTACTTCTTATTACAATTGCTAAAGCTCGGATCACCGACTACTCCCACTCACGAAACACGAAATTGACACGCCCCACTTGTATGAAGCTCTTCTAGCTAGGAACAGGATGTTTATAACAGAGATTCAAAATTTAATGGTCACAGTAACGCTGGCGAGTTCAAACATAATAAATCCCACAATATTTGATAATCAAGATTTGGAGTCAATATTAACTGAGCACCCCACATCCGTCCCCATTGTCTGTCTGATGGAAGCTTCCAACATAAGGGTACTACAGTCCGATAACATAATACACATAATCATAAATTATCCCATGATTAAGTCTATATGTAAGAAGGTCAGCATTTTCCCGGTCTCGCACGAACACATCGTGCTACAGCTGGATGACGACACCGTAGCGGAGTGTGACAACGAGGCACTGACGGTTACTAGCTGCGCAGCAGGAACATATGCGCCCTTCTGCAAGCTGGCGGTACATGACACTGGCGCCCGTCGACCACATTTGGGATCCGTGGCACTCTGCCGCACACAACCCAGCCACTTGGAGACTGTCACCCAAGTAGACGACGGCGTTCTGATCATAAACGAAAGCCCGGCCCAGGTGACCACGGGCGACGGCCCAACAATATCAGTAAACGGCACCTTCCTCGTCACTTTCGAAACGTCGGCCATAATCAACGGGACCAAGTACGGAACCAGAGCGAAGCCCTTAGCAAGAAACCAGGCATCGCCGTGTCACCTCTACTCAACGTGATCAGCCACGACCCAGTCCTCAGCATGCCACACCTTCAGAGGATGAATCACCACAACCTACGCGTTATCCAAAAGCTCCAAGAAGAGGTCCAATCTGCCGGGTCACCCAAAATCTGGCTTATCATTGTCACCGGGATCAGCGTCATCATCAGTGGCTCCACACTCATCCACTTAGTCTGGAGGAGAAGACGAGCCTCGCACGAGATCCAGGGGGTGATTGGAGATTTTAGTTTGAACGAGGTCGGTCAAAATCTTAAGGGGAGAGTAGTTAACACAAACATAGCATAAGCATTTTTCTCTCTCACTTGCCGAAGCTTGTGACATGGTGCTGACGAAACTGTATTAAATTCAGCGCCCTGACCACAGCGGACAGCAACAGTAATCTGACTCCTTACATTTGTGTGCGGGTGTCAGCATTATTGTCGAGCAAATCGGCACGCCGATTCGCTGTCCCACACTTTAGTTTTAGTTCTGTTTCGTATTCACGAGAAAACGTCACGATAAATTCATTACTCCGGCACCAGCCGTAAATCAAAAGTTCTTTTATTCTCTCAGCCTAAGCGAGAGTCAACTTGAAAATTAACTTATTTTATACATATATACATATATTAAAATAAATAAAGTTAAAACAAGAGATACATATCCTTGTCGTTTTACTACAATTTATTTTAAATCTTTATATTTATATATTTATACACATCTACACATATATTTCTATTTGCATTTAAATTTTTATAGGTATTTGTGCTAATTGTGTCTCCGCTTTGCTCTGCCATCCATATATAAAAATATACTAAACATATGTACATTCATATATCCATATGAATGTACAACTAGAGCAGCGACACAATTAACACATAATTAATAAACTTATTAACAAAACACACATATATAATAAATAATAAATATATTCCATTTGTTGGTCCGTGTGCAAATGCTAGTGATCGCATTTAGAAAAATTTACCGATAACAAGAGTTCATCGACAGCCGCCACAATTCCGTGGCGATACTTTGTGTCTTTAGAGATCACAGCGCGCAACTATCGTTTTGTTACCGATAGTTAAAATAATAAGAAAACATATAAAGAGAAAAAAAATTAATATTACTGTTTACAATTAAAAATAAAAGTAAAATAAAATTATTTAAAAACAAATTATACAAAACAGGGGAGGAATTAATTAAATAATAATTACAATAAAATCGTATATATTAAAAATCTTAATTTTTTTTTAATATTCTTACATATACTCTTTTATTTTTTTATTTTTTTAATTTTTACTATTTTTTCGTATATTTCGTTTTGCATTTACCTGTTTCTTTTTGCGGACTTAACTAATATTCGTGTCGTTTGTTTTTTGTTATTTTTCTCTTTTTTTGTGTTTTTATTTATTTTTCACTAAATAAACCGTTTCTTTTTTGGTCTAAAAAGTTTCGATTCGGTTATCGAAACTTGCCTTCATCGCCGACTCTCCGAGTAAGCCTCCATGTCCGATCGTGCTAGCCGAGCGCAACTGAGTGTACCCGCCCCACGTCTGATCAAGCGCAGTGCTTCCGCATCTCCCATTCCGTCCGGGAAACTACCGACCACCAGCACTTTCAAGCGCAGTCCAGTCGTTACCAGGTCCAGTCCGAAGCCCGCTATTTCAATTAATATGTCTTTGTCCGATTTCATCGCGGCTGCGGATAGGCTCATTAAATTCGAAGCCCGCATCGACGGTCCCGGAGATTCTAACGCCACCCATGCGGCTCAGCTCCGGGCCTTCGAGATCCGCCGACATCGTGTCAAGACATTATGGGATGATCCTGAGCAGCAGTATAAGGTCTGTGCCCGAGCGTTGAGCCAAGGGGCGAGCAGTGGCGAAGTTGAAGCCATGGAGGCTAAATTCGACAACTGCTATAGTGTGTATGAGCGGTGTACGACTCACCTGGAAGTGCAATTCGATGAACTTTCCGCATCGAGTACACCGCCCGCTCCTATGTCCGCTCCTTTCGCCTCGTCTGGAGGCTGTCGTCTTCCACCCGGTGATACGGAAGTGTTCCATGGCGACTACTTACGCTGGCCGACACTCCGTGATCTTTTCACTGCAATTTACATCTAAAATCCGCGCCTGACTCCGGTGGAAAAGTAATTCCACCTCAACTCAAAAACAGCAGGTGATGCCAATGCCTTAGTCGCCGAGTGCCCGCTCACGAACTATGGCTTTGCATCGGCCTGGGACGCCTTGTGTGACCGGTACGAAAACAAGCGACTGTTAGTGAACAGCCAGCTTAAGATCCTTCTCAATCTCCCCAAGGTCACCAAGGAATCAGGCGCGGCTCTCATAGAGTTGCATGGCACCACTCATCGGTGTGTCACTGCCATCGAGCAAGCTCAGATCTCTACGGAGAACTGGGATTGTATCCTTGTGTTCTTGTGCACTTCCAAGTTATCTGAACACACTCAATCTCTTTGGGAGCATTCGCTCATTAGAAAATCAGACATCCCAGCCTGGACAGACGTAAGTCTCTTCATTAGCGAACATTCTCGCGCGCTTGAAGCTATGAAGGGTGATAAGCCCATCCCAAAGGTCCCAGGTGCAGATCGGAGATCTAAAATCACCACCTCTCATAGAAAAGTTCATACCTTCGAGACACAAGTCCATTCTAAGCCCAAAAAGTGTGATTTGTGTAGTAAAGAGAACCATCCGGTTCGACTGTGTCCTCGTTTTGTCCAAATGATCCTTGCAGCTCGCGAGACCTACTTATTGCGAAAGCAACTCTGTCTGAATTGCTTTGCGCAAGGTCATCAGCTGCGTGACTGCACCAGCATCCATAATTGCGCCAAGTGCAAGGGGAGGCACAATACACTGCTTCACCGTGAAGGCTCCACGGCAACCAGCTCCTCGGCCGTAACCGCTTCGACTCCAGGTACGTCCGAAGTACCTCGTAATGTCCAGTCATATTTCGCGGCCAATACTCAAGGGGTCCTGCTCGGTACGGCTGTAATTGACGTGTGTCACTTGGGGGTCACATATCCGGCCAGGGATCTAATCGATTCGGGGTCTGAGGCTACGTTAGGTCACTCTGTGGCAACACAGACAAAAAAACTTTGTGACTTCCATATCGGCACTCCGATGAAACCAAGACTCCGCATTGAGGCCTCAGCCTTGTTCATCCCACGACTCTCCGGCAATCTGCCATCGTACCCCATTCCACAACAGCTCTAAAACAATCTGCCCGACATCTTATTAGCTGATCAACTCTTCTTCAAGAGCGCTCAAATTGACGTTCTTTTAGGTGCGGATATCCTTCCGTCGATCGTTCTGGGGGGCTTTATGGGCCAAGAGACAATCTTTGGCTGGATTCTTACGGGTCCAGTCACTAAGAAGCCTCAAGAGTCGATTTCCGCTTTCACGACTAGAGTTACTATCCTCCACGATGAAAAACTCGATCACCTCAATAACAAATTTTACGAGGTGGAGAATCTCCCCAAGGTAGCCAGTGGACCAGACTCTGCGTGTGAGGATAACTTTGTCCGAACCACACGGAGAGACAAGTCTGGCTCCTACGTCGTGACTCTTCCGTCCAAAAATCCGGACCATTATGACTTAGGTCATTCGCGATCCATCGCGCTTGGGCAGTTTCTCAAGAATGAGAGTAGATTGTTTAAGAACCCGACACTCAAGGCCGAATACGAAGCTATCCTGCTATCTTGACTTGGGTCATATGAAGCCAGTATCTACACATTGCAATCCTGCAATAAGCAACTTTTATTTGCCTCACCATGCTGTCTTCAAGCCCGACAGCACCACCACCAAAGTGAGGGTGGTGTTCAATGCTTCGTGCCTATCTTCCAATGGTAAGAGCCTGAATGATATCCTTCATCCCGGCCCGGTCCTTCAGTCCGACCGCACGATGCAAATCCTCCAATGGCGATACTATAGATACGTGTTCAATGCCGATATCACAAAGATGTATCGCCAAATTCGTGTTGATTCAAAACACACCCCTTTCCAGCGGATCCTGTTCCGTAAGCCAGACGGCAACATCGGGGACTTCGAGCTAAGCACCGTCACTTTTGGAGTAAACTGTGTTCTCTTCCTGGCTTTAGGAGTTCTCAAACAGCTCGCAGATGACGTGAGATCCCGTTTGCCTCTCACCAGCAAGGTCATCTCCGGGTGCATGTACGTCGATGACGTACTTGCAGGAGCACACTCCAAAGAAAAGGTGATCGCAACCATCGCCGAACTCACAGAAGTTCTGGAGACTGCGGGGTTTCTTTTAAGGAAGTGGACATCCAATTCCATGGACTGTTTGAAGGCTATCCCGAAGATCATCGGCTGTGCGAGGACTTCTTAGAGCTAGAAGATTCAAGCACAGCAAAGACTCTAGGCCTACGTTGGCAAGCGCAAGCCGATTTTTTCCTTTTTTGGCCTACTGACATTCCTCTCCAGGAGACCTACACAAAAAGGTCGGTCCTTTCACAGATCGCCAAGTTGTTCGAATCTGCAGGGTGGCTGGCACCTTTTGTCATTCGGGAAAAAATATTTATGCAAGCGCTCTGGCTACGCGGTTTAGGTTGGGACCAACCTCTGCCTGGTGTTCTCCTCACCCAATGGCAAGAGTTTATCCTCAGCTTCTCCAGGCTTCGGGATATTCGTGTGTCTCGATGGGTACATTTCCAACCTCGAGCCACTATCCAATTTCATGGGTTTTGTGACGCATCTGAGCGTGCGTACGGAGCGGCTGTCTATATCCGAGTAGAACTTGGCAACCAAAAAAAAAAAAACAAGTAAGAAAGCTCTAGTCGAGACAGCTCGAATACGAGATCCCCTGAACCCTACAAGCAACTGATATTTCAATACAAATTAGCAAATATATACATTTTAAATTTGGAGACTCTAGCTTGAAAGATGTGGGAGATATAATTATTTAAGTGGTCTTCGATAAGGGTTTTTATCGATAAAAAAATATCGGAATGAGTTATCGTTTTTTAGTGATAAACTCGATCTGCGCGTGATATATACGGACATTTTAAAAAAAAGTTGAAGTCTCTAGCTCTTATATCTTCTGAAATCGACGCGTTCATACATACGGACGGACGGACGAACGGACGGACGGACGGACGGACGGAGGGACGGACGGACGGACGGAGGGACGGACGGACGGACGGACGGACGGACAGACAGACGGACAGGGCCAAATCGACTCAGCTTGTCGTCCTGATCAAGAATATATATACTTTGTGGGGTCTGCCACGCCTCCTTCTGCCTGTTACATACTTTTAACAAAACCATTATACCCTGATTTCCCATTTTCAATGGGTTCAGGGTATAAAAAAAAAATAAAAAAAAACATCAAGAATTAATCACTAATCTCCGGACAGGCAACTCGTCGTGTCCCTACTTCTTATTACAATTGCTAAAGCTCGGATCACCGACTACTCCCACTCACGAAAAACGAAATTGGCACGCCCCACTTGTATGAAGCTCTTCTAGCTAGGAACAGGATGCTTATAACAGAGATTCAAAATTTAATGGTCACAGTAACGCTGGCGAGTTCAAACATAATAAATCCCACAATATTTGATAATCAAGATTTGGAGTCAATATTAACTGAGCACCCCACATCTGTCCCCATTGTCTGTCTGATGGAAGCTTCCAACATAAGGGTACTACAGTCCGATAACATAATACACATAATCATAAATTATCCCATGATTAAGTCTATATGTAAGAAGGTCAGCATTTTCCCGGTCTCGCACGAACACATCGTGCTACAGCTGGATGACGACACCGTAGCGGAGTGTGACAACGAGGCACTGACGGTTACTAGCTGCGCAGCAGGAACATATGCGCCCTTCTGCAAGCTGGCGGTACATGACACTTGCGCCCGTCGACCACATTTGGGATCCGTGGCACTCTGCCGCACACAACCCAGCCACTTGGAGACTGTCACCCAAGTAGACGACGGCGTTCTGATCATAAACGAAAGCCCGGCCCAGGTGACCACGGGCGACGGCCCAACAATATCAGTAAACGGCACCTTCCTCGTCACTTTCGAAACGTCGGCCATAATCAACGGGACCAAGTACGGAACCAGAGCGAAACCCTTAGCAAGAAACCAGGCATCGCCGTGTCACCTCTACTCAACGTGATCAGCCACGACCCAGTCCTCAGCATGCCACACCTTCAGAGGATGAATCACCACAACCTACGCGTTATCCAAGAGCTTCAAGAAGAGGTCCAATCTGCCGGGTCACTCAAAATCTGGCTTATCATTGTCACCGGGATCAGCGTCATCATCAGTGGCTCCACACTCATCCACTTAGTCTGGAGGAGAAGACGAGCCTCGCACGAGATCCAGGGGGTGATTGGAGATTTTAGTTTGAACGAGGTCGGTCAAAATCTTAAGGGGAGAGTAGTTAACACAAACATAGCATAAGCATAGTTCTCTCTCACTTGCCGAAGCTTGTGACATGGTGCTGACGAAACTGTATTAAATTCAGCGCCCTGACCACAGCGGACAGCAACAGTAATCTGACTCCTTACATTTGTGTGCGGGTGTCAGCATTATTGTCGAGCAAATCGGCACGCCGATTCGCTGTCCCACACTTCAGTTTTAGTTCTGTTTTGTATTCACGAGAAAACGTCACGATAAATTCATTACTCCGGCACCAGCCGTAAATCAAAAGTTCTTTTATTCTCTCAGCCTAAGCGCGAGAAAATAACTTATTTGAAAAATAACTTATTTGGCGCCCAACGTAATAAAAGTACTCACGAGAACCCTCTCAATTAATAAGTGCATATGTTAAACACACTTAACAACCAAAACCAAAGTGCAACTTTAAAAATAAATTGACAAGAAACATCTCACTTGTGGAAGTGAAGTGCACGTACGAACTCAGCAAACTCCGCAAAAACAAGCAGTCGTAAAAAAAACAAGTAAGAAAGCTCTAGTCGAGACTGCTCGACTACGAGATCCCCTGGACCCTACAAGCAACTGATATTTCAAAAATAATTAGCAAACACACACGCACACACACACGCATCCAAACAAACACACGTACACACATACACATGCAAACAAACAGACGCATACACACACACTCACATATACAGGTGATTGCGCTTTGGTTGCGCTGCAGCGTTGGCGATATTATGAGAACTTATTTGTTGAATAATTTAATTTCTAGACGTACGATCGTAATGAAACTTTCAGAACGTAATCATAATGTTAAAATGTATGTGTATACCGAAGCACAAGTCTCTAGTATTTGATATACTTTTACAAAGAAGAGGGTGAGGGGGTGGATTTAGAGGTGGGGGGTAAATTTTAACAAAAACCGAAATTGTATGACATGCGTCTTAATATACATTTTCAATTTGGAGACTCTAGCTTGAAAGATGTAGGAGATATAATTTTTTAAGTGATCTTCGATAAGGTTTTTTATCGATAAAAAAGTATCGGAATGAGTTATCGTTTTTTAGTGATAAACTCGATATCCGCGTGATATATACGGACATTTCAAAAAAAGTTGAAGTCTCTAGCTCTTATATCTTCTGAAATCGACGCGTTCATACATACGGACGGACGGACGGACGGACGGACAGACAGACGGACAGGGCCAAATCGACTCAGCTTGTCGCCCTGATCAAGAATATATATACTTTGTGGGGCCTGCCACGCCTCCTTCTGCCTGTTACATACTTTTAACAAAACCATTATACCCTGATTTCCCATTTTCAATGGGTTCAGGGTATAAAAAGCTCCCAGCGAATAACCAAAACTTTCAAAAAGCTCAAGCAAGTGCATACACCAAAGGCTTAAAACCAAAATATTTATCAAGTGCACTCACCAAAGGTTCGACACCACACTAACTATCAAGTACACACACCAAAAGTTTAAAACCAAAATATCTATCAAGTGCAATCACCAAAGGTTCGACACCACACTAACTATCAGGTACATAAACCAGAGGTTCAAAACCAGAATGAACTCGACAAGCGTATTGTGTCCATTCTCTAGCAAAGCATTTATCCGTGTTCAAAAAGAAAGAGTCGCGGACCCAGAAATTCAAGTATACCAAAGGATAGTGGTCGACCCCACAGTCCAATGCCCAATCTCGCTAGACGTGGTAAAGTCAATGCCCGACTTCGACGGGGCTCAAGAAGACTATGTTGCCTGGCGGCAGTCAGCAACAGACGCTTACGAGCTATTTAGGTCCCACTCTACTAGCAGCGTTCATTACCAAGCTGTGACCATAGTTAGAAATAAGATTAGGGGAAACGCAAGAGCCCTGCAACTTCGCTGCGTCATACGCGAGGGTGAAGGAAGAAAGAGCTCATTCGAATGAGCACAACAAAAGTCAAACCAGACAGGACAAACACGGTAGGAATAATAACCCTAACCAAGAGAAGAACCCACACTTCTTAAAAAAACAAGGGAAACAACCTCAAAGCGGCGATCACGCGCAGCAACAGCAGAAACCGCCCCAGCAGTCGGAGCCGATGGATGTAGACCCGTCAATGTCCAAGGTCCGTCAGCCAACAAACTGAAGGGACAGACCCGCACAGCAATCCGACAATGGACAAGCCGCAAAGAGACCCAATTCGTCAGAACGACCTGGTCAATTTTTTAGTGGTCACTCCCGGCTACCGTTCATCGAGCGGCAGTTGGCTGGGAGAACAGTAAGAATCCTAATCGATACAGGTGCGGCGAAGAATTACATTCAACCCATAAAGGAGTTGAAAAACATAAAACCCGTCGACACCCCCTTCACAGTTAGCTTCGTTCATGGATCTAACAAAATCAGCCAAAAGTGTACAGTAAACATTTTTGGAATAACAGCTCAATTTTACCTATTGGAATCACTTCAGCCGTTCAACGCCATAAAAGGCTTCGACCTGCTAACGCAAGTAGGAGCAACATTGGACATTGAGAAAGGTACAATTAAGTATGGGCAAACTAACGAAAAGTTACAACATCACTTCTGTGACAACGTTAATTTCACTAACGTCAACGATATCGTGGTACCCGAGATGGTAAAAGAGGATTTTAAAAAAATGATTCTGAAGAACATCAAGGCATTTTCGACCTCTAAAGAGACACTGCCGTTCAACACTTCGGTCATAGCGACGATACGCACAGAAGACGACCAGCCCATCACATAGCCCCAGCCAGCCCCAGGCACATAGACTGGGTTCTCAAAAGCTTATGCCGCGCTAACATGAAAGTCTCAAAGGAAAAAACGCAGTTCTTTAAACAAAGCGTTGAGTACTTGGGATTCATAGTTACCATGGGAGAATCAAAATCCGACCCCGAAAAGGTTAAAGCAATAAGAGAATTCCCAGAACCAAAGAACCTCTACGAGCTGAGGTCGTTTCTGGGACTGGCCAGTTATTACAGATGCTTCATAAAAGATTTTGCTGCCATAGCGAGACCGCTGACGGCAATAATGAAAGGCGAAAACGGATCGTGAATTTCGACGACGCGCAGAGGCACGCGTTCCAGAAACTAAGGGATATCTTGGCATCGGAGGATGTCATCCTGAGGTACCCGGACTTTAAAAAATCATTTGACCTGACGACGGATGCCAGCTCATACGGCATAGGGGCAGTATTATCCCAAGAAGGAAAGCCCATTACAATGATCTCGAGGACTCTAAAAGATTGCGAGACCAACTACGCTACAAACGAAAGAGAGCTGTTGGCCATCGTGTGGGCGTTATGTAAACTACAGCACTACTTGTACGGAACTCGAGACATCAACATCTATACTGATCACCTGCCTCTTACCTTCGCTGTTTCAGATAGGAACCCCAACGCAAAGATTAAGAGATGGAAAGCGTACATAGATGAACATAACGCTAAGATACACTACAAGCCAGGCAAGGAAAACTTCGTTGCAGACGCCCTTTCAAGACAGAACATCAATGATCTTCAGGAAGAGGCCATGTCCGATGCAGCCACAATACACAGTGAGCTGTCCCTGACCCACACTGTCGAAACGACGGAAAAACCCTTAAATTGCTTTAGAAACCAGATAGTGCTAGAACAGGCCCAGTTCCCAAGATATCGTAAGTTCATACTTTTCGGCGAGAAAAACCGCCACATCATTCACTTCACAGAAAAAGTCGGAGTCATAAATGACATCAAAGACGTCGTGAACCCGAGCGTGGTTAACGCCCTTCACTGCGATTTGCCAACGTTGGCGGCAAGAAAATGTTTTTAACTTGCATAGACAAATTCTCGAAAATGGCCGTGGTATATCCAATAACGTCCCGGACAATAGTAGACGTCAAGACGCCCATTTTGCTGCTAGTAAACTTGTTCCCCAGAATCAAAACAATCTGCTGCGACAACGAGGCGGCATTCAATTCCGCAAATGCTAGTGATCGCATTTAGAAAAATTTACCGATAACAAGAGTTCATCGACAGCCGCCACAATTCCGTGGCGATACTTTGTGTCTTTAGAGATCACAGCGCGCAACTATCGTTTTGTTACCGATAGTTAAAATAATAAGTCAAAAATATAAAGAGAAAAAAAATTAATATTACTGATTACAATTAAAAATAAAAGTAAAATAAAATTATTTAAAAACAAATTATACAAAACAGGACGGGAATTAATTAAATAATAATTACAATAAAATCGTATATATTAAAAATCTTAATTTTTTTTTAATATTCTTACATATACTCTTTTATTTTTTTATTTTTTTAATTTTTACTATTTCTTCGTATATTTCGTTTTGCATTTTTCCTGTTTCTTTTTGCGGACTTAACTAATATTCGTGTCCTTTGTTTTTTGTTATTTTTCTCTTTTTTTGTGTTTTTATTTATTTTTCACTAAATAAACCGTTTCTTTTTTGGTCTAAAAAGTTTCGATTCGGTTATCGAAACTTGCCTTCATCGCCGACTCTCCGAGTAAGCCTCCATGTCCGATCGTGCTAGACGAGCGCAACTGAGTGTACCCGCCTCACGTCTGATCAAGCGCAGTGCTTCCGCATCTCCCATTCCGTCCGGGAAACTACCGACCACCAGCACTTTCAAGCGCAGTCCAGTCGTTACCAGGTCCAATCCGAAGCCCGCTAGTTCAATTAATATGTCTTTGTCCGATTTCATCGCGGCTGCGGATAGGCTCATTAAATTCGAAGCCCGCATCGACGGTCCTGGAGATTCTAACGCCACCCGTGCGGCTCAGCTCCGGGCCTTCGAGATCCGCCGGCATCGTGTCAAGACATTATGGGATGATCCTGAGCAGCAGTATAAGGTCTGTGCCCGAGCGTTGAGCCAAAGGGCGAGCAGTGGCGAAGTTGAAGCCATGGAGGCTAAATTCGACAACTGCTATAGTGTGTATGAGCGGTGTACGACTCACCTGGAAGTGCAATTCGATGAACTTTCCGCATCGAGTACACCGCCCGCTCCTATGTCCGCTCCTTTCGCCTCGTCTGGAGGCTGTCGTCTTCCACCCGGTGATACGGAAGTGTTCCATGGCGACTACTTGCGCTGGCCGACACTCCGTGATCTTTTCACTGCAATTTACATCTAAAATCCGCGCCTGACTCCGGTGGAAAAGTAATTCCACCTCAACTCAAAAACAGCAGGTGATGCCAATGCCTTAGTCGCCGAGTGCCCGCTCACGAACTATGGCTTTGCATCGGCCTGGGACGCCTTGTGTGACCGGTACGAAAACAAGCGATTGTTAGTGAACAGCCAGCTTAAGATCCTTCTCAATCTCCCCAAGGTCACCAAGGAATCAGGCGCGGCTCTCATAGAGTTGCATGGCACCACTCATCGGTGTGTCACTGCCATCGAGCAAGCTCAGATCTCTACGGAGAACTGGGATTGTATCCTTGTGTTCTTGTGCACTTCCAAGTTATCTGAACACACTCAATCTCTTTGGGAGCATTCGCTCATTAGAAAATCAGACATCCCAGCCTGGACAGACGTAAGTCTCTTCATTAGCGAACATTCACGCGCGCTTGAAGCTATGAAGGGTGATAAGCCCATCCCAAAGGTCCCAGGTGCAGATCCGAGATCTAAGATCACCACCTCTCATAGAAAAGTTCATACCTTCGAGACACAAGTCCATTCTAAGCCCAAAAAGTGTGATTTGTGTAGTAAAGAGAACCATCCGGTTCGACTGTGTCCTCGTTTTGTCCAAATGTTCCTTGCAGCGCGCGAGACCTACTTATTGCGAAAGCAACTCTGTCTGAATTGCTTTGCGCAAGGTCATCAGCTGCGTGACTGCACCAGCATCCATAATTGCGCCAAGTGCAAGGGGAGGCACAATACACTGCTTCACCGTGAAGGCTCCACGGCAACCAGCTCCTCGGCCGTAACCGCTTCGACTCCAGGTACGTCCGAAGTACCTCGTAATGTCCAGTCATATTTCGCGGCCAATACTCAAGGGGTCCTGCTCGGTACGGCTGTAATTGACGTGTCACTTGGGGGTCACATATCCGGCCAGGGATCTAATCGATTCGGGGTCTGAGGCTACGTTAGGTCACTCTGTGGCAACACAGACAAAAAAACTTTGTGACTTCCATATCGGCACTCCGATGAAACCAAGACTCCGCATTGAGGCCTCAGCCTTGTTCATCCCACGACTCTCCGGCAATCTGCCATCGTACCCCATTCCACAACAGCTCTAAAACAATCTGCCCGACATCTTATTAGCTGATCAACTCTTCTTCAAGAGCGCTCAAATTGACGTTCTTTTAGGTGCGGATATCCTTCCGTCGATCGTTCTGGGGGGCTTTATGGGCCAAGAGACAATCTTTGGCTGGATTCTTACGGGTCCAGTCACTAAGAAGCCTCAAGAGTCGATTTCCGCTTTCACGACTAGAGTTACTATCCTCCACGATGAAAAACTCGATCACCTCAATAACAAATTTTACGAGGTGGAGAATCTCCCCAAGGTAGCCAGTGGACCAGACTCTGCGTGTGAGGATAACTTTGTCCGAACCAAACGGAGAGACAAGTCTGGCTCCTACGTCGTGACTCTTCCGTCCAAAAATCCGGACCATTATGACTTAGGTCATTCGCGATCCATCGCGCTTGGGCAGTTTCTCAAGAATGAGAGTAGATTGTTTAAGAACCCGACACTCAAGGCCGAATACGAAGCTATCCTGCAAGAGTATCTTGACTTGGGTCATATGAAGCCAGTATCTACACATTGCAATCCTGCAATAAGCAACTTTTATTTGCCTCACCATGCTGTCTTCAAGCCCGACAGCACCACCACCAAAGTGAGGGTGGTGTTCAATGCTTCGTGCCTATCTTCCAATGGTAAGAGCCTGAATGATATCCTTCATCCCGGCCCGGTCCTTCAGTCCGACCTCACGATGCAAATCCTCCAATGGCGATACTATAGATACGTGTTCAATGCCGATATCACAAAGATGTATCGCCAAATTCGTGTTGATTCAAAACACACCCCTTTCCAGCGGATCCTGTTCCGTAAGCCAGACGGCAACATCGGGGACTTCGAGCTAAGCACCGTTACTTTTGGAGTAAACTGTGTTCTCTTCCTGGCTTTAGGAGTTCTCAAACAGCTCGCAGATGACGTGAGATCCCGTTTGCCTCTCACCAGCAAGGTCATCTCCGAGTGCATGTACGTCGATGACGTACTTGCAGGAGCACACTCCAAAGAAAAGGTGATCGCAACCATCGCCGAACTCACAGAAGTTCTGGAGACTGCGGGGTTTCTTTTAAGGAAGTGGACATCCAATTCCATGGACTGTTTGAAGGCTATCCCGAAGAGTCATCGGCTGTGCGAGGACTTCTTAGAGCTAGAAGATTCAAGCACAGCAAAGACTCTAGGCCTACGTTGGCAAGCGCAAGCCGATTTTTTCCTTTTTTGGCCTACTGACATTCCTCTCCAGGAGACCTACACAAAAAGGTCGTTCCTTTCACAGATCGCCAAGTTGTTCGAACCTGCAGGGTGGCTGGCACCTTTTGTCATTCGGGAAAAAATATTTATGCAAGCGCTCTGGCTACGCGGTTTAGGTTGGGACCAACCTCTGCCTGGTGTTCTCCTCACCCAATGGCAAGAGTTTACCCTCAGCTTCTCCAGGCTTCGGGATATTCGTGTGTCTCGATGGGTACATTTCCAACCTCGAGCCACTATCCAATTTCATGGGTTTTGTGACGCATCTGAGCGTGCGTACGGAGCGGCTGTCTATATCCGAGTAGAACTTGGCAACCAAAAAAAAAAAACAAGTAAGAAAGCTCTAGTCGAGACAGCTCGAATACGAGATCCCCTGAACCCTACAAGCAACTGATATTTCAATACAAATTAGCAAACACACACGCACACACACACACACACGCACACACACACACACGCACACACACTCGCATACAAACAAACACACGCATACAAACACACTCACATATACAGGCGATTGCGCTTGGAATGCGCTGCAGTGTTGGCAATATAATGAAAACTTATTTGTTGAATAATTTAATTTCTAGACGATCGTAATGAAACTTTCAGAACGTAATCATAATGTTAAAATGTATGTGTATACCGAAGCTCAAGTCTCTAGTATTTGATATACGAATTTTACAACGGACGGACGGACAGACAGACGGACAGGGCTAAATCGACTCAGCTCGTCGCCCTGATCAAGAATATATATACTTTGTTTGGTCTGCCACGCCTCCTGCCTGTTACATACATTTTAACAAAACCATTATACCCTGATTTCCCATTTTCAATGGGTTCAGGGTATAAAAAGGGACAACTTGAAGTAAAAAAACAAAAAAAAAAAAAATATATATATATATATATATATATATTTATATATAAAAAATTTATGTAAACAAATATATGCTCATGAAGAGTGACTCTCTCGATGGAGACAATCAAAACCCTGGCTGGGCTTTGTTTTTCGGTTGCAAGGCAGATAAGCGGGATCTTCTAGTACCGTCGCTCGTCGGGAGTGTGGGGGGGGTTCTTTTCTGCCTTGCGATCAGAGTTCATAAATTTTAATTTTTTTAAGATCCCTTAAACCACGAAAAAAGAATTATACTGGGGAAGTAGGGAAAGGACTGGCACAAATTTACAGCAAGAACACCGACACAACTATGCGTGGCCATAGATGGCATTCGGCACACGCGCTCTTTACCCACCCAACCATGGTTTTTCATAAACAATTTTATCAGAAAAAACCCCAAATAAGCTCCAACACTAACTAGCCTATATATATATATATATATATATATATATATATATATATATATTGTGAGGAGCAATATAGGTATGCACGTATTAATGTATATGAACGTACGTATTTGCTGTGCGTTTATATGCATATACGTGCATATATATGTTGCTCCACACAGCGACGCGAATACTGTAGGAGCGACCCTCGCACTGGAAAGGGGGTCAAAGTCCTGTTAGAGGCGGTCTCTTTCGCTCCTACAGATTCAGCAATGGGTTCGCGTCGCACGCACGACGATCATCGGGGACCGTTAGCCGAGGTGCCGTTCGTGCCGGGTGATAGTGGTGATCACTTTCACTCGCAGGGCACCAACGGTACTTCGGCCAATGGGAGGCGGTCACGCAATTTGGCGGGCGAGTGGCGTCACCCGAATCACGCCACTTTACCGTTGCTGTGGAGCCGAGGTGCCGTTCGTGCCGGGTGATAGTGGTGATCACTTTCACTCGCAGGGCACCAACGGTACTTCGGCCAATGGGAGGCTGCCACGCAATTTGGCGGGAAAGTGGCGTCACCCGGATCACGCCACTTTACCGTTTGTATGGGCACGAGCGGCTGAAAGGCCCCGCTCCAGAGCCGAACGGGCCCCGTTATCACCCGAAGCAGGGCCTGTGGTTGGGCTATAAAAGGCCACCGGCGGCTCCATACGGGGCTTGAAATGGTTGAGAGTTTTGAGAAAAGTGAGAGGCTTGAGAAAAGTTTGGTGATTAAAGTGATTAGTGAAAGTCAACGCGAGTGGTGAATCAGGACTCCCAGGACTTCAAAGGACAGCAAGGACATCGTGGGGACAGCAAGGACATCGTGGGTACAGCAAGGACATCCAGTGGGAATCCTTGCGACAACAAAGGAGGCAATCAGCAGCATCAGCGGCACCGATCAGGACATCGGTGCATATCAGCGGCTTAAGCGAGGCCTGCACATCTGAGTAAGTTCGCGTAGCCGTGCGCAAGAGAAGTGTTTGTGAGTGAAAACGAAGCTAGTGTTGTGCTGTGAGCGAGTGGGATAGTAGGAGAGGCCTGCATATCTGAGCGAACCGCCAGAGTTTTGTTCAGACCGAAGTCCTGGCGTTTCCCGAATCGTCCCGGTAAACTAGCGTGTTTTAGCACAATACTCTCGCAGCCGGAGTGCGTTGAACCAGCGCTCGGTAGGTGTGCATCGCTTAAGCCAACCAGCGAGCCAGCATAACTTTAAGTGACGTGTACATTTTAAACTTATTCAAGAGAATATATATTTACGCTATAAACCTAAATTCACACGTGACTAATTATTATCGCAGGGGCTTCAACAAATAAATTTGTTGGCACGAATCCACAGTCAGCTGAAACTAGCCCAGCTTAGACTCAGGATAAACCGAAGGTTCGTTACAACTGGCGCCCAACGTGGGGCCCTGCGATAAGAGTTTAATTAGAAATTTGTGACTATGGTGCGAGCGTGGGTATATAACTTGAAAAAGGATGAAGTGTTGAGTTATGGTGACGAGTTCGGAGTGAGCTTGTCAGGCACACTGGACGCTATGCGGAGGCAGTTTGGCGAGTGGGTTGAGAGGAATGAAGGTAGCATTCCTTACTCACTGAGGATCGCCGAGCTGAGGCGACTGCATGGACGCCGTGCCTCGCTGAGAGATGAAGCAACGACCGCCGTAGTTGACGACGACTCGGAGACAGAGCTGGCGCATGTGGCGCGGCTCTGTGTGCCTTCTACGAGTGCAGCGGCACGGCTGCAGGACACGCGACAGGGTGAGATAAGGGCCACATCCACCCCGCAACCAGAAATCAGGCCACCAGGACTCGGCAGCACAGCTCAAGAATATCCAAAGGTGGCCAAACAAGTGCGAGAGTGGAGCTTCCGCTTTGATGGCACCACAAAGCCTTTGGAGTTCTTGGAGCAGGTGGAGTGGACGGCGGACACATATGGCCTGGATCTGGATATGATCCCGCGCGCAATGCCAGAGCTGCTGAAGGGCATGGCATTAAAGTGGTATGTGGCCAACAACAGGCACTGGACGGCGTGGGCGACGTTTGTGCGCAGCTTCCAGGAGTTCTTCTTGCCCAGAGGCTATCTGGAGAAGCTGGAGGACGACGTCAAACGCCGGAGGCAAATGGTAGATGAGAGCTTCAAGGTCTACATGGTTGAGATGCAGACTCTCATGCGGCCTCTGCGTTATGGAGCAGACCGCGAGATGAAGCTCATTTACAACAACAGCCTGCCCGATCTGCGTGCCTACGCCCGCCCGTATCAGTTCCATAATCTGGTGGAATTGATGCACCTCGCAGACGAGTTCGAGGAGCTGGAGAGAGACCGCGAGAGGTTGCGGCAGCAGCCACGGCCGGGCCGGACTCGATTTATGGCCATGGACGACGCTGGAGGCGATGTGGAGTATCGCCGCATGGAGGATGAGGCGAAGCCTTCACCTGCGCCAAGGACAGGCGCAACCGGAGCAAGGACTCACATCCCGAATCCAGCCAGGGCATGCCGAGTGTGTGGCCAGGAGGGGCACCGCGCTTTTACGTGCCGCAACAAGGCACTGGATTTCTGCTGGCAGTGCGGGCGCATTGGAGTGAGAACGTTTGCCTGTTGCCAGTCGGGAAACGAGCAGCGGCACCCGCCATCCAGGGGCGAGCGGGAGCAGCGGCCAGGAGCCCCCAGGCGCTAGTGGGCCGTCTTCAGGATGAAGGCAGCCAGATGACAGCGATTGTGGCCATTGGAGCCAGCATAACTTTAAGTGACGTGTACATTTTAAACTTATTCAAGAGAATATATATTTACGCTATAAACCTAAATTCACAAGTGACTAATTATTATCGCAGGGGCTTCAACAAATAAATTTGTTGGCACGAATCCACAGTCAGCTGAAACTAGCCCAGCTTAGACTCGGGATAAACCGAAGGTTCGTTACAACTGGCGCCCAACGTGGCCATTGGAGCCACCGAACAAAAAGCCACAATCGATACTGGAGCCACAAGCAGCTTTATAAGCGAAAAGCTTGCTGACAGGCTCAGAGGAGTGGGCGTGGTGCGTGCAACACGGCGGCGCATACGCTTAGCGGACGGCAGTTGCAGTCATGTGGACTCGCAGCTGGAGACGACGATCAGCCTGGGGAATCAGCAGAGCCAAATCCCGTTGCTGATTCTGCCAGGAGTGATCGACGATCTGGTGCTGGGCTGGGATTTCTTGGCCAGCATGGGCGCCACACTGGAGTGCGGTGGCTTGACGCTGAGGATCAAGCCAAGAATTCCACAGTCGAGCGGACAGTCAGAGGAGAAGCTGTCTGTGGCTGTGGCCAGCGTGGAGGCGAGTCCAGAGACGCCAGTGGAGGCGAACATGGAGCAGCCAACGCCTATGCACAAAGACCCAGAGGTGGATGCTTTTCTGAGGCATGAGCTGGAGAAGTTCCAGCATGTGAAAGGCACCACCAGGATCACGGAGCACCGGATCAGGATGCAGGACAACAGGCCCATAAAGCAACGCTACTTCCCCAAAAATCCAAAAATGCAGGCGGAAATCAACTTGCAGGTGGATGAGCTGCTGGCCAAAGGCTGCATTGAGCCCTCGAAAAGCCCACATAGCGCGCCGATTGTCATGGTGCGCAAGAAGAATGGGAAATGGCGGCTATGTGTGGATTTTCGGCAGCTGAACAGCAGATCCATTAAAGATGCATACCCGTTGCCGCGTGTGCATCACATTTTGGATCAGCTGCGAGAGGCGCGCTATATCAGCAGCCTGGATTTGAAGGATGGGTATTGGCAGATACCCATGGAGAAGGCCAGCAGACCACTGACGGCATTCACGGTGCCAGGAAAGGGGCTCTATCAGTGGAAAGTGATGCCGTTTGGACTCCATTCTGCGCCGGCAACATTTCAGCGAGCGCTGGACCAGGTTATCGGCCCAGAAATGATGCCCCATGCCTTTGCCTACCTGGACGACATCATCGTCATCGGCCGAACGCGGCAGGAGCATATGGACAACCTGCGAGAGGTGTTCCGGCGACTGCGGGCAGCCAACTTGAAGATCAACATCGACAAGTGCGATTTCTTCAAGAAGGAGCTGAAGTATCTGGGTCACAGAGTCACGGAGGATGGCATTTGCACAGATCCAGAGAAAGTGGCCGCTATCGCCGAACTGAAGCCACCCACAAACGTAAAAGAGTTACGACAATACGTGGGCGTGGCTTCATGGTACCGCCGCTTCGTGCCAGATTTTGCAGCCACAGTGCATCCGCTAAATGCACTGCTCAAAAAGGGCACGAAGTGGGAGTGGACGGAGGAGCGGCAAAGAGCGTTCGAGACAGTAAAGGCCAAGTTGACGGAGTCACCAGTGCTGGCGTGCCCTGATTTCTCGAAGCCGTTTTGCTTGCAAACGGACGCAAGCAACTATGGGCTTGGGGCAATCCTGACGCAGGCCTCGGAGGACGGAGAGCGCGTCATTTCGTATGCCAGCCGGACACTGAACAGTGCTGAGAAGAACTATTCAGCTACTGAAAAAGAGTGTCTGGCTATAATCTGGGGCATACGAAAGCTCAGGCCATACCTGGAAGGCTACAAATTTGTAGTGGTCACTGACCATATGGCTCTGAAGTGGCTCAATTCGATCGAGAGCCCAACGGGAAGGATTGCCAGATGGGCACTGGAGTTGCAGCAGTACGACTTCGAGATTCGCTACAGGAAGGGCAAGCAGAATGTGGTAGCAGGTGCGCTCTCACGGCAGCCTCTGGGAGAGGAGGCGTGCCGTTTGGTCAAGAGCAAGGAGATGCCAGCTGGGACAGGATGTCGCTGGCTCACCAAGCTTCGGCAGGACATCAAGAGGGCACCACATAAGTTTCCAGACTATATGGAAGAGTCTGGAAACTTATATCGGCACATCCCGCATCAAGCCGGCCACGAGGATGTGGCTGCATGGAAGTTGTGCGTGCCGGCGGACCGGCGCAAACAAGTGCTGGAGGAGAACCACGACGCAGCCACCGCTGGCCACCTTGGGAGCCGAAAAACGATCGCTCGGGTGGCAGCGCGGTATTACTGGCCAGGTATGTACCGGGACGTGAGAGCATACGTGCAGCGCTGCGACGTGTGTCAGCGGTATAAGCCCAGTCAGCTGCAAGCTGCTGGGCAGATGCTGACGCAGGTGCCCGAAGAGCCATGGGCAACAGTTTGTGCCGATTTTGTTGGCCCTCTGCCGAGATCAAAGCATGGGAACACTATGCTTTTGGTTTTCATAGATCGCTTTTCGAAATGGACGGAGATGGTGCCGCTGCGGAGCGCGAATAGCGCGGCTCTCCAAAAGGCATTTCGAGAGCGGATCTTGGCGCGATTCGGCACACCAAAGGTGCTCATTACGGACAATGGCACCCAATTCACCAGTCGGGCATTCAAGGTGTTTCTGGAGGAGCTTGGGGTGCGTCACCAGTTGACAGCACCATACACACCTCAAGAGAATCCCACTGAGAGGGCCAACAGAACGGTGAAGACGATGATTGCGCAGTTCGCTGGAAGTGACCAGAGGTGCTGGGACGACGCATTGCCGGAGTTGACGTTGGCGGTCAACAGCAGCGTGTCAGCATCCACAGGGTATTCGGCCGCCTTCATCACCCAAGGACGAGAGCCAAGGCTGCCCAAATCACTGTACGACGCGCAAACAATCGGCACAGGGCAGGAGGCACAGAGCTGCATGGAAGTTGTGCGTGCCGGCGGACCGGCGCAAACAAGTGCTGGAGGAGAACCACGACGCAGCCACCGCTGGCCACCTTGGGAGCCGAAAAACGATCGCTCGGGTGGCAGCGCGGTATTACTGGCCAGGTATGTACCGGGACGTGAGAGCATACGTGCAGCGCTGCGACGTGTGTCAGCGGTATAAGCCCAGTCAGCTGCAAGCTGCTGGGCAGATGCTGACGCAGGTGCCCGAAGAGCCATGGGCAACAGTTTGTGCCGATTTTGTTGGCCCTCTGCCGAGATCAAAGCATGGGAACACTATGCTTTTGGTTTTCATAGATCGCTTTTCGAAATGGACGGAGATGGTGCCGCTGCGGAGCGCGAATAGCGCGGCTCTCCAAAAGGCATTTCGAGAGCGGATCTTGGCGCGATTCGACACACCAAAGTGCTCATTACGGACAATGGCACCCAATTCACCAGTCGGGCATTCAAGGTGTTTCTGGAGGAGCTTGGGGTGCGTCACCAGTTGACAGCACCATACACACCTCAAGAGAATCCCACTGAGAGGGCCAACAGAACGGTGAAGACGATGATTGCGCAGTTCGCTGGAAGTGACCAGAGGTGCTGGGACGACGCATTGCCGGAGTTGACGTTGGCGGTCAACAGCAGCGTGTCAGCATCCACAGGGTATTCGGCCGCCTTCATCACCCAAGGACGAGAGCCAAGGCTGCCCAAATCACTGTACGACGCGCAAACAATCGGCACAGGGCAGGAGGCACAGAGCCCAGTCGAGAGAGCCAACAAGATGCGCGAAGTGTTTGAGATAGTGCGTCGAAACCTGGAGAGAGCTGGACAGGATCAGGCGCGGCATTACAACCTACGGAGGCGGCAGTGGAAGCCGGCCATAGGTGACAAGGTGTGGGCAAAGGAACGCCACTTGTCGAATGCCGCAGAGGGTTTTGCAGCAAAACTGGCACCACGCTATGGAGGCCCTTATATCGTGGCCAGTTTTGTGTCGCCTGTAATCTGCCGGATCAGGTCGGAGGCCGATAAGCGGACCAGGACGGCGCATGTGGCGGATCTCAAGCCGTGGAGAGGAGACGCGGGTGAGCAAAATTAAAGTTATTTTTTTTTTTCCAAAAAAAAAAGGGAGTGAATACACAGCGAAGTGTATTGCTTCTAATTTGCGAGCAGAAGAAGAAGAAAAAAAACAGCAAAAATTTTGCTAAAAATGCATAATTTCGGCTGCGAAATGCATCTGTGGCTGGAAAACTACAGTTGCCATCGGGATAATTACGGTAGATTGGGTGCGCAACAACAATTTGTTTGAACTGCGCGCGCACGACAGCAAGCAGTGTACAGTACTGCACTGAAAAACTTAGCTGCCAGTGCGTGTGCAATGACAACAGATACAACAACAAAGCAGTGCAAGTGCAAGCAGTACCCACCTGCAATGTAGGCGCCCTTAGCAACAGCGCGCGCGCAGCCGAAATTATATGCATTTCTAAGCGAGAGCGGAAAACAAAAACAAACCGCACGCATTCCAGGCGAAAATTGCACACCCACACCCACAGCGAAGCAAGAGCGAGCGAGAGCAAGCTCAGCGAGCGAGAGCAAGCTCAGCGAGCGCTAGCGCACGAAATCGCCAACAACAAAGCGCACAGCGACGACTAAAACCGCCAACAACAAAACGCACAGCGACAACTAAAACCGCCAACAACAAAACGCACAGCGACAACTAAAATCGCCAACAACAAACACACGGCGGCATATAACGATCGCTAGCGAAGAGATGCCAACAACAATGCAACGCGGCAGAAGAGCTTGCATTGGATGTTCGGCTAGGAGGGCTATGTATGCGTGTGCCAATGGGAGCGTGGGAAAAACGGTATCTGGGCAGTACCGTAGCCTGCCTGGAATTCAGCTATAAGGTGGAAAAGGCTAGAGTGGGCTGAGCGTAGGACACAGGATCCGTTAGATGCTGCCGCCGGCGCAGCGGCGGCGCGGCAGCATGGGGTATAAAATAGGCAGCCGAGCTTGGGCTCGGCCTATTGTTGAAAATTTATGATGGAGAGACACGTCGAAAAGAGCACGCATGGCAAGGGCATCGGCCGGGTACACCCTGCCGATCCGCGGTTGCTGGCCAGCGGCTACGCTGGAGCGGCACAAGGAGCAGGCGGGGTGGACACACCGTTGCCCAGTCGGCGTGCACGACGAGGTAGGGCGCGGCTGCCGCCGGTGAGGTTGCCATTTCATCCGCGCCGGCAGCCGAAGAGACGGCTACGGAGACATCGGCCCTACCTGGAGCTGGAGCCGTCATCCAGCGACGAGGCGAGCGCGACGACGTCTGGCTCGTGGTCGCCGGGCAGTCTGACCAGCGATACCGACGAGGGCACGCGCTGGTCACCCCCGAGCTCGCCCGGTGTCGCGACGGCACCTATGCCGGCAACAGCGTGGGAGAAGCTGGAGGAGGAGCGGTGGGATGAGTCGCTGGTGAGCAGCTACGTGCGCAACGGCCACTATTCGCCGACGCGACCGCTGTGGCGCCCACCACGTCCACCGACCCCGCACCGGGCGATGCCGAGCAGCGACGAGGAGGCAGGCGACGCATACGCGGAAGATGACGAGCCGGTCATCGTCATCGACAGCGACGATGAGCCGGTCGTCGCCGATGAGGAGTATGGCGAGTGGATCGGAGAGGCGGAGGACGAAGTAATAGTCATCTCCGACTCGGAGGAGGAGGAGATAACTGAACCCCCGCGGGTGAGTGCCAGCTACGCTGCCAAGGTGGTGGGGGGTCGGCTGGAGCTCCGCGCCGATATCATCATTACTTGGAGCGAGCCCCTCACCCCGAAGCCCGCGGGGTTCACGCTGGAGGAGATTCCGCCCCCGGAGATGCCGCGGACGCCACAACAGGCGACGCCACCGCCGCCCACACCACCGCCGCCCACACCACCGCCACCCACACCACCGGAGACGGCGATGGACGCCGACGAGGAGTGGCGGCCCATACGGTTGCCCGGCCGGCCCACGCTGCAGCGCCAGACGTCAGAGCCGGCGCCGCCACCGCCCAGGAGGCCGGTCTTGCAGCGGCAGGCATCCGTGCCCGAGGAAGGAACAGCGCAGTGGCGGGAGCTACCGCGCGCGGAATGGCCGCGGGAGGTGGAGGAGCACGCCACCCGGATGGAGGCCCAGGGCAGCGGGCGCACCGCCCGCATCGTCTGGGCAAATGGGAGGAAGCATCGGGTGCGACGGGCACGTACGGGGTGCAGGGCTTTCGCCTTCTATTAAGAAAAAAAAAGTTTGAGAATAAAGGGAAAAATTTTTAAAAAAATTTTTATTTGTCATAGCTTCACCATAAGTTGGGTTGCCAGTTGGGAGTCCTGGCCACCATCGATGCCTGCCACGCGACGAAACCATCCAGTTGTCCGTGCTTGGGCGTAGGCGCGCTTTGCTGGCTGAATCCTCGCGCACTGGCCAGCGATTTGGCTGCGAGCTGTGCGCGAATGAGGAGTGGCCGCAAAATGCCAGCCGGCGTCAAAGTTCGACACCAGGGGTAGTTGCGAACGACATCGATGTGGCCAACTCCCAACAGCAATCCACAATTGGGTCGGCGGCGCCGCAGAGAGACACAGTACGAATTTGGAAAAGCAGCTGCTGACGTGGACGCCTGCAACGGAGAGGACGGCGAGGGATGTCGGAAGGCAGGTGGCCGCCGCACGAGTGCCAACGCCACCGGGGACTACAGCTCAACAGGTGAGTTTTGTAGGAGCGCCCGGCGTGGGCAGAGGCAGCGGCGGCAAATCATGGACGCGGGGCATGCAGTCGGGCATGTGGCTGCTTGCTGGGAGAGCATGGCGGCAGACGCCTGCCACGCAACTGGCTCCACCGGCTCTGAACTTTGGGTGTCGACGAAGCTTGGCAACCGGTCCTCGCGCACTGGCCAGCGTCTTCGCTGCGAGCTGTGCGCGAAAGAGGATCGACCAACAAGCGTACCGACACCAAAGACGCGATACCGGTGTCCAATTTGCGAACGACGTCTGTGGCCCGATCTCCTAGCAGCAGCGCATGAAATGACCGCAGTGCCCCACCGGAGCATCCCCAAGGGTCCAAGGAGCAGCAGCAACCAGCAGAAAAGCATCTCCAGCGGCGAGGAACATCATGCGCCAAATGGGTGAAATGGCCATGGCCGCGCGCACATGCGCCAATGCCACCGGGGGCTGCAAAACCGACAGGCGAGTTTTGCAGCAGCGCCCGGCGTGGGCATTGGCAGCGGCAGGCCATCAGGTCAAAGGGGCATAATGGGAAAAGATGCCCGGCCTGAAAACATAATATTTTGGTAATTTTATGGAAAATTGGAAAAAATATTGTACTTTTCACTCACCGGCAGAACACAGCATTGCCAGCAGTAAGCGGAAATGCAGCTGATGGCGTTAACAGCGCGTTAACAGCGGCGATCAGCGCAAAATGGAGCAGCGCAAAATGGAGCAGCGCAAAACGGAGCAGCGCAGCGGAGACGGGCGCCAAATTCAAACACGATGGTCTCGTGTTTTCCCGAAGGAAGAGGGGAGTGTGAGGAGCAATATAGGTATGCACGTATTAATGTATATGAACGTACGTATTTGCTGTGCGTTTATATGCATATACGTGCATATATATGTTGCTCCACACAGCGACGCGAATACTGTAGGAGCGACCCTCGCACTGGAAAGGGGGTCAAAGTCCTGTTAGAGGCGGTCTCTTTCGCTCCTACAGATTCAGCAATGGGTTCGCGTCGCACGCACGACGATCATCGGGGACCGTTAGCCGAGGTGCCGTTCGTGCCGGGTGATAGTGGTGATCACTTTCACTCGCAGGGCACCAACGGTACTTCGGCCAATGGGAGGCGGTCACGCAATTTGGCGGGCGAGTGGCGTCACCCGAATCACGCCACTTTACCGTTGCTGTGGAGCCGAGGTGCCGTTCGTGCCGGGTGATAGTGGTGATCACTTTCACTCGCAGGGCACCAACGGCACTTCGGCCAATGGGAGGCTGCCACGCAATTTGGCGGGAAAGTGGCGTCACCCGGATCACGCCACTTTACCGTTTGTATGGGCACGAGCGGCTGAAAGGCCCCGCTCCAGAGCCGAACGGGCCCCGTTATCACCCGAAGCAGGGCCTGTGGTTGGGCTATAAAAGGCCACCGGCGGCTCCATACGGGGCTTGAAATGGTTGAGAGTTTTGAGAAAAGTGAGAGGCTTGAGAAAAGTTTGGTGATTAAAGTGATTAGTGAAAGTCAACGCGAGTGGTGAATCAGGACTCCCAGGACTTCAAAGGACAGCAAGGACATCGTGGGGACAGCAAGGACATCGTGGGAACAGCAAGGACATCCAGTGGGAATCCTTGCGACAACAAAGGAGGCAATCAGCAGCATCAGCGGCACCGATCAGGACATCGGTGCATATCAGCGGCTTAAGCGAGGCTTGCACATCTGAGTAAGTTCGCGTAGCCGTGCGCAAGAGAAGTGTTTGTGAGTGAAAACGAAGCTAGTGTTGTGCTGTGAGCGAGTGGGATAGTAGGAGAGGCCTGCATATCTGAGCGAACCGCCAGAGTTTTGTTCAGACCGAAGTCCTGGCGTTTCCCGAATCGTCCCGGTAAACTAGCGTGTTTTAGCACAATACTCTCGCAGCCGGAGTGCGTTGAACCAGCGCTCGGTAGGTGTGCATCGCTTAAGCCAACCAGCGAGCCAGCATAACTTTAAGTGACGTGTACATTTTAAACTTATTCAAGAGAATATATATTTACGCTATAAACCTAAATTCACAAGTGACTAATTATTATCGCAGGGGCTTCAACAAATAAATTTGTTGGCACGAATCCACAGTCAGCTGAAACTAGCCCAGCTTAGACTCGGGATAAACCGAAGGTTCGTTACAATATATATATAAAAAGAAAAATAACAAACAAAAAAATTGCAAACATCGTAAATAAAAAAAAAAAAAATAAAAAAAAACATCAAGAATTAATCACTAATCTCCGGACAGGCAACTCGTCGTGTCCCTACTTCTTATTACAATTGCTAAAGCTCGGATCACCGACTACTCCCACTCACGAAACACGAAATTGACACGCCCCACTTGTATGAAGCTCTTCTAGCTAGGAACAGGATGCTTATAACAGAGATTCAAAATTTAATGGTCACAGTAACGCTGGCGAGTTCAAACATAATAAGTCCCACAATATTTGATAATCAAGATTTGGAGTCAATATTAACTGAGCACCCCACATCTGTCCCCATTGTCTATCTGATGGAAGCTTCCAACATAAGGGTACTACAGTCCGATAACATAATACACATAATCATAAATTATCCCATGATTAAGTCTATATGTAAGAAGGTCAGCATTTTCCCGGTCTCGCACGAACACATCGTGCTACAGCTGGATGACGACACCGTAGCGGAGTGTGACAACGAGGCACTGACGGTTACTAGCTGCGCAGCAACAACATATGCGCCCTTCTGCAAGCTGGCGGTACATGACACTTGCGCCCGTCGACCACATTTGGGATCCGTGGCACTCTGCCGCACACAACCCAGCCACTTGGAGACTGTCACCCAAGTAGACGACGGCGTTCTGATCATAAACGAAAGCCCGGCCCAGGTGACCACGGGCGACGGCCCAACAATATCAGTAAACGGCACCTTCCTCGTCACTTTCGAAACGTCGGCCATAATCAACGGGACCAAGTACGGAACCAGAGCGAAACCCTTAGCAAGAAACCAGGCATCGCCGTGTCACTTCTACTCAACGTGATCAGCCACGACCCAGTCCTCAGCATGCCACACCTTCAGAGGATGAATCACCACAACCTACGCGTTATCCAAGAGCTCCAAGAAGAGGTCCAATCTGCCGGGTCACCCAAAATCTGGCTTATCATTGTCACCGGGATCAGCGTCATCATCAGTGGCTCCACACTCATCCACTTAGTCTGGAGGAGAAGACGAGCCTCGCACGAGATCCAGGGGGTGATTGGAGATTTTAGTTTGAACGAGGTCAGTCAAAATCTTAAGGGGAGAGTAGTTAACACAAACATAGCATAAGCATAGTTCTCTCTCAATTGCCGAAGCTTGTGACATGGTGCTGACGAAACTGTATTAAATTCAGCGCCCTGACCACAGCGGACAGCAACAGTAATCTGACTCCTTACATTTGTGTGCGGGTGTCAGCATTATTGTCGAGCAAATCGGCACGCCGATTCGCTGTCCCACACTTTAGTTTTCTGTTTCGTATTCACGAGAAAACGTCACGATAAATTCATTACTCCGGCACCAGCCGTAAATCAAAAGTTCTTTTATTCTCTCAGCCTAAGCGAGAGTCAACTTGAAAAATAACTTATTTTATACATATATACATATATTAAAATAAAGTTAAAACAAGAGATACATATCCTTGTCGTTTTACTACAATTTATTTTAAATCTTTATATTTATATATTTATACACATCTACACATATATTTCTATTTGCATTTAAATTTTTATAGGTATTTGTGCTAATTGTGTCTCCGCTTTGCTCTGCCATCCATATATAAAAATATACTAAACATATGTACATTCATATATCCATATGAATGTACAACTAGAGCAGCGACACAATTAACACATAATTAATAAACTTATTAACAAAACACACATATATAATAAATAATAAATATATTCCATTTGTTGGTCCGTGTGCAAATGCTAGTGATCGCATTTAGAAAAATTTACCGATAACAAGAGTTCATCGACAGCCGCCACAATTCCGTGGCGATACTTTGTGTCTTTAGAGATCACAGCGCGCAACTATCGTTTTGTTACCGATAGTTAAAATAATAAGAAAACATATAAAGAGAAAAAAAATTAATATTACTGATTACAATTAAAAATAAAAGTAAAATAAAATTATTTAAAAACAAATTATACAAAACAGGACGGGAATTAATTAAATAATAATTACAATAAAATCGTATATTTTAAAAATCTAAATTTTTTTTTAATATTCTTACATATACTCTTTTATTTTTTTATTTTTTTAATTTTTACTTTTTTTTCGTATATTTCGTTTTGCATTTTTCCTGTTTCTTTTTGCGGACTTAACTAATATTCTTGTCGTTTGTTTTTTGTTATTTTTCTCTTTTTTTGTGTTTTTATTAATTTTTCACTAAATAAACCGTTTCTTTTTTGGTCTAAAAAGTTTCGATTCGGTTATCGAAACTTGCCTTCATCGCCGACTCTCCGAGTAAGCCTCCATGTCCGATCATGCTAGCCGAGCGCAACTGAGTGTACCCGCCCCACGTCTGATCAAGCGCAGTGCTTCCGCATCTCCCATTCCGTCCGGGAAACTACCGACCACCAGCACTTTCAAGCGCAGTCCAGTCGTTACCAGGTCCAGTCCGAAGCCCGCTAGTTCAATTAATATGTCTTTGTCCGATTTCATCGCGGCTGCGGATAGGCTCATTAAATTCGAAGCCCGCATCGACGGTCCCGCCACCCATGCGGCTCAGCTCCGGGCCTTCGAGATCCGCCGGCATCGTGTCAATGCCAATGCGTTAGTCGCCGAGTGCCCGCTCACGAACTATGGCTTTGCATCGGCCTGGGACGCCTTGTGTGACCGGTACGAAAACAAGCGACTGTTAGTGAACAGCCAGCTTAAGATCCTTCTCAATCTCCCCAAGGTCACCAAGGAATCAGGCGCGGCTCTCATAGAGTTGCATGGCACCACTCATCGATGTGTCACTGCCATCGAGCAAGCTCAGATCTCTACGGAGAACTGGGATTGTATCCTTGTGTTCTTGTGCACTTCCAAGTTACCTGAAAACACTCAATCTCTTTGGGAGCATTCGCTCATTAGAAAATCAGGCATCCCAGCCTGGACAGACGTAAGTCTCTTCATTAGCGAACATGCTCGCGCGCTTGAAGCTATGGAGGGTGATAAGCCCATCCCAAAGGTCACAGGTGCAGATCCGAGATCTACGATCACCACCTCTCATAGAAAAGTTCATACCTTCGAGACACAAGTCCATTCTAAGCCCAAAAAGTGTGATTCGTGTAGTAAAGAGAACCATCCGGTTCGACTGTGTCCTCGTTTTGTCCAAATGTTCCTTGCAGCGCGCGAGACCTACATATTGCGAAAGCAACTCTGTCTGAATTGCTTTGCGCAAGGTCATCAGCTGCGTGACTGCACCAGCATCCATAATTGCGCCAAGTGCAAGGGGAGGCACAATACACTGCTTCACCGTGAAGGCTCCACGGCAACCAGCTCCTCGGCCGTAACCGCTTCGACTCCAGGTACGTCCGAAGTACCTCGTAATGTCCAGTCATATTTCGCGGCCAGTACTCAAGGAGTCCTGCTCGGTACGGCTGTAATTGACGTGTGTCATTTGGGTCACATATCCGGCCAGGCATCTAATCGATTCGGGGTCTGAGGCTACGTTAGGTCACTCTGTGGCAACACAGACGAAAAAACTTTGTGACTTCCATATCGGCACTCCGATGAAACCAAGACTCCGCATTGAGGCCTCAGCCTTGTTCATCCCACGACTTTTCGGCAATCTGCCATCGTACCCCATTCCACAACAGCTCTAAAACAATCTGCCCGACATCTTATTAGCTGATCAACTCTTCTTCAAGAGCGCTCGAATTGACGTTCTTTTAGGTGCGGATATCCTTCCGTCGATCGTTCTGGGGGGCTTTATGGGCCAAGAGACAATCTTTGGCTGGATTCTTACGGGTCCAGTCACTAAGAAGCCTCAAGAGTCGATTTCCGCTTTCACGACTAGAGTTACTATCCTCCACGATGAAAAACTCGATCACCTCAATAACAAATTTTACGAGGTGGAGAATCTCCCCAAGGTAGCCAGTGGACCAGACTCTGCGTGTGAGGATAACTTTGTCCGAACCACACGGAGAGATAAGTCTGGCTCCTACGTCGTGACTCTTCCGTCCAAAAATCCGGACCATTATGACTTAGGTCATTCGCGATCCATCGCGCTTGGGCAGTTTCTCAAGAATGAGAGTAGATTGTTTAAGAACCCGACACTCAAGGCCGAATACGAAGCTATCCTGCTATCTTGACTTGGGTCATATGAAGCCAGTATCTACACATTGCAATCCTGCAATAAGCAACTTTTATTTGCCTCACCATGCTGTCTTCAAGCCCAACAGCACCACCACCAAAGTGAGGGTGGTGTTCAATGCTTCGTGCCTATCTTCCAATGGTAAGAGCCTGAATGATATCCTTCATCCCGGCCCGGTCCTTCAGTCCGACCTCACGATGAAAATCCTCCAATGGCGATACTATAGATACGTGTTCAATGCCGATATCACAAAGATGTATCGCCAAATTCGTGTTGATTCAAAACACACCCCTTTCCAGCGGATCCTGTTCCGTAAGTCAGACGGCAACATCGGGGACTTCGAGCTAAGCACCGTCACTTTTGGAGTAAACTGTGTTCTCTTCCTGGCTTTAGGAGTTCTCAAACAGCTCGCAGATGACGTGAGATCCCGTTTGCCTCTCACCAGCAAGGTCATCTCCGAGTGCATTTACGTCGATGACGTACTTGCAGGAGCACACTCCAAAGAAAAGGTGATCGCAACCATCGCCGAACTCACAGAAGTTCTGGAGACTGCGGGGTTTCTTTTAAGGAAGTGGCAATCCAATTCCATGGACTGTTTGAAGGCTATCCCGAAGAGTCATCGGCTGGGCGAGGACTTCTTAGATCTAGAAGATTCAAGCACAGCAAAGACTCTAGGCCTACGTTGGCAAGCGCAAGCCGATCTTTTCCTTTTTTGGCCTACTGACATTCCTCTCCAGGAGACCTACACAAAAAGGTCGGTCCTTTCACAGATCGCCAAGTTGTTCGAACCTGCAGGGTGGCTGGCAACTTTTGTCATTCGGGAAAAAATATTTATGCAAGCGCTCTGGCTACGCGGTTTAGGTTGGGACCAACCTCTGCCTGGTGTTCTCCTCACCCAATGGCAAGAGTTTATCCTCAGCTTCTCCAGGCTTCGGGATATTCGTGTGTCTCGATGGGTACATTTCCAACCTCGAGCCACTATCCAATTTCATGGGTTTTGTGACGCATCTGAGCGTGCGTACGGAGCGGCTGTCTATCTCCGAGTAGAACTTGGCAACCAAAAAAAAAAAAAGGGACAACTTGAAGTAAAAAAACAAAACAAAAAAAAAAATATATATATATATATATATATATATATAAATAACAAACAAAAAAATTGCAAACATCGTAAATAAAAAAAAAAAAGGGACAACTTGAAGTGAAAAAAAAAAAAAAAAATATATATATATATATATATATATATATATATATATATATATATATATATATATATATATATATATATATATAAATAAAAAGAAAAATAACAAACAAAAGAATTGCAAAAAAAAAAAAAAAAAAAAAAAAAAAAACATCTAGAATTAATCACTTCTCTCCGGACAGGCAACTCGTCGTGTCCCTACTTCTTATTACAATTGCTAAAGCTCGGATCACCAACTACTCCCACTCACGAAACACGAAATTGACACGCCCCACTTGTATGAAGCTCTTCTAGCTAGGAACAGGATGCTTATAACAGAGATTCAAAATTTAATGGTCACAGTAACGCTGGCGAGTTCAAACATAATAAATCCCACAATATTTGATAATCAAGATTTGGAGTCAATATTAACTGAGCACCCCACATCTGTCCCCATTGTCTGTCTGATGGAAGCTTCCAACATAAGGGTACTACAGTCCGATAACATAATACACAGAATCATAAATTATCCCATGATTAAGTCTATATGTAAGAAGGTCAGCATTTTCCCGGTCTCGCACGAACACATCGTGCTACAGCTGGATGACGACACCGTAGCGGAGTGTGACAACGAGGCACTGACGGTTACTAGCTGCGCAGCAACAACATATGCGCCCTTCTGCAAGCTGGCGGTACATGACACTTGCGCCCGTCGACCACATTTGGGATCCGTGGCACTCTGCCGCACACAACCCAGCCACTTGGAGACTGTCACCCAAGTAGACGACGGCGTTCTGATCATAAACGAAAGCCCGGCCCAGGTGACCACGGGCGACGGCCCAACAATATCAGTAAACGGCACCTTCCTCGTCACTTTCGAAACGTCGGCCATAATCAACGGGACCAAGTACGGAACCAGAGCGAAGCCCTTAGCAAGAAACCAGGCATCGCCGTGTCACCTCTACTCAACGTGATCAGCCACGACCCAGTCCTCAGCATGCCACACCTTCAGAGGATGAATCACCACAACCTACGCGTTATCCAAAAGCTCCAAGAAGAGGTCCAATCTGCCGGGTCACCCAAAATCTGGCTTATCATTGTCACCGGGATCAGCGTCATCATCAGTGGCTCCACACTCATCCACTTAGTCTGGAGGAGAAGACGAGCCTCGCACGAGATCCAGGGGGTGATTGGAGATTTTAGTTTGAACGAGGTCGGTCAAAATCTTAAGGGGAGAGTAGTTAACACAAACATAGCATAAGCATTTTTCTCTCTCACTTGCCGAAGCTTGTGACATGGTGCTGACGAAACTGTATTAAATTCAGCGCCCTGACCACAGCGGACAGCAACAGTAATCTGACTCCTTACATTTGTGTGCGGGTGTCAGCATTATTGTCGAGCAAATCGGCACGCCGATTCGCTGTCCCACACTTTAGTTTTAGTTCTGTTTCGTATTCACGAGAAAACGTCACGATAAATTCATTACTCCGGCACCAGCCGTAAATCAAAAGTTCTTTTATTCTCTCAGCCTAAGCGAGAGTCAACTTGAAAAATAACTTATTTTATACATATATACATATATTAAAATAAATAAAGTTAAAACAAGAGATACATATCCTTGTCGTTTTACTACAATTTATTTTAAATCTTTATATTTATATATTTATACACATCTACACATATATTTCTATTTGCATTTAAATTTTTATAGGTATTTGTGCTAATTGTGTCTCCGCTTTGCTCTGCCATCCATATATAAAAATATACTAAACATATGTACATTCATATATCCATATGAATGTACAACTAGAGCAGCGACACAATTAACACATAATTAATAAACTTATTAACAAAACACACATATATAATAAATAATAAATATATTCCATTTGTTGGTCCGTGTGCAAATGCTAGTGATCGCATTTAGAAAAATTTACCGATAACAAGAGTTCATCGACAGCCGCCACAATTCCGTGGCGATACTTTGTGTCTTTAGAGATCACAGCGCGCAACTATCGTTTTGTTACCGATAGTTAAAATAATAAGAAAACATATAAAGAGAAAAAAAATTAATATTACTGATTACAATTAAAAATAAAAGTAAAATAAAATTATTTAAAAACAAATTATACAAAACAGGACGGGAATTAATTAAATAATAATTACAATAAAATCGTATATTTTAAAAATCTAAATTTTTTTTTAATATTCTTACATATACTCTTTTATTTTTTTATTTTTTTAATTTTTACTTTTTTTTCGTATATTTCGTTTTGCATTTTTCCTGTTTCTTTTTGCGGACTTAACTAATATTCTTGTCGTTTGTTTTTTGTAGTTTTTCTCTTTTTTTGTGTTTTTATTTATTTTTCACTAAATAAACCGTTTCTTTTTTGGTCTAAAAAGTTTCGATTCGGTTATCGAAACTTGCCTTCATCGCCGACTCTCCGGGTAAGCCTCCATGTCCGATCGTGCTAGCCGAGCGCAGCTGAGTGTACCCGCCCCACGTCTGATCAAGCGCAGTGCTTCCGCATCTCCCATTCCGTCCGGGAAACTACCGACCACCAGCACTTTCAGCCGATACCAGGTCCAGTCCGAAGCCCGCTAGTTCAATTAATATGTCTTTGTCCGATTTCATCGCGGCTGCGGATAGGCTCATTAAATTCGAAGCCCGCATCGACGGTCCCGGAGATTCTAACGCCACCCATGCGGCTCAGCTCCGGGCCTTCGAGATCCGCCGGCATCGTGTCAAGACATTATGGGATGATCCTGAGCAGCAGTATAAGGTCTGTGCCCGAGCGTTGAGCCAAGGGGCGAGCAGTGGCGAAGTTGAAGCCATGGAGGCTAAATTCGACAACTGCTATAGTGTGTATGAACGGTGTACGACTCACCTGGAAGTGCAATTCGATGAACTTTCCGCATCGAGTACACCGCCCGCTATGTCCGCTCCTTTCGCCTCGTCTGGAGGCTGTCGTCTTCCACCCGGTGATACGGAAGTGTTCCATGGCGACTACTTGCGCTGGCCGACACTCCATGATCTTTTCACTGCAATTTACATCTAAAATCCGCGCCTGACTCCGGTGGAAAAGTAATTCCACCTCAACTCAAAAACAGCAGGTGATGCCAATGCCTTAGTCGCCGAGTGCCCGCTCACGAACTATGGCTTTGCATCGGCCTGGGACGCCTTGTGTGACCGGTACGAAAACAAGCGACTGTTAGTGAACAGCCAGCTTAAGATCCTTCTCATTCTCCCCAAGGTCACCAAAGAATCAGGCGCGGCTCTCATAGAGTTGCATGGCACCATTCATCGGTGTGTCACTGCCATCGAGCAAGCTCAGATCTCTACGGAGAACTGGGATTGTATCCTTGTGTTCTTGTGCACTTCCAAGTTACCTGAACACACTCAATCTCTTTGGGGGCATTCGCTCATTAGAAAATCAGACATCCCAGCCTGGACAGACGTAAGTCTCTTCATTAGCGAACATGCTCGCGCGCTTGAAGCTAGGGAGGGTGATAAGCCCATCCCAAAGGTCCCAGGTGCAGATCCGAGATCTACGATCACCACCTCTCATAGAAAAGTTCATACCTTCGAGACACAAGTCCATTCTAAGCCCAAAAAGTGTGATTTGTGTAGTAAAGAGAACCATCCGGTTCGACTGTGTCCTCGTTTTGTCCAAATGTTCCTTGCAGCGCGCGAGACCTACATATTGCGAAAGCAACTCTGTCTGAATTGCTTTGCGCAAGGTCATCAGCTGCGTGACTGCACCAGCATCCATAATTGCGCCAAGTGCAAGGGGAGGCACAATACACTGCTTCACCGTGAAGGCTCCACGGCAACCAGCTCCTCGGCCGTAACCGCTTCGACTCCAGGTACGTCCGAAGTACCTCGTAATGTCCAGTCATATTTCGCGGCCAGTCCTCAAGGAGTCCTGCTCGGTACGGCTGTAATTGACGTGTGTCATTTGGGTCACATATCCGGCCAGGCATCTAATCGATTCGGGGTCTGAGGCTACGTTAGGTCACTCTGTGGCAACACAGACGAAAAAACTTTGTGACTTCCATATCGGCACTCCGATGAAACCAAGACTCCGCATTGAGGCCTCAGCCTTGTTCATCCCACGACTTTTCGGCAATCTGCCATCGTACCCCATTCCGCAACAGCTCTAAAACAATCTGCCCGACATCTTATTAGCTGATCAACTCTTCTTCAAGAGCGCTCAAATTGACGTTCTTTTAGGTGCGGATATCCTTCCGTCGATCGTTCTGGGGGGCTTTATGGGCCAAGAGACAATCTTTGGCTGGATTCTTACGGGTCCAGTCACTAAGAAGCCTCAAGAGTCGATTTCCGCTTTCACGACTAGAGTTACTATCCTCCACGATGAAAAACTCGATCACCTCAATAACAAATTTTACGAGGTGGAGAATCTCCCCAAGGTAGCCAGTGGACCAGACTCTGCGTGTGAGGATAACTTTGTCCGAACCACACGGAGAGACAAGTCTGGCTCCTACGTCGTGACTCTTCCGTCCAAAAATCCGGACCATTATGACTTAGGTCATTCGCGATCCATCGCGCTTGGGCAGTTTCTCAAGAATGAGAGTAGATTGTTTAAGAACCCGACACTCAAGGCCGAATACGAAGCTATCCTGCAAGAGTATCTTGACTTGGGTCATATGAAGCCAGTATCTACACATTGCAATCCTGCAATAAGCAACTTTTATTTGCCTCACCATGCTGTCTTCAAGCCCGACAGCACCACCACCAAAGTGAGGGTGGTGTTCAATGCTTCGTGCCTATCTTCCAATGGTAAGAGCCTGAATGATATCCTTCATCCCGGCCCGGTCCTTCAGTCCGACCGCACGATGCAAATCCTCCAATGGCGATACTATAGATACGTGTTCAATGCCGATATCACAAAGATGTATCGCCAAATTCGTGTTGATTCAAAACACACCCCTTTCCAGCGGATCCTGTTCCGTAAGCCAGACGGCAACATCGGGGACTTCGAGCTAAGCACCGTCACTTTTGGAGTAAACTGTGTTCTCTTCCTGGCTTTAGGAGTTCTCAAACAGCTCGCAGATGACGTGAGATCCCGTTTGCCTCTCACCAGCAAGGTCATCTCCGAGTGCATGTACGTCGATGACGTACTTGCAGGAGCACACTCCAAAGAAAAGGTGATCGCAACCATCGCCGAACTCACAGAAGTTCTGGAGACTGCGGGGTTTCTTTTAAGGAAGTGGACATCCAATTCCATGGACTGTTTGAAGGCTATCCCGAAGAGTCATCGGCTGTGCGAGGACTTCTTAGAGCTAGAAGATTCAAGCACAGCAAAGACTCTAGGCCTACGTTGGCAAGCGCAAGCCGATCTTTTCCTTTTTTGGCCTACTGACATTCCTCTCCAGGAGACCTACACAAAAAGGTCGGTCCTTTCACAGATCGCCAAGTTGTTCGAACCTGCAGGGTGGCTGGTACCTTTTGTCATTCGGGAAAAAATATTTATGCAAGCGCTCTGGCTACGCGGTTTAGGTTGGGACCAACCTCTGCCTGGTGTTCTCCTCACCCAATGGCAAGAGTTTATCCTCAGCTTCTCCAGGCTTCGGGATATTCGTGTGTCTCGATGGGTACATTTCCAACCTCGAGTCACTATCAAATTTCATGGGTTTTGTGACGCATCTGAGCGTGCGTACGGAGCGGCTGTCTATCTCCGAGTAGAACTTGGCAACCAAATCTTCGTCAATCTGCTCTCCGCCAAAACGAGAGTCGCTCGGATCAAATCCCTTTCTATACCCCGCTTGGAGCTTTGCGGTGCTGTCCTACTGACCGGTTTTCAGTCTTTTTACTGGACCGACTCGACCATCGTTTTAGCCTGGCTAAACAAGCCGGCCCGCAATTGGACAACTTTCGTCGCTAATCGGATTAGTAAAATAACTGAACTCACCAATCCTGGTGACTGGCATCACGTTAGCTCAGAACAGAATCCAGCAGACTTAGCTAGCAAGCGGGCTCATCCACAAGAGCTCCTCTCAAATCCGCTATGGCTCCATGGACCATATTAACTTCGACTTTCCCACTCCCACTGGCCTCTCCTTCCCGCTCCTAACTTGGAGACGGTTATGGAACAAAAGCCCTTCAAATGTCTCCCGGCAACTTCGTCACCTCCAGTTGAATTCCTGAGCAGGTTCTCAGAATTCCAAACAACACTATTCGTGACTGCATGGATCTTCCGATTTTTTAAAAGATGAAAGAAAACTCCCGTGCCTTCGTCATTATAGCTCAGCGCTAGCGAATTAAATAAAGCTCAAACCCGTCTAATCATTTTGAGCCAACGGATGAAATACTCCAAAGAGATCAACTGTCTGCGTCATAAGCAACAACTTCCGATCTCTAGTTCAATCTGCAACCTCAATCCTTTTCTGGATAAAGGGGGAGTCCTGAGAGCATGCTATAAGAGCTTCCGCCTCCTTAACCTACGATGAACGACATCCAATCATCGTACCATATGGCTGCTCTTTTTCAAGGCTTTTGGTCCACTTCACCCATCGCATATCCTTGCATGGTGGAAACCAGCTAACTATGCGAATCATCCATTCGCAATTTTGGATCCCCAAACTGAAGGTCCTCATCAAATCGGTCATAAACTCATGCAAATCCTGCGTAGTTTATCGCAAGCGTCACCAAACGCAAATGATGGGCGACCTGCCAACTGAGCGGACAACCTTCTCCAGGCCCTTCACATTCGTAGGCGTCGACTTTGCAGGCCCCTTCGATGTGAAGAACTACACCGAACGCGCCTGAATCATTACAAAGGGATACGTCTGCGTGTTTGTGTGTTTCAGCACCAAGGCCATCCACCTCGAGGTCACCTCCGACCTAACCACTGAGAAATTCTTAGCGGCATTCTCCCGCTTGGTGTCTCGGCAAAGACTCTTTTCCGACAACGGGAAGACGTTTGTCGGAGCTGCGAAAATCTTGCGGAAGACTTTTTGGAATCTTTCAGATCCGAGGTGCTTGCAAAGCACACTCTCCATCGCCTATACTGGCATTTTAATCCACCGAGTGCCCCCACATGGGTGGCTTGTGGAAAGCAGGGGTGAAGAGTTTCAAGGCCCTATTCTACAAATCCACCGCCACGACAAAATATACTTTCGAAGAGCTTTCAACCCTCTTGCCGAGAATAGAAGCCTGTCTCAACTCAAGACCTCTAGCACCATTGTCCGAGGATTCCACCGACCTACTAGCCCTTACTCCGGGTCATTTCCTAGTCGGTGGGTCTCTTCTCTCAATTACTAAGCCCAGAATTACGGAAGACACGATGTCTATTCTGAATCGCTGGCAGCGACTTAAGGCTCTTCACCAACAATTTTGTTTCCGTTGGAAGGAAGAGTACCTTAAGGAGCTGCATAAACGTAATACATGGCAGTCGTTGTCAAGGACGACAACGTCGCCATCAACGCTAATGCAGCACGTTCGAAAATATCGAACTTCAACATCGATACCATCCTCCAAATGGACCCGCAGCTCATTTGCCAGACGCCAATTCGGCAGGTCGAGCTCCTCTCAAATCCGCTATGGCTACATGGACCATATTAACTTCGACTTTCCCACTCCCACTGGCCTCTCCTTCCCGCTCCTAACTTGGAGACGGTTATGGAACAAAAGCCCTTCAAATGTCTCGCGGCAACTTCGTCGCCTCCAGTTAGGAATTCAGCAGGTTCTCAGAATTCCAAACAGCACTATTCGTGACTGCATGGATCTTCCGATTTTTTAAAAGATGCAAAAAAACTCCCGTGCCTTCGTCATTAGAGCTCAGCGCTAGCGAATTAAATAAAGCTCAAACCCGTCTAATCATTTTGAGCCAACGGATGAAATACTCCAAAGAGATCAACTGTCTGCGTCATAAGCAACAACTTCCGATCTCTAGTTCAATCTGCAACCTCAATCCTTTTCTGGATAAAGGGGGAGTCCTGAGAGCATGCTATAAGAGCTTCCGCCTCCTTAACCTACGATGAACGACATCCAATCATCGTACCATATGGCTGCTCCTTTTCAAGGCTTTTGGTCCACTTCACCCATCGCATATCCTTGCATGGTGGAAACCAGCTAACTATGCGAATCATCCATTCGCAATTTTGGATCCCCAAACTGAAGGTCCTCATAAAATCGGTCATAAACTCATGCAAATCCTGCGTAGTTTATCGCAAGCGTCACCAAACACAAATGATGGGCGACCTGCCAACTGAGCGGACAACCTTCTCCAGGCCCTTCACATTCGTAGGCGTCGACTTTGCAGGCCCCTTCGATGTGAAGAACTACACCGGACGCGCCTGAATCATTACAAAGGGGTACGTCTGCGTGTTTGTGTGTTTCAGCACCAAGGCCATCCACCTCGAGGTCACCTCCGACCTAACCACTGAGAAATTCTTAGCGGCATTCTCCCGCTTGGTGTCTCGGCAAAGACTCTTTTCCGACAACGGGAAGACGTTTGTCGGAGCTGCGAAAATCTTGCGGAAGACTTTTTGGAATCTTTCAGATCCGAGGTGCTTGCAAAGCACACTCTCCATCGCCTATCCTGGCATTTTAATCCACCGAGTGCCCCCCACATGGGTGGCTTGTGGAAAGCAGGGGTGAAGAGTTTCAAGGCCCTATTCTACAAATCCACCGCCACGACAAAATATACTTTCGAAGAGCTTTCAACCCTCTTGGCGAGAATAGATGCCTGTCTCAACTCAAGACCTCTAGCACCATTGTCCGAGGATTCCACCGACCTACTAGCCCCTACTCCGGGTCATTTCCTAGTCGGTGGGCCTCATCTCTCAATTACTAAGCCCAGAATTACGGTAGACGCGATGTCTATTCTGAATCGCTGACAGCGACTTAAGGCTTTTCACCAACAATTTTGTTTCCGTTGGAAGGAAGAGTACCTTAAGGAGCTGCATAAACGTAATAAATGGCAGTCGTTGTCAAGGACGACAACGTCGCCATCAACGAATCCTACCAACGGAGGGCAATAACCATGTGCTGTCCAACTAACTCTGTATGTGCATCGATTTCCATCACTCATGCTCGACACATCTCTCCTTTACAGCTATGCCACCAGCCACTCATCCTGTGCAGATACCCGGCATCAACTCCTTCCGATGCCGAGTGTGCAGAGGAATCCACACTCTGCGGATGTGCAGGCGGTTCCTGGGCCTTCCGGCCGAAAAACGTACTGCGCGAACTGTCTGGCGCATCAGCACTCCGGGCAGTCCTGCCGTAGCAAGGCTAAATGCAAGACGTGTGGCCAGAGCCATCACACTCTGCTGCGCCTGCCCGGAGCTCGTCGCTGACAGCGACGTCGCCCCGCTGCAGCCGGGACATCCACACGATAAGAAGGATCCCGCAAAGGACGACGCCTCCAGGCAGTGTCCAAGTCTACGAGGGAAGATACGCCGGCACTGAGCACGCTAATGCAGCACGTTCGAAAATATCGAACTTCAACATCGATACCATCCTCCAAATGGACCCGCAGCTCATTTGCCAGACGCCAATTCGGCAGGTCGAGCACGCAGCTAATCCGACTGGGATTACGCTCGCCGACAGCAATTGGGCTCGACCCAGTACGGTGTCTGTTGTTCTGGGGGCTGACGTGTATCCTCACGTCATCCTTCCGGGAATCGTCCCCAGCATTGACGGTCGTCCCATGGCCCAGAGCACCGTCTTCGGGTGGGTCCTTTCGGGTTCCTGCGTGTAGTCCTGCACGGTCATATATTGCAATCCTTGCTGGTGGGGGGGGGGGGGGGGGGGGGGGGGGGGTGAGTATGTTAATGCCAGATCCCATTAACAGGATTGCTCCTCCCCCACACAGCCCTATTATGCTATTAACAGGTTGCTGTTAATAGCATAACTGCTTGCTCTCAACACTTGGCCTTCCGCCAAGTACTCCCATTTTTTTACTCCTAATTATTGACTTCCTGTTCTACTACGTGTGAAATACAACATCATCGCCATCTTATGCGACATTTAAATTGAATCTTTATCTGACCGCTCCACCCTACAACAATATATAAAAGACAGCTGTGAAAAGTTTTCCAGCACTTATAACTCGAGATCTGCTGGACCAATTTTCATGGTTTTGAATTTGTTGGATTTGTCTCTGCTACAAGTAGGATAGCAGATCTTAAAAATACTGAAAAAATTTCACGAATACTTGAAAAACGCGGTTTTTTCCTAAAGTTTCAAATTTCCATTAATACTCAGTAGGCTTTTTAACAGTGACAACTTCCTTCGGTCCTGCTCTCATATTATACAATAGTATAGAAGTAAATAAACAAATGTAGTCAGTCAGTTTACGGCACAGCCTCAGGCAAACCTGATTATTCATAAAAGAGCTAATTTTATAAAAAAAAAAAAATAAAAATTTGTTCTGTGCGAGGGCATATTCAGTATTACTATTATTAAAAATGCCGCGTCCTAGAAGATCTAATCTTTCCCGGCGAACCCATAATGCAATTAGGCAACGGAATAACGCGAGTCAATTATCTGACGAAGAACGCTACGCCACGCTAGTTCCCAGCAAGGAAGGGCCTTAATTCGTGCTTCTCAAAGAGAGGCAGTCCGTGAAACGGCAATAAGAAACGGTTCAAGGATTTTATTATCTGGCGATTTCCGACAAACACTACCAGTAATTTCAAGATCTACTGCTGCCGACGAAATAAACGCTTGCCTCAAAGCATCAAAGCTGTGGCGATATGTAACCAAACTTCAACTGTCTGTAAATATGAGAGTTGCATTGTTGAACGGTCTATCTGCTGATGATTTCTCGAAGCAATTGCTGAATATCGGTAATGGCCGTATTCCTGTTGACGAATCGAGTGGCTTGATTTCATTTCCTCAAAATTTTTGCAATATCGTCTCATTAAAAGATGAGCTTATCAACAAAGTATTTCCGAATATCATTGGTCTCCACAAAAATACTAAATAGTTAAGTGAGCGAGCAATTTTGGCGGCTAAAAAAAAAGATGTGGATAACCATAATCTTATAAATCAAAATAAAATCGTTGGTACTATGTATTCATTAAAATCTATCGACTGTGTAAAAAACGAAGAAGAATCCACTAATTATCCAACTGAATTTTTGAACTCCTTGGATGTACCTGGTTTACCACCGCACAATTTACAACTGACTATTTGTGGCCTCAATCTAGAAAATGCGTATTTTTCTCATGGTCAATTGTACGTGGCAAGCTCACGTGTTGGCAAACCATCCGCATTATTTGTTCTTGCACCTAACCAAAAAACAAAGAATGTCGTTTAGAACAATGTGCTTGAATGAAAATCCGATTAATAAATAAATCAGAGTGTATCCCAACCTGAATAGCTTTCAACAATTTTTTACCTAGAAATAATGGATAGGGCAATGCAACGTTTGCCGGGCCAGCTAGTTTATACATAAACAGACTGCCGCTCTGCCGGCAAAACATGTAATACATAAGCGATCCGCTGCTCTGCCGGCGTCTCTGGCAGCGATTTTTACTGTACTTGACAATTGTCATAGAATTAAGAATTCATATAATAAACTGACTCGAAACAAAGCGGATGTGGTCTTGCTAAACAAAATACATAATACAATGTATTTCAGTTTTGAAATCACAATTTCGAAGTGCAGTGGCGCTCGATCGCGAAGACATGGGCTCGAAACTAAAGCGGAATTAATGTTTATTTTCGTTATTGTTTAAAAATATTTATATAGTTAAATGAGTTTTCTATTACTCTTATATTATTCAATACATCAATATTGTAATTTTAGCCATATTAAATAAGCGTTCTTATTAGAAGTAGTATATAGTCGAGCACTCTCGACTAAAGTTTTCTTACTTGTTTATTTCAGTTCAATGAAAAAGTGGGTAAATAGTAATATATAAAAATACCTTCTTACCTATGAGATCTAACTTCGTTTGTGTAACTATGCGGTAAAATCTAGCTGAAGGTGGACTGGCGATTTGAATTTCAACGGTAAAGTCCTCTCCGGAATTTAGATCTTCAGTCGAGCTACATAAAAAATGATGATTAGACTTATTTGTTAATATTAGTGATCATTATTATACCCTGAACCCATTGAATATGGGAAATCAGGGTATAAGGGTTTTGTTGAAATGTATGTAACAGGCAGACGGAGACGTGGCAGACCCCACAAAGTATATATTCTCGATCAGGCCGACGAGCTGAGTCGATTCGGCCCTGTCCGTCTATCTGTCCGTCCGTCCGTCTGTCCGTATGTTTGAACGCGTCGATTTCAGAAGGTATAAAAGCCAGAGACTTCAACTTTTTTTTAAAATGTCCGTATATACAGCGCGCATATCAAGTTTATCACTAAACAAGTAAGAAAGCTCTAGTCGAGACTGCTCGACTACGAGATCCCCTGAACCCTTCGAGCAACTGATATTTCAATAATAATTCGCACATACACACGCACACACACACACACACACGCATACAAAAAAACACACACGCGCGCACACACACACACACACACACACACACACGCATATACAGGCGATTGCGTTTGGGTTGCGCTGCAGTGTTGGCGATATTATGAGATCTTATTTGTGGAATAATTTAATTTCTAGACGTACGATCGTAATGAAACTTTCAGAACGTAATCATGATGTATAAATGTATGTGTATACGACTTTTACAAAGATGATGGTGAGGGGGTGGATTTAGGGGTGGGGGGTAAATTTTAACAAAAACCGAAATTGTATAAAATACATCTTTATATACATTTTAAATTTGGAGACTCTAGCTTGAAAGATGTAGGAGATATAATTTCTTAAGTGATCTTCGATAAGGTTTTTTATCGATAAAAAAGTATCGGAATGAGTTATCGTTTTTTAGTGATAAACTCGATATGCGCGTGATATATACGGACATTTTAAAAAAAAAGTTGAAGTCTCTAGCTCTTATATCTTCTGAAATCGACGCGTTCATACATACGGACGGACGGACGGACGGACGGACGGACAGACAGACGGACAGGACCAAATCGACTCAGCTTGTCGCCCCGATCAAGAATATATATACTTTGTGGGGTCTGCCACGCCTCCTTCTGCCTGTTACATACTTTTAACAAAACCATTATACCCTGATTTCCCATTTTCAATGGGTTCAGGGTATAAAAACGATAACTCTTTCCGAAATTTTTTTATCGATAAAAAATGCAACCCAAGCGCAGTCCCTTGTATATGTGAGTGTGTGTGTGCGTGTGTTTGTATGCGTGAGTGTGTGCGTGTGTGTTTGCTAATTATTATTGAAATATCAGTTGCTTGTAGGGCTCAGGGGATCTCGTAGTCGAGCAGTCTTGACTAGAGCTTTCTTACTTGTTATACTCATTCACGAAGTGAATTAGTATATTGGTTTTGTGCAATGTCCGTCTTGCTGTCCGTCCGTCCGTCTGTCCGTATGAACGCAGTTCATTTCGCCGCTATTGAAGCTAGAGACTTAAAATTTGGAACACATACTCGTGTATAACTCCGATTTATAAAGTGTTAAAATTTTCCCGATCCGCCCACTAGGGGCGTGGCAAATCGGAAAATGCATTTTCCGATATACCAGAAATCATGTTAGTTGAAGAGCTAGAAAGTTGAAATTTGGTATGTAGATCCGCGTTGACCCCCCAAGTCCAAAAAGCTAAGGTGGATATATCTACGCCCATTGGGGGCGTGGCAAATCAAATAAAACTGTATCTCATAAAGTTCTAAAGCTAGAACGTTGAAATTTCGCACGTGAGCTAATGCTATAATTCTATAATGACTGATGAAAAAATTTTATGTCTACGCCTAATAGGGGCGTGGCAAATCGGACGTGAAGATATAGTGATTTTTCAAATTTGGCTATATTTTAGGTACTATTGATGCTACAGACTTGAAATTTGGTATATATACGCGAGTTGACCTCCCAAGTCCAACAAGCTATAGTGGATATATGTCCGCCCAAAGGGGGCGTGGCAAATTTCGATAGTTGAGTTACTGGTAACCTCCTCTATCGATGCCCCAAAAATAATTGTCACGCCTCTTTGGGGGCGTGGCATATCGAAAAATACCCTGTAATTTTCACATTTTTTGAGCGTAAGCATTCAAATTTCGCATATATGTTACCGTTAGCTCTTTCTAAGAACTGGCCAAAAATGAGGTGTCTACGGCCACTAGGGGCGTGGCAATTGGCATTTGTAGCATTAAATTGCGACATTTATATGCTTGAGCTATCTATGTACATTTGTAAATGTATATACAAATAGGCTTAATAGGCATTGATAACACGGAAGGAAAGATTTTATAAAATTTAAAAATAAAATTTAAATACTTAAAAAATTTAAAAGAAGCTAAAATAACAAAATTTTCAATTTACAATAAAGAGTTTTCCGCGGGATTTGAACTCGCACCCAAGCCATGTTTGTCAAAATAACAAGCACAAATTTAGCCGGCGCCTTTGCCGACAGCGCTACCGCCTACTGTCAACAAACTCTATTAAAATGAAATACAAAAATGAGATTCTTGATATGACGCATCATAGAAAAGAAGAGCCAGAGTAGCGGATGATAAATTTGCATTACATACATACACACATGCAAATGAGCGCGTGCATAAGAAAGGCTGGAATGCTTGATGCTACATATGCGTGCAGACTTATGTACATACATATACATGCATATATGTGTACATACATATATGAGGGCTTTTTAAGAAGAAACAAATTTAAACTTATAAAATTGTTCAATTAGAAAAAAGAATAAAATATCTATTTTATAAAAAACGAAATATGTATGATAAAAAAAAAAAAAAACCCGATGGGGATTTGAACCTCCGTCGCCGTAACATAACTTGCGACGCCTTTAGCGCCCACGCTATCGCTTTGCTTCACAAACTGGTAGCTAAAATACAATAAGCTAATAACAGAGCGTCATCTGACAATAACAGCTAAAAAATCCAGAAATCAATCGCAATTCTTAGAATGCTAAAAAGCGCGCATTTGTAATGTAAGCAAACGCTAAAGAATCTGCAATAGGTGTGACCGAAAGCTATCAACGAAAATTACCATACATTTGTACTCAAAAAGTGCACGATCAATATAATAATTATCGATTACTCGATAAAAATTACCAAAAGCTACAATATAATCAAAAAGCATAATTGTTTTGTACTAATTTTTTTTAATTACATTAAATTTACAAAGGGACTGTGAATGAGTATTCCGCAGTCGGTAGCGCCCGACTGCAACGTTCTTACTTGTTTTTATACTCAAACACACGCACACAAACAAACACACGCTCAAACACACACACAAACAAACACACGCACACACAGGGAACTCGAGCTGCGTTTTCGTGAAGTGCGGTCGATGTTATTGTAATTTATCGTTGACTATAGATTGTTCCCAGGTTTTCCCTGCGAAAGTAGAAAAATCTAAAGAAAACGTGAATACTGTGGGCGAAACGAACCCAGCGGCTTCGAAAACTACAAGAGACTTACTGCGTGGCGGCTCGTGGAGTGACACAGCGGAGGAATACAGCGGTGCAAGATAGGCGGGCAACAGCGTCATTGTTTTGGTGTCAGGGCTTTCCTCTTTTCTTTTCTTTTAAGCGCGAACAAATTTGTGCAAATAATAATTATCAGGTGCACTCACTCTAATAGCTGTTAGAAGTGTTGGAAATGCTTTAATGAGAGAGGAGCTGGCTAGGCTGGTTAGTATCCACAAGACGGCCGAAGCGTTCTGTAATCGCTCAGTTAAAAACTGTGAGATACAAACCACGCCGGTCAAGAAAGTAGTGGAGAAAGCTTGCGCTAGAGCGATTACAGGTAGCAATACGCCCAAGCGGTCAAGGGAAGTAGCCTCCAAACAGAGCAAAACTCCCTCAAAGAAACTGAGGCCCAATAAAAGTGCAACGAACCCAAAAGAGCCAATGGGTCTTCGGGCTACAGCCGAATATCCAAACCATGCAGGTCGACAGACAAAACCCGAGCACCTAGACAGTTGTCAAAGGACGCAAGCCCATGCAAAAACGTCGCAGAGCTGACGCAATTGCAATTTCAGGCGTAGGTTATTGTAGCTATGCGGACATGCTACGTGTAGTCAAGAGCGACGCAAATTTAAAGCATATGAGAGGCGACGTTCAAGGCATTAGGAAGACAGCTTAGGGGGACCTTTTGTTGGGACCTTTTGTTGCAAGCCGGAGCATAGTGCTGAGGCTCTGCACGAAGCTGTAGGCAAGGCTTTGGGCGACCAAGCGGTAGTAAAGACACATTTGTTTCAGATGTGGAGAAATGGGTCACAGTGTGGTGGAATGTACAAAAAGGTGACATCCGACGCAAATGCATCCAGGCGAGAAGAAGCTACCAACGGGCTCGCGATAGGTCTACGTTTTTTTAGAAACAATTAGCTTACCATGCAGCTAGAAATGAGTTGCAGAAGGCCAATTAAGAGAGAATGCTTTTTAGATTTGTGTGACTTAGCCGAATATGACCCTTGGGGCAGGGCATATAAGATAGTAGTTAAAAGACTATACTCAGGTAGACAGGTACAGCCTACGGATCGCTTGGAGTTTAAATCAATTGTGGAAACGCTCATCCACAACGATGAAGCTCCATTCATGCCCCTGTGTCCGATGCTGCTAATCAGAGCTCAACGAGCACTCAAATTGGTTTAGTTACAGACGAGGAAATATCAGAGGTCTTAGGACTAACACAGCTCCACGGCCGGATGGGATCCCAAATCGTGCGCTAAAGCTAGTCCTCGCCTTCCACGCTAGTACGTTTGCCGAATTATACAATGAATGTTTAATTCAGGAGACGTTCCATGCAAAATTAAAAACGCAGAACCTGGTATTGCTACCCAAGGCTGGCAAACCACCTGAAGAGCCATCGCCGTATAGACCAATCTACCTCTTAAACACCATGGGAAAGGTGTTTGCGAAACTGGTTTGCTCTAGACTGGAGACTTGTAATGCTAGCGCCGGAGGCCTGTCACCTAATCAATTTGATTTCCGGAAGGCCCGGTCAACAACTGAAAAAGTTATTGACCTGGCAACTTCCGCCATCCAAGTCACCAGATGGAGGCTCGCTAGAGCTAATTCCGAGTCAGCAGTCGTAAAAGAGGGCGATAACATATCTTGATGTCATGATAGACACAAGGTTAACTTTCCGCGAGCACTTAAAATATGTGCATAAAAAGAGTCTGCTGCGAATTCAAAACAGTTATAGCCGGCATGGTGCCTCTGGAAGACTTGGTCGCCGATGCCGTGGAACGGAATGCACACGACCCTATACGACGCAACGGTATTAGAGGGAACAGCATTGCCCGATGGCAAAGAAGGTGGAACAGCTCAACTAAAGGGCGGTGGACACATACTCTTGTCTCTAAGCTTGAGCCAGGGATATCCCGCAAACACGGCGAAGTTAATTTTTATCTTTCACGGATTCTGTCTGGACATGGATGCTTTCGGAGCTACTTGAAGCGCTTTGACCACGATGAGACCGACGACTGCTCCTGGTGCGGACGAGGTCTGGTGGAGGACGCCAACCACGTCTTACTCGAATGTGGACGCTTCCTAGAGGAGAGGTTTTCTGGAAGAAGCATTGGGCCGCTCCATTAGAGCGGACAACATAGTCAATGTGATGTTGGAATCGGAGGCAGCTTGGAAACTTATAAGCACCTTTGATGGAGCTTCGCAGAATCGAGGGAAGAGGGGCTATCCCAAGCTAAGGGAGGGCAAAGTGCTTGCGAAGCAATGCTTTACCTTCGCAAGCACTTTGCACTCCCTTATCAGCAAGCATCGTGCGCTATCCTTAGCCACATAAACACACTCATATTGTAAAAGTTGTTAATAAACGAAAAAAAAAAAAAACACGCACACACACAAAAGCCTGGACTGCGCTGCAGTGAGAATTTATTTATTGAATAATTTAATTTCTAGACGTACAATCTTTGAAACTTTCAGAACGTAATCATAATGCTTAAATGTATGTGCATACCGAAGTCTCTAGTATTTGAAATGCGCCTTTTAAAAATATGATGGGGTGGATTTAGGGGTGGGGGTAAATTTAAACAAAAATCGAAATTGTATAAAATGCATTTGAATACTTATTTAAAATTTTGAGACTCTAGCTTTAAAAATGTGGGAGATAAAATTGTATAACTGATCTTTTTTATCGATAAAAAATATGGTGATAAACTGAATATGCGCGCGATATATATCTTCTGAGATCGACGCGTTCATACATACGGACGGATGGACAGACAGACGCACAGGGCCAAATTGACTCAGCTCGTCTTCCTGATCAAGAATATATATACTTTGGGGTCTGCCACGTCACCTTCTGCCTGTTACATACTTTTCATTGGGTTCAGGGTATAAAAATTTAATACCATACCAAACACTACGGCTACCTTAAATACTACCAAACTATATTCTACAAATATTATTACGACTAAAAAACTATATCCATAACATATGCGCTAGAAACCTATCACTGCAACTTATGTGCTACAAATCTTCTAAGGTGGTCCCACGCAAGTTTTATAAACTTGAATTTGAACTGTTTAATGTGAATATTTATATATATATATATATTCATTAATATATATATATATATATATATATATATATATATATATATATATATATATATATATATATATATATATATAACATGAAAGATATCCTAGATTTAATAAACATGTCATCCGATACCTTGCAACATCGATGCTTTTGATTTAATATTCTTATATAAATATTAAATCAAAAGCATCGATGTTGCAAGGTATCGGATGACATGTTTATTAAATCTAGGATATCTTTCATGTTTTTTTTTAATAAAAAGTTATAAGTAAATTTTCAATTTTACATAGTACAATGAAGTTATGTTAAGTTATATATTCCATTCCTCCTCTGCACAATCGCCTAAAAAAAGAAGTTTGTCAAGCCTTTTGGGTGACAATCGGCTGCGAGTTTTGGTTATGGTACTTCCAGCTTTGGAGAAAAGGCGCTCAAATATTTTTGAGCTAAGTTGTATAGTTTGGGATAAACTACTTTCATATCAGCCCATTGTTTTAAAGGGTCGTTGGAAAGTGGTAAAACATGGGTAGATAGGTAGCGACCTACTTCGTCATCGTTCATTGTAGATCTTGTTTGTTTGGTCTGCTTCCCTGCATGCGTCCACTTCTTATAATCACTCCAAAAATTGTTTGCTGAATCTATGGAAGTATCACTCTCATTCTCACTGGAGAGAGAATTGGGACTGGATATAATATAAATTTTCTTATATGCTTATGCATGTTTGAGGTGATTCCAGATGATTTAAGAGTTTTGAAGCAAATTTTGCACTTCACCTCGTCGTTGCGTATTCTGGTGAAATACTGCCAAACACTGCTGCGGCTTGGTGGAATTCTTTTAAAGAAATATATTTCAATAAACTGCATAGAGTAATTGCTTTATTACTTACTTTAACTATAAATCAAATTGACTTCGATAATAATTCTTTGTTTTAACCTATTTTAATGATTCAACTCAAACTCAGTCTCAAATTTTGTGCAAATTGGCTGGCGAGCTTGACTTGATCCCGCGTATTTTTCTTTACTCGATATGGCTCTAGAGATACTCGATAAGTAAAAATATCGAAACCAAAACATCGAGTAAAAAGTATCGGTATCATCGCCCCAATGTATCCGATACCGAAAATATCGATACTTTTTTCGTGTCCCTATATATATATATATATAGTGTCTAACATTAATATTCGGGTTTTTATTCTTCAAATTTAACCATCCATATAAAATTTAATATTAGTTTAAATAAATAAAAGTGAAAATGCTAAGTTGTAGATTTTAAGATTGCCTTTCCGATGATGTATATATCAATATAGTAGATTTAATATAACTCAAAACAAAATGAATACCCCAAAAATCATTTTACTTTTTTGGCTACTGCATAGTACCCAGGACTCGATTTTGTGGGCTTTTGTTTATGGCCCTTGTCCTCGAATAGGTTAAATGTGTCTTAAATATATTCATTTATTTATTCTTTTTATACCCTGAACCCGTTGAAAATGGGAAATCAGGGTATAATGGTTTTGTTGAAATGTATGTAACAGGCAGAAGGAATCATCGCAGACCCCACAAAGTATATATATTCTTGATCAGCACGATGAGCTGAGTCGATATAGCCCTGTCCGTCTGTCCGTCCGTCCGTCCGTCCGTCCTTCCCTCCGTCCGTCCGTCCGTCTGTCCGTATGAACGCGTCGATCTCAGAAGATATAAGAGCTAGAGACTTCAACTTTTTTTAAAAATGTCCGTATATATCGCGCGCATATCGAGTTTATCACTATAAAACGATAATAAAAATTTTAAATATATATTAAGACGTATTTTATACAATTTCGGTTTTTGTTAAAATTTACCCCCCGCCCCTATATCCACCCCCTCACCATCATCTTTGTAGAGGTCGTATATTAAATACTAGAGACTTGTGCTTCGGTATACACATACATTTTAACATTATGATTACGTTCTGAAAGTTTCATTACGATCGTACGTCTAGAAATTAAATTATTCAACAAATAAGTTCTCATAATATCGCCAACACTGCAGCGCAACCCAAGCGCAATCGCCTGTATTGCGTGTGTGTGTGTGTGCGTGTGTTTGTTTGTATGTGTATGTGTGTGTGTGCGCGCGTGTGTATGTGCGAATTATTATTGAAATATCAGTTGCTCGAAGGGTTCAGGGGATCTCGTAGTCGAGCAGTCTCGACTAGAGCTTTCTTACTTGTTATACCCTGAAATAGGGACACGAAAAAAGTATCGATATTTTCGGTATCGGATACATTGGGGCGATGATCCCGATACTTTTTACTCGATGTTTTGGTTTCGATATTTTTACTTATCGAGTATCTCTAGAGCCATATCGAGTAAAGAAAAATACGCGGGATCAAGTCAAGCTCGCCAGCCAATTTGCGCAAAATTTGAGACTGAGTTTGAGTTGAATCATTAAAATAGGTTAAAACAGTGAATTATTATCGAAGTCAATTTGATTTATAGTTAAAGTAAGTAATAAAGCAATTACTCTATGCAGTTTATTGAAATATATTTCTTTAAAAGAATTCCGTCAAGCCACAGCAGTGTTTGACAGTAATTCACCAGAATACGCAACGGCGAGGTGAAGTGCAAAATTTGTTTCAAAACTCTTAAATCATCAGGAATCACCTCAAACATGCATAAGCATATAAGCAGCCACCCCGAAGTGAGGTAAGTAAATATTGTCAAAAATATATATTTAAATTTATAAAATATGTTATGCTCCATATATTTTAGTGCAAAAGAAACTGGAAAAAAACAATCAACTTTTACGAGAGATCTTGATACTGAAAATGATACTGAAAATGAAAGCGAAGTGGAAAATATATATGACTCACCTAAAACATCAACACAACTGTCCATTATACAATCAATGAAACGCAAATTTTCGTATTCTGATGGCGAAAAAGATCATGCAATACTCTGCAAGTGCTTGCTTTACTAAATTTGTGCCGACAAAAGACCATTTGATATTGTTAAAGGGCGTGGATTTCAGAAATTGATGAAGAGAGCCTTCCCATCATTTAAAATTCCAACCGTTGATACGCTAAAAACTCAAATGGATAATTTTTACACTGTAATGCATTGTAAAATGCAATGCACATTTGAAAATACAGCACAGGTGGCTCTAACATGTGATGTTTGGACCGAAATGCTGACCCTTACAAGCTATTTAGGAGTTACTGCTCATTATGGATGGTCTTATCTCGCGTTGCATAGCCACCGTTGCTCTAGATGAAAGGCATACGGGAGAAAATATAGCTGCAAAGTTAATCGAAATTTGTGCAAACATGCACATAAATACCGAAAAAATAACTGCGGTAGTGACAGACAACGGACCCAACATGACAGCAGCTATACAAATTTTTGTTGGGGAAATCAAACACTTGTCTTGCTTTGCACATACAATCAATCTTATTGCTACATCCGCTTTATCAGTTAATGATTTCAATGTATTAATAAGCAAAGTCAGAGACATTGTAAAATTCTTCAAGAGCAGTGTAATTGCCAGCGATGCGTTATGAGAAAGGCAAGCTTGCTCTCAACCTCTTAAACTGATTTTGGATGTAAAGACTCGGTGGAATTCTATTTATTATATGCTCCAGATATTTATTGAGCTAGCGCCTATGATTTATCAAGTTTTATTGTTGAATGTTAAAGCACCGCCCACACTCTCAACTGATGAAATTCAAAAAATTAAAACATTGATAAGTATTTTGAGACCACTAGAGAATGTTGCCAAAGAGCTGTCTGGCGAACAATACGTGACAATAAGTAAAATAATACCGATGGTGAATACCCTGAAGAACCAGATTAGTAATGTACATGTAGATGTAGGTGCGGACGACGGTGGTATGGCAGTCATATATGCCGTAAAGAAAGAAATAATTAAACAATTGGAACGCTGATTCGGATCCATCGAAAAAAACCACCTAATTGCGATAGCTTGTTTACTGGATCCAAGATTCAAAAATATCCCTTTTAAAGATAAAGTAGCTTGTACGAAAGCAATTAATTTACTAAGAAAATTTATATTATCCAGTCCTAATTCTCGCTCCAGTGAGAATGAGAGTGATACTTCCATAGATTCAGCAAACAATCTTTGGAGTGATTATAAGAAGTGGACGCATGCAGGGAAGCAGACCAAATAAACAAGATCTACAATGAACGATGACGAAGTAGGTCGCTACCTATCTACCCATCGACCCTTTAAAACAATGGGCTGATATGAAAATAGTTTATCCCAAACTATACAACTTAGCTCAAAAATATTTGGGAATTCCCGCGACGTCCGTGCCCTCTGAGCGCCTTTTCTCCAAAGCTGGAAGTACCATAACCAAAACTCGCAGCCGATTGTCACCCAAAAGGCTTGACAAACTTCTTTTTTTAGGCGATTGTGCAGAGGAGGAATGGAACATATAACTTAACATAACTTCATTGTACTATGTAATATTGAAAATTTACTTGTAACTTTTTATTAAAAAAAAACATGAAAGATATCCTAGATTTAATAAACATTTCATCCGATACCTTGCAACATCGATGCTTTTGATTTGATATTTTTATAAGTACGATGCTTTTCTTTTGATGCTTCTTATGAGTACATGATCGATACTTTGCATTCGATATCGTGTCCCTACCCTGAATCCATTGAAAATGGGAAATCAGGGTATAATGGTTTTGTTAAAATGTATGTAACAGGCAGAAGGAGGCGTGGCAGACCCCACAAGGTATATATATTCTTGATCAGGGCGACGAGCTGAGTCGATTTAGCCCTGCCCGTCTGTCTGTCCGTCCGTCCGTCCGTCCGTCCGTCTGTCCGTATGTTGTATATATGTATATATCACGCGCATATCGATTTATCACTAAAAAACGATAACTCATTCCGTTATTTTTTTATCGATAAAAAATTTACCCCCCACCCCTAAATCCACCCCCCCACCCTTATCTTTGTAAAAGTCGTATATCAAATACTAGAGACTTTTGCTTCGGTATACACATACATTTAAACATTATGATTACGTTCTGAAAGTTTCATTACGATCGTACGTCTAGAAATTAAATTATTCAACAAATAAGTTCTCATAATATTGCCAACACTGCAGCGCAACCCAAGCGCAATAGGTTATAAATTTATATCTCCTACATTTTTAGAGCTATAGACTCCAAATTTTAAAAGTATATTCCAATGCATTTTATACAATTTCGGTTTTTGTTATATTTTGGAACCGGTTCCAAATTCACCAGAATCCCCAGTGAAGGTCAGATTCTAGTATAGCTAATTGTGAATGATTTGACATGTTTTTTTTAATCATCAGTGAATCTATTGCAGTTTTGACTTTGCAGATAAGAACAGCGGAGTGGCGTCATGGTAGAGGGCGCGGCGCTCGATCGCGAGGTCTCAGGTTCAAATTCTGCTTCAAATTTTTTATATATTTGATTAAATTTCTCTTATATTTTTTCAAAAATTGAAATTTTTACCATACTTTAGGTACGTTTTTATTAGTTTGGTTGTTCTTGCACATTCTTAAAGTCACATCAGCAGTTAGTTTGACTTAGCTTTGGTAGATGGCGCTGTAGCAGTGAATCTACTTAGTTTTGACATTGAGGAGGGTGGCGTCAAGGTAGAAAGCGCGGCGCTTGATCACGAGGTCTCGGGTTCAAACCCAGAGCATGTCGTAATTCTTTTTTTTAATTGTTTCAAAATTTTTATATATTTAATTAAATGAGTTTTCTATATCATTTATATTTTTAAATACATCGAAATTGAAATTTGAACCATACTAAATGTGCTTTTCTATTAGTTTGGTTCAGGGTAGTAACTAGTCGAGCGCTCTCGACTAGAGTTTTCTTACTTGTTTTTTCTTGCTTTATCCACGTTCCAAGCAAGACTGTCTTTCTAAATCTTTTTCACTGAACGAGAATGCTGTTGAGTTTTAATTTTATAGTCAATGTAGACGAAGTGTTAATATAACTTTGACTACATATCTTCCCTATTTTTTAATTTAAGACTCTCCTGAATTTTATAATTGAATTATATATACATATGTGTGTACATGTGGGGTGAGTTAAATTATATTATTCGTAATCGCTCGGCTCGTTATTTGCTGCGAAATCTTAAATGCGTTTGCCACGCTTATGCAAAATGTTAGCGTTTTTATGATTACAAACACACACGACTGTAAATGTGTATTTTATCGTTTTTATCATTTCGTTAATCGTCCGTACCTGGCGACATGCATGAGCGTATACGTATTTAAATATATATGTGCCTGTGTGCGAAGCTCTTGCTGCCTGTGGAATATTGTGTGTGTTCAGAATGCGTGAACATTGGCTTGTGCTTGCCACGGGATAATTGTCTCTGGATTTATTAGTTTGTAAATTATGTATGGTTTGAATCGTATGGTGACTGTCAAATGGGCTTTTATGACTTAATCACTATTTTTTGGATATAATAAGAAAAGCTTGATTATAATGTGACATGTCATGTGTATTGTATCGCAATGCATTTAATAAAATTATAGTGTTTTAAGAGAATTTTTTTCGGTTAGAAATGTGTATAAAATAATTCAAATTATATATTTATAATTATAGTATTTTATGGATATACATAAAGTTTTATACCCTGAACCGATTGAAAATGGGATCTCTGGGATCTAATGGTTTTTGTGAAAAAGTATGTAACACGCAGAAGGAGGCGTGGCAGACCCAATAAAGTATATATGTATATTCTTGATCAAGATGACGAGCTGAGTCAATATAGCCCTGTCCGTCTGCTCATCCCCCCGTCGGTATGAGTGCGTCGATATCAGAAGATACAAAAGCTAGAGAGCTGAAATTTGGCATGCAACTCGTGTATACCATACGAAGTACGAGTTTATCTTATTTTTTCGATAAATCATCTGATTACTTTTTTATCGAGAATAATCGAAAAATCGATTTTGTTTTTCAGCCTTATTGAAACATTATTAGACCTAGAAGCTTCAGATTTACTGTGTATATACATATGATGAATATAAACATTTTGTAATCCACAGATTTTGTATACCCCCTTCGCCCCAAATTTAAAACGAGTAAGAAGACTCTAGTCGAGACTGCTCCACGCCCCCTTAGCTCACAATTCTTAAAAAACACATTTCAAATACTAGAAACTTGTGCTTTGGAACGTACATAATCTAATATAATAAAATAACCGCTTGGTTTTATCGTTGTCGAGCGAATGCTCTCTATGTTTTATTCAAATAAAGGCTTAGCCTAAATACATAAAGTTTACATAAAGAATTCTGTCGCTTAAAGCAGCGGCAGAATGGGATTATATAGCATGCTGTTTGTGTGTGTATATATGTTTGTATGCATATGCAGAAGGCATATACATTTTAGCGTTTAAGCTGGGGCATAACGATGCTTACGTTGCAGATCCCACGCTGCAGGGCGGTCTATACATAAGTGACAAATCATATTACGGCACTTATGTATAGCTGTTATAATATAAATAAAGCAACAAAGTGTTACTATGTTGTGAGCATGATAATCATCGGGCATATGTAAGATCATATATTGTATACACTACAATGCTGTGAGCCTTATATATCATACAACATACTACAGCATACTACATTTAAACATTATGATTACGTTCTGAAAGTTTCATTAATATCGTACGTCTGGAAATTAAATTATTTAAAAAATAAATTCTCATAATATTGCCCACATAACGCAGCCCAAGCGCGTCGATGCTTACTGCGCAGTTAGTAGAGCGCGGTTTTTTATTTGCGTGCGGATGCATACGTATGTATGTATTTGTGCATAAAAGAAGTATAGAATGATTAGAATATCAGATTGGAGGGTTCAGGGTGTCTTCTAGTCGAGCAGTCTCAACTGGAGTCTTCTTGCTTGTTGTTTTTTTTGATTTGCTAATAATTTTTACTTACCCCACAAAACTTATTTGTTGTTCTAAGCACGAGGGCAAACAAATTAAATTGGCTCCAACGTAAGATATAACTTTTTCGGATATTCCAGCTGAAAATATAAGCAAATATATCATTTAATATTCAGCTTTTTGAGAACGTCGAACGAAAAATTCGTATGGTTTTTTAAGCCTCATTTGCACACTTTTAGACCTGGAAACTTCAGATTTACTGTGTATATACATATGATAAATACAAACATTTTGTAATATACAGATTTTGTATACCCCCTTCGCCCCAAATTTAAAACGAGTAAGAAGACTCTAGTCGATAGCTGATATTCTTATCATTCTGCACTTCTTTTTTGCACACATACCTACATATGCATCAACTCTCACGCGACCGCGCTCTGCTAACTGCGCAGTAAGCAGCGACTGCGCTTGAGCTGCGCTGCAGTGAGGGCAATAGTATGAGAATTTACTTGGTGAACTTCTTTTGTAAACATACGATCTTCATGAAATTTTCAGGGCGCAATTATATGGTCAAAATGTGAATATATTCCAAAGCACACGTTTCTAGTACTTGAAATACGTTTTTTAGAAATTGGGGGCGAAGGGGGCGTGGTATCCAAAATCTGTTGATTACGTAAAGCATTGCTTCGCAAGCACTATGCGCTACCTGCTACTAGCCAGGTAGAGCTCGTCTTCTTATTCGCTCAACCCTGCGCAGCTCCATCATCACTGTGGCCGCGAAAGTGCTTGTTAGTTCCCAAGCTTCCTCCGATTCCAGCATGGCGTTGACTATGTTGTCCGCTCTGATGGAGCGGCTCAGTGCCTCTTCTAGACGACGCCTCTCCTCCAGGAACCGTCCACATACGAAAAGAATGTGGTTGACGTCTTCCACATTCCCTCGCCCGCACCAGGGGCACTCGTCAGTTTCCTCGTGACCAAAATGCTTCAAATAGCTCCGAAAGCATCCATGGCCCGAGAGGATCTGCGAAAGATAGAAGTTAGCCTCGCCGTGCTTGCGGTTAAGCCATGGTTCGAGCTCCGGGATGAGCTTGTGCGTTCACCGCTTTTTAGCTGAGCTACTTCACTTCCTTTGCCATCGTGCAATGCTGTTCGCCCTGGTAGCGTTGTGTCGCACATGCGCGTGCGAATTCCGCTCCACGGCTTCGGCGACCAGGTACTCCAGTGGCACCATGCCGGCTATGACAAGCGCCGCATCATCGGAGATAGTCCTGAAAGCGCAGCTGACTCTGATTGCGCTCAGTCTGTAGATCGCGCAAATGCCCCGGCTGTAGCTCGGCGTTGCCGTCGCTCTTGCTCAAATGAGCGCAGCATAGAGGATGACGGACCTAATGACGCTCATTAGAAGGAGACGTCGTTGCTGTTTAGGTCCCCACGTGTTAAGCATAATTCTTGATAGAGCTCTACAAAAATCAGCTGCCTTTTTATGCGCATATTCTAAGTGCTTGCGGAAAGTTAATCTTGTGTCTAACAAGACGCCAAGATTAACTTCTAGCTGCCTGGTAAGCTAATTGTTTTTCGAAAAACGTAGACCTACCGCGAGCCCGTTGATAGCTTTTTCACGCCTGGATGCATTTGCGTCGGATGTCACCGATTTGTGCATTCCACCAATACGTAGGCTCTTGTTGTCGCTTGAACTGCTTGCGGCGTAACATTCTGCTATTGCAGGCACTCTGTATTTGGGCTACCATTTGGCATGCTCTGGCCTCAGCATTACCAATTGTGCCCAAAGACTGAATGGCCTCAGAAAAGACAGGATCAAAAGTATCTAGCCGATACGACTCCCTCCACAAGGGTGACGCCCTGGCAGGTGCCTCACCTATTGTGAATAGAAGTGCCGTATGATCGCTGCCCGTATAGCTATCGCAGTGGCTCCACGTTGCTCCCCGAAAGAGGGATGAAGTGACAAAAGTAATGTGCAACATCTAGTGTCGCGAAGATCTCCACGGCCTCTGGCATTTGTTGTGAGGCTACCCCATTCTAACGCCCAGGAGTTAAAATCTCCAGCTATAATGGCCTTCGGACCCCTAGCATCCTCGGCAAGCTCGTCGAGCACAGTCGTGAATTCACTGAGCTGCATGCTGGGGGCCAGATAGCAACTGTAAAGCCATACCATATCGGCCGCGTACGAACCCATTGAATGCCATAACATTCGAAAGTACGTTCGTTGAGTTGCCGCATACCCACAACGCAGCTTTGCCATTACCGTCTATTGACCATGTCCTAGGGCAGCTGGTTATACAGTGGTGTGGCTCACTGAGAAAAGCTACATCTATACATTTTTCCCTAACGGTCTGCTCAAGAAGGTCTGTCCTAATTGATTCCAAGATCTCCTCTTTGCTCGCTAACTCATCTAGGTCACGAATCTAAATTTGAGCCGATTCGGTAAGTGTTTTAACTACCGCTCGGTCACCCAGGGCCTTGCCTACAGCTTCGTGGAGGGCCTCAGCACTATGTTCCGGCTTTCTGCTCAGTTGCAACAAAAGGGCTTCTTTTAGTGAGTTGGGTGCCTGGCACTCAGCCACTGGGGACAGATTAAAGGTCGACGACTGCGGCAGCACCCTCTGTTGTTGCTGCGGTGATCGCTGCAACGAGGAACAGCACGCGAAAGCTTGCAGCTCGTCCTCCATCCTGGCATCCATTTTTTGCTCCGACTACAACGACGTGAAGCCTGTAGTGGGCAATGGCTACTAATATAATTTGAGTTTACAGACCTCAGTATCTTAAACTAAGCTTAACTACAGAGAGAGCCCGAAAGTACGCAGCACTTTTTAGTAACTGCGTCTTCACTCCAGATGTTAAGTTGCTGTCTTTGCTAAGACTTAGCAACTCACCAAAGTTAGTGAGCAGCTGATTGTCCGCTGCAATTTCCAGCACTACTAACAGCTGTTAGAGTGAATGAACCTGATTTTTAGTAATTGCGCAAGTGCGACGCCTAGTGACAAAACTTTTCGCGCAGAAAGAAAAGGAAAGAGAAAAGCCCTGACGCCAAAACAATGACGCTCTTGCACCACTGGATTCTACCACCGGGGTATTCCACGAACCGCCGCGCAGTAAGTCTTTGGTAGCTTTGGAGGTCGCTGGACACGTGCGCCCACAGCATACACGTTTTCTTCAAATATTTCCACTTTCGCAGGGAAAAACTCGGAACAAGCTATAGTCAACGATGGATCACAATAGCATCGACCGCACTCCACGAAAACGCAACTCGAACTGTTTGAGTGTGTGCGTGCACTTGTTTGCATGCGTGTGTGCGTGTGTGTGTGCTAATTATTATTGAAATATCAGTTGCTTGTATGGTTCAGGGGATCTCGTAGTTGAGCAGCCTCGACTAAAGACTAGAGACTTCAAAATTGTTTTAAAATATCCGTACATAGCTCGCGCATATCGATTTTGTCACTAAAAATCGATAACTCATCCCGTTATTTTGTTATCGATAAAAAACCTTATCGAAAATCAGTTAATAAATAATAACTCCTACATCTTTTAAGCTAGAGTCCCCAAATTTTAAATATATGTCGAAGAGCAAGTAGTACTAATATGTTGACGCGCACTGTAATTGTGCTTCTATTTTCCTTTATGCGTGCCTTCGAACTTGTGCGTGTGTGAGTCGAGCCTGTGTGTTCGATGCCCTTGAACAAAGAATGCTCTATGACAGAGTATGGTGGTTGTTTTGGTCACACATGAGCGCAACTTGCATAGTGAAATTATTGAGAGTATTTGGTGGTCAGTATGTGAAATAGGAGTTGTTTGCTATTTCGCGACTGTTGTAATTTAATAAGAATATTGCATCAGCCGTTTGGTGTGTTGTGATTGGAATATGATTTTTAGCATGGAAATGTCCCGTTTTAGCTGGGCGACAACGTTTGTAGAGCTGTCGCTGAGTGTGGTTCGGTGGCAAGCACAAGAAATGGTTGAGACAAAGAGGTCAGTAACGTTTGGAACTTGTCCGCCGCCGAAACTCGCTACAACATACAGTGGCTCACACCTTATTTTGTGCAGCAACATAGTAAAACTTTGAAACCGTATTCCCGCTAAACCAGTAAAGATATTATTTATTATTTATTGGTTATTCATTATGTATTAACGATTTTAATTATTTTTCTATAATAATTAATAAGATTAAAAACTAAAGAAAACTAAAAAAACAGCCCTTTTCCATGCCACAGCTTATTTCGTGCACTTCACTTTCAATGACTTTATTGCCCAAAAATTCTTTAACTCATTTTTATTTAATCACCTCTTGATTCCATCTAGTTTACTCATTTTCGGGTGATTCTGCTAGAGATTTTTGGCCAATCCTCCAACAGGGCTGTTTTGAGGTCATTTTTATTGAATACTGACCATTTCCGAATGGCCACGCCCAATTCCCACACTGCAGCGCAGCCCAAGCGCAGTCGCTGCTTACTGCGTAGGGTGGATGCATGTGTATGTATGTGTACGTGCATAAAAGAAGTGCAGAATGATAAGAATATCAGCTTGGAGGGTTCAGGGTATCTCCTAGTCGAGCAGTCTCGACTAGAGCCTTCTTACTTGTTTTATATTCGTTTATTGACAATTTTAATACAAGATGCAAGTTGCGTGGTGGCTAGGATAGTGCGCGATGCTTGCGGGACGCCCGTAAAACATTGCTTCGCAAGCACAGTGCGCTACCTTAGCCTGGGACAGCTCGACTTCTCATTCGCTCGACTCTGCGGAGCTCCATCATCACTGTGGCCGCGAAGGTGTTCCCAAGTTCCCAAGCTTCCTCCGATTCCAGCATGGCGTTGACAATGTTGTCCGCTCTGATGGAGCGGCCCACTGCCTCTTCCAGACGACGCCTCTCCTCCAGGAACCGTCCACATTCGAAAAGAATGTGGTTGGCGTCTTCCACATGCCCTCGCTCGCACCAGGGCCACTCGTCAGATTCTTCGTGGCCAAAGCGCTTCAAATAGCTCCGAAAGCATGTCCCGAGAGGATCTGCGTAAGGTTGCGGTTGACCCATGGTTCAAGCTCCGGGATGAGCTTGTGCGCCCTTTAGCTGAGCTATTTCACTTTCTTTGCCATCGTGCTATGCTGTTCGCCCTGATAGCGTTGAGTCGCACATGCGCGTGCGAATTCCGCTCCACGGCTTCGGCGACCAGGTACTCCAGTGGCACCATGCCGGCTATGACGAGCGCCGCGTCATCGGAGATAGTCCTGAAAGCGCAGCTGACTCTGATTGCGCTCAGTCTGTATTTGTATGTGTATGTGTGTGCGTGTGAGTGTGTGTGCTAATTATTATTAAAATATCAGTTGTTTGTAGGGTTCAGGGGATCTCGTAGTCGAGCAGTGTAGAAAGCTCTAGTCGCTTTCTTACTTGTTCGAATTGATTTATTTATGTGTGATCGACAGACAACAATGCCACGAATACGCTAGGGGCTACTTTGAGTCGTCGAACATTCAAATCTAGAGGAATGCAAAATAGCAGAGCACATAGATCAGAGGAAGGAAAGGAAACAGGTGTCCGTGAGAATGGCGCAGTTACATGCTTCACAATTGCAAAAGGCACGAGATGAGCGAAACCAGCAAAGACAATTAGATCGAAGAAAAGCGCGTAGTGTAATATTAGAGGGTCGAAAAGATAACTCAACCATTTAGTTTCGAGTTCTTTTATTGAATGAATTCTTAATTCTAAAATCGGTTAGCTGCGCTGCCAGTGACGCCGGCAGAGCAGCGGTCCGCTTATGTATATATGTTTATAAGTTTAAAAATATTTATGTGTATTAATGTATAAATGTATATGCATATAAAACTGTATATGTATGTATATAATGTTTATATAAAAATATGTTTATATGTATGCCGCCGCAGCGGGTGAGCGAGGATGTATCATATTACTTATTGCGACAGAGTCTTTGCGCTGCAAGATCTGCCTAGTCAGCAATGTACTTAAAGGCCTTTGCACTCGAATGTTATGTGCATAAATATTGTAACAAGGTGATACAATATATTAATAATATGTGTTTCACTGAGTACAGTGTTCACTTGATAATACAGAACATGCTAAAGTAGATTCGTTGTCAATAGACATAGAGAACTGACCGCAAACTTTAACAAGTACTTCAAGAATATACATCATATTCATTTCTTCGTATAGCATTTCAGTATGGGCCTGATGTTTAATATTACACTCATTCAAAAGTGGTCATTGGTACGATGGACAAGAAATGCCCACACTGCCAGGCCCTTAAATTTAAAAATGAGCCGATCGGCTGCTCATCATGCTTAATTGAAACCACGCCGGAGCCACTACCGGCGTCCTTATTGGTACTAATCCAGATTCTTCACTGTTCTTGCAGTCAATTCGAAAAGTCAACTCATGTTTTCAAATCACATCATTTGCAGCAACGGAAATAGTTACAAATTCTGCTGCAAATGGTCAATAATTTAATTTCACATTCAAAATAAAAGGCCAAGTTTACCACAAAGTCGGCTCATTGCTACCAATGCCAAACGAACCTCGGCTTCGCGCTGTGGTAGTCGGAGCAAAAATGGATGTCATGATGGAGGACGAGCAGCAAGCTTTCGCGAGCCGTTCCTCCTTACAGCGAAACGCCGCAGCAACAACAGAGGGCGTTGCCGCAGTCGTTGACATCTAATCAGTCATCAATAGTTGGGTACACGAGCCGTAGAACAGCCTAACGCTGTTTCAAGTGCCTCTATTACGGTCATATGCAGCCAACTGAATCTGTCTCTGTGACTTGAAAGGGCGCCTGTTTCAGGTGTGGAGAGATGGGTCACAGTGTAAGAACATGCACCAAATCACCGAAAAGTAGCCTCTGCGCCCGGAAAGGTGAAAAGCAGACGGATCACTCAGCAGGCAGCTTCAAGTGCACGTAAAATTAAATATTAAGGTTTCTTCAGCTTAACTTACATAATTGTGTGCCCATATTGAATTGAGTGGCACCGAGGCCAATCAGAAATTGTATGAGTAAGTGAGTGCGCTCGTATATGACTCAGAGCCACAATATTTTATTGAACGAAAAAGAGTCGAGTAAATTTGAGGCCCTCTAATACACATGCATCCGCACGCACGTATAAAAACGCGCTCTGCTAACTGCGCAGTATGCAGCGACTACTTGGGCTGCGCTGTTGTGTCGGTGATATTATTATATTAATTATTTGTTGAATAATTTAATTTCTAGACGTACGATCCTAATGAAACTTTCAGAACGTAATAATAATGTTCTACATAATGTATGTACATTCCAAAGCACAAGTTTCTAGTATTTGTAATGTGTTTTTTAAATTTGGGGCCAATGGGGGCGTGGCATCGAAAATATGTAAATTACAAAATGTTTGCATTCATCATATAATATATAAACAGTAAATCTGAAGCTTTCAGGTCTAATATTGTTGAAATGGAGCTGATAAAACTAAATAAACTTTTCGATTATTCTCGATATAAAAGTTATCGAATGAGTTATCGAAAAAATAAAGCAAAGTCGTACTGCGTATGGTATACACGAGTATGCACACTAAATTTCTTTGTATCTTCTGAGATCGACGCACTTATACAAACGGACGGACGGACGGACAGACGGACATGGCTATATCGACTCAGCTCGTCGTCCTGAATGTATATACTTTATGGGGTCTGCGATGATTCCTTCTGCCTGTTACATACATTTTAACAAAACCATTATACCCTGATTTCCCATGTTCAATGGGCTCAGTGTATAAAAATACCAAATTTATTAAGAAACTAACGACGAAGATATCATAATAAAACCTGTAATTAACAAGCAAGAAAGCTCTCGTCAAGACTGCTCGACTACGAGATCCCCTGAACCCTACAAGCCACTGATATTTCAATCATAATTACCAAACACACGTGTTACAAACAAACACACGCACACACACGCATACAAACAAGCACACACACACACTCACGCATACAAACAAACACACGCAAACACACACATACATCAATTGGGAAAGCTAAAACTCTGCTCGAGCTGTCCAAAATTAGAATAGGATGGGTAGTATGCCGTATCCGAGCCGTGGAACAGCCTTAACGCTGTTTCAAGTGCCTCGATTACGGTCATACCGTGAAGCTGCTCGTAAAAATGAAATGTTAAGGTTCTTGCAGCTTAACTTAAATCATTGTATTGCTGCCCAAGACCTTCTTGAGCAGACCGTTAGGGAAAAAAGTATAGATGTAGCTTTTCTCAGTGAGCCACACCACTGTATAACCAGCTGCCCTAGGACATGGTCAATAGACGGTAATGGCAAAGCTGCGTTGTGGGTATGCGGCAACTCAACGAACGTGCTTTCGAATGTTATGGCATTCAATGGGTTCGTACGCGGCCGATATGGTAACTTATGGCTTTACAGTTGCTATCTTCACGACGGTGCTCGACGAGCTTGCCGAGGATGCTAGGGGTCGGAAGGCCATTATAGCTGAAGATTTTAACTCCTGACGTTAGAATGGGGTAGCCTCACAACAAAGACCAGAGGTCGTATTCCACTGGAGATTTTCGACACTAGATGTTGCACTGCTCAACACTGGCCATGAGTTCACCTTCAGTTGGGCTGGATACGGATCTGTAATTGACATTACTTTTGTCACTTCATCCCTTGTTCGGGAAGCAACGGAGCCACTGCGATAGCTATACGGGCAGAGATCATACGGCACTTCTGTTCACAATAGGTGAGCCACCTGCCAGGGCGTCAACCTTGTGGAGGGAATCGTATCGGCTGGATACTTTTGATCCCGAGGCTTTTTCAGAGGCCATTCAGTCTCTGGGTACAAATGGTAATGCAAATGGTAGCCCAAATACAGGGTGCCTGCAATAGCAGCATGTGACGCCGCAAGCAGTTCACGCGACAACAAGAGCCTATTGGTGGAATGCACAAATAGGTGACATTCGACGCAAATGCATCCAGGCGAGAACAAGCTATCAACGGGCTCGCGGTAGGTCTACGTTTTTCGAAAAACAATTAGCTTACCAGGCAGCTAGAAGACAGTTGAAGAAGGCCATTCGGGCAAGCAAAATAGAATGCTTTCTAGAGTTGTGCGACTCAGCCGAATATGACCCTTGGGGCAGGGCATATAAGACAGTAGTTAAAAGACTATTTTATTTTATTTTATTTCTTAAAGCTATTGACAAAAACGAGAGTCAATTTAAATTAAAAAAAAAAACAAGTAAGAACGTTGCAGTCGGGCGCTACCGACTGCGGAATACTCATTCACAGTCCCTTTGTAAATTTAATTTAATTTGGCTTTAAAAAAAAATTAGTACAAAACAATTATGCTTTTTGATTATATTGTAGCTTTTGGTAATTTTTATCGAGTAATCGATAATTATTAAATTGATCGTGCACTTTTTGAGTACAAATGTATGGTAATTTTCGTTGATAGCTTTCGGTCACACCTATTGCAGATTCTTTAGCGTTTGCTTACATTACAAAAGCGCGCTGTTTAGCATTCTAAGAATTGCGATGATTTCTGGATTTTCTAGCTGTTGTTGTAGTTTTGTCAGATGACGCTCTGTTATTAGCTTATTGTATTTTAGCTACCAGTCTGTAAAGCAAAGCGATAGCGTGGGCGCTAAAGGCGTCGCAAGTTATGTTACAGCGGTCAAGTCCCCATTAAGGTTGTGTTTTTTTTCATACATATTTCGTTTTTTATAAAATAGATATTTTATTTTTTTTTCTAATTGAACAATTTTATAAGTTTTTATTTGTTTCTTCTTAAAAAGCCCTCATATATGTATGTACGCATATATGCATGTATATGTATGTACATAAGTCTTCACGCATATGTAGCATCAAGCATTCCAGCCTTTCTTATGCACGCGCTCATTTGTATGTGTGTATGTATGTAATGCAAATTTATCATCCTCTACTCTGGCTCTTCTTTTCTATAATGCGTGATAACAAGAATCTCATTTTTGGATTTCATTTTAAATATGATTGTTAACAGTAGGCGGTAGCGCTGTCGGCAAAGGCGCCGGCTAAATTTGTTTTTGTTATTTTGACAAACATGGCTTGGGTGCGAGTTCAAATCCCGCGGAAAACTCTTTTTTATAAATTGCAAATTTTGTTATTTTAGCTTCTTTTATATTTTTTAAATATTTAAATTTTATTTTTAAATTTTATAAAAATTTTTCCTTCCGTGTTATCAACGCCTATTAAGCCTATTTGTACATACATGTACATACATAGATAGCTCAAGCATATAAATGTCGCAATTTGATACTACAAATGCCGATTGCCACGCCCCTAGTGGCCGTAGACACCTCATTTTAGGCCAGTTTTTAGAAAGAGCTAACGGTAACGTAAATGCAAAATTTGAATGCTTACGCTCAAAAAATGTGAAAATTACAGGGTATTTTTTGATATGCCACGCCCCCAAAGAGGCGTGACAATTATTTTTGGGGCATTGATAGAGGAGGTTACCAGTAACTCAACTATCCGAATTTGAAGCTTCTAGCTCTTAAACTGTAGGAGATATAAAGTTTTGCGGTTTGCCACGCCCCCTTTGGGCGGACATATATCCACTATAGCTTGTTGGACTTGGGAGGTCAACTCGCGTATATATACCAAATTTCAAGTCTCTGGCTTCAATAGTGCCTAAAATATAGCCAAATTTGAAAAATCACTATATCTTCAGGTCCGATTTGCCACGCCCCCAGTAGGCGTAGACATATAATTTTTTAATTAGTCATTATAGAATTATAGCATTAGCTCACGTGCGAAATTTCAACGTTCTAGCTTTAGAACTTTATGAGATACAGTTTTATCTGATTTGCCACGCCCTCAATGGGCGTAGATATATCCACTATAGCTTTTTGGACTTGGGGGGTCAACGCGGATCTACATACCAAATTTCAACTTTCTAGCTCTTCAACTAACATGGTTTCTGGTATATCGGAAAATGCATTTTCCGATTTGCCACGCCCCTAGTGGGCGGATCGGGAAAATTTTAACACTTTATAAATCGGAGTTATACACGAGTATGTGTTCCAAATTTCAAGTCTCTAGCTTCAATAGCGGCGAAATGAACTGCGTTCATACGGACAGACGGACGGACGGACAGACGGACAGACGGACGGACAGCAAGACGGACATTGCACAAAACCAATATACTAATTCACTTCGTGAATGAGTATAAAAACACCAAAAGAATTTCAGTACAGCGACATTCACTAACCCCTCTTCCCGCGCACTGCCGCTAAAGAGGGGCAATAAAATTATATAAATTCATATTAGTAAAGTTGATATTCTGTGCACATAAATTAAGGCAATGGAGCAGAATATTCCCTCTGGCTCTCGGCTTAATAATAAGTCGATTGACCATGAAAAAATGCTTTTAATAGCAGGGAAGCTACCCTCTGTGATTCGATCAGAGTTCAGTTCAGAACTCCAGAGAGCATCACACATCGGAAGTCAGAGCAACTGCACAACAACAACAACTGTATCATTTACCACTGCCTCCAGTAACACCAATTACACAATGGCAACTTCTACAATAAGTAGCACATGCCAAACGATAATTAATAAGGACGCTATAGCAAAAAGTTCTAGCGCTGCTGAAAGATTGTTGAACGCACAAAATCGGCGTTCTACCAAACGCAAACATGGCAAGTCCATATCACCCATACCTAGTTCCAAGCGACTGAATGCTACTCGAACTCGGCACGCTTCCCCAAGTACAAACGGACAAGCAAACTCCAATAATAGATTTGCCACTCTTGATATGGACACCTCAAGCGATGAAGAGGAAGAGGTTGACACGATGTATGTGGACGCAGACAAACATCAACCTAATATCCAGCCTGAGGTAACTACCAACGAAAAGCAACTTAAGGGACCTCCGAAACCACCTCATGTTAGCGACCTAAATGACCTATTTGAGCTTATAAGCGAAGTGGCCAGTTTAGATAACGTCGTTGTTAAAGCTAATCAAGGGGAAACGGTCAGAGTCTTCCCTAATGACAGCGACACCTATAGAGCCATTGTGGACCGACTGGATACACTTGGAATAGAATTCCATACTTACCAAATGCAGTCAGAAAAGCCACACCGAATTGTTGTAAGAGATTTACACAACAGTACTTTAAATAAAGACATTATTGCCGAATTTAATAGACTGGGCTTCGAGGTTCTCCATATCCATAACCCAAGCTCACGCATAAATAAGGATGAGAAGCTTAATATTTTTTTAATTAATATTAAGCCATGTCCAAAAATTAATGAAATCTATAAAGTTAAGACTCTTTGCCGCCAAAAAATTAGAGTTGAGAGAATGCGAAAAACAACTGAGATCGCACAATGTCGTCGAGGCCAAGATTACGGCCATACAGCTAAATATTGCCGCCGACAGCCCAACTGTGCCCGATGTGGAGAAAACCATCAAACAATGCAATGCATATGTCCTCCAGATGCACAGCCCAAATGCATACACTGCTCTGGCAGCCACATGGCTAGCTATAAGGGATGTGAATGGTATCAGGTTTCTTCGCCGATCTATGAGGCCTGCAAGAAGGGAAAATAATCCAAATAGGCCAAGACACGCTAACTTAAATACACTTTCTACAGCGAATCAGCAATTCCCCACCTTGAGGTCTGATCGTAAGCCAAGGGCTGACAGACAGACAACTCAGCAACAGCCACAGCTAGCTTCACATCATCAAACGATAGGCACTGGAAGCAACACAGCAGTCTCCTATGCTGCAATAGTTAAAAGAAATCCTATTGCAACACATTGCAAAGATGGACCTGCCCAGCAGCGTCTTCATAATCCTATAGCGCATCAAATTCCACAGCAACATGGATTGAATAATCTGCAACACAGCCCTTATGATATACAGGCAGTGTTGCAACAGCAGCAGGAACAGTTCCAACAGTGGCAGCAACAGCTCCATCAGCAACAACAACAACAGTTTCTTACGTGGTTGCAGCGGCAGCAACAAGAACAGCAGCAACATAACAAGCAAGTAAACCAACGTATCGAAAAACTTGAGAGTATAGTACTTGAGTTAGCCAACACGATTAAGGGATGGACTGGGACAATACCAAATCGTCAGTCTCCTAACAACGTTGCAGCTTCGAAATGAATGCACTAAAAGTTCTTATTTGGAATGCTAACGGCATTGCATCAAAAGCTAAAGAAATTGAGCTCTTTGCACACACCAACAGCGTCGACATTCTTCTTTTGACGGAGATCAGGATGAAGCGTGGAGACACTATAAAAATATATGGATATGCCTGCTACCCAGCTTTCAGACCATCACGAAATAACAACAGCGTTGGCGGAGTGGCAGTATTGATTAAGGCAACCCTTCATCATTTCCCTCAAAGAGTAATTGAAACCCGTAACATACAAATGTCATCAGTAAAAGTAGCAACGGCCCTAGGAGACGTGGAGTTCAGCGCTATTTACAGCCCTCCAAGGGTTAGGATTGACGAAATGCATTTCATCAATACACTTCGTGCCTGCGGTCAAAGATATTTAGTTGGTGGCGATTGGAATGCCCGTCATTGGTTGTGGGGGGACACATACAACTCACCGAGGGGACGCGAGCTAGCAGAAGCCATCTCAGTTACTGGCTCTAGGATCCTTGCTACTGGATCGCCAACCAGGTATCCATATGTGCTTCACCACACGCCTTCCTGCATTGACTTTGGCCTATATCATGGAATACCGGATTTCCAAGTAAGCATAACTCAGAGCTGGGATCTGGACTCGGATCATCTGGCCCTAGTCATTAGTATTGAGACAGAAGGCATAAACGTTAACGCAAATCGCCCTCTAATAACCAGACACACACACCTGCTCGCCTTTAGACAACATTTAGAGAGTTCGATTCAGCTAAACACCACCTTAAACTCTGGTGAAGATATTGAGATGGCTGTCAATAGCTTCACTGAAAGCATTTATACGGCTGCTGCTGCATCAACACCTTCTGAACCTCAGATAGGTTCCAACTATGGAATTCGATTAACAAGAGAGGCCAGGGATCTTTTGTCGCAAAAAAGAAGACTTCGTAGACGCACAATCCGAACGCAAGACCCATGGGACCGAATATTATGGAACCGGGCTGCTAGGCAACTACGAAATGTACTAAGAGAAATTGAAAGCAATTTCTTTGAACAAAAGCTGGCTTCCCTTGATTATGCAATTGATGCTGGATACTCGCTCTGGAAGTGTACCAAGTCACTTAAGAGACAACCATTTAGACAGGTACCAATCCGGTGTCCTAGCGGTGATATAGCTAGGAACGAAGAGGAGCAAGCGAATTCTTTTGCGAAGCATCTAGAAGCCAGGTTCACACCCTATGAATTTGCCACAGATGACCAGATCGAAGAGACCACTGATAGTCTGCAGACACCTCTACAAATGTCCTTACCCATTAGGGCAGTCAGGGTTGAGGAAATTGCTGAAGTTATAAAGTCCTTGCCGAAGAAGAAAGCACCTGGTTATGATAGACTGAGCAATGCAACGCTAAAAGTCCTCCCTACTCGGGCAATCATCTTCATAGCTCTAATATTTAACGCTATGCTGAGGGTGCAATTCTTTCCTAAGCAATGGAAGATGGCAGCGATTGTAATGATCCACAAACCAGGAAAGCCAGAGGATGACCCCGAATCGTACCGCCCAATAAGTCTGCTGTCATCACTATCCAAAGTATGGGAGAGACTTATTGCCAATCGTCTTGGCAGTATCATCAGGGAATGTCGCATCTTACCGGACCATCAGTTTGGCTTTAGGGAAGGACATGGAACTGTGGAGCAGGTTCACAGACTGACGAGGCACATCCTTCAGGCATTTGACGACATGGAGTACTGCAACGCAGTTTTCGTTGATATGCAGCAAGCATTCGACAGAGTCTGGCATATAGGGCTTCTAAGTAAAATCAAAGAGCTTTTTCCAGCACCCTACTTCGGGATCCTATGATCATACCTGGAAGGCCGACAATTTATGGTCAGAGTACGGAGTACCTATTCGACTCCTTGCCAGATGAGAGCTGGAGTCCCACAGGGCAGCGTATTAGGGCCGCTGCTTTATTCCATATATACAGCTGACCTACCCTCCCCTAGCGGACACCACATGCAGGATCCTGGTAAAGCTCTACTAGCTACATATGCAGACGATATTGCAGTGCTGTACAGCTCGAAATGTCGCATTGAGGCAGCAAATGGTGTGGAAAACTACCTAAGTACATTAGCAGCCTGGTGTAAACGATGGAATTTGAAGATAAACCCACGGAAGACCACCAACCCATGCTTTACTTTGAAAACTCTCATCAACCTCACCCCGCCCATAGGTTGGATGGAGAAATACTGGACCAACCGTCGCAGGCAAAGTACCTTGGCATCACCCTCGACAAGCGCCTAACATTTGCTCCCCACCTAAAAGCTACGACCAGGAGATGTGGGCAACGCATGCAGCAACTGCGATGGCTGATTAATAGGCGCAGCACCATGTCACTACGAGCTAAGAGAGCGGTCTATGTCCACTGCGTAGCCCCGATTTGGCTCTATGGTGTGCAGATTTGGGGAATATGCGCAAAATCCAACTATAGACGCATACAGGTCTTGCAAAATCGAGTATTGCGACAAATCACCAACTGCCCATGGTATGTGCGAGGCTCTACCCTGCATCGAGACTTGAAACTGTTCACAGTGGAGGAACAGATTGGGAGACACACTAGCCGATATAGTGACAGACTGGCTAGACACCGGAGCAGACTAGCGAGAAGATTGCTCCCTGCGAGGCCACTAAGGCGATTAAAACGCTTAGGCTTTGCAAAAAATATTAGATAAGTTTAGTTTAGTGATATTTGTAAATATATATTGTAAGTCCTCCTGAATCATCAGAAGGTTAGGCTCTAATATAAATAAAATCAAAAAAAAAAAAAAAAAAAAAAAAAAAAAAAGTAACACCGACCCGATGGGGGTATTTTATTTGCCAGTCCGGCCAGCTATGCCCATGTCTCACAGCCAAATATGGTCAGTGAAACTAATGATGCTATAAAAAGAAGTGTTAGTAAGAAAACTTAGAAAAAAATATTTAATGTAGATTTATTAACAACATATAAAAAGAAAAAGAAAAATTATGTGTTGGGCTCAGCAATCATCGCTTTATTGTAATTAAGAGCGGCAGTTCACAGAATATGTTATCATTTAAGAGAATTTGTAACGGAGATCACGCTCTCCCTTTTGCGTTGTCTCTTTCACCCACGCACCGGCTCAGCTTAACCCGCCGGCTCGCGTACATTGTAGTTAGTATGCAATTAACTCTGGTTTAGAGCAGACGCAGTGTTAGATTGACTATTACAAACATAGTAGCGGACAGCACGACAGCCTAGTCGCTTGCTTGCGTCTATCACATAAACTCTGTAAACTCTAATAATCGCTAATAAACTAATCATTAACTAAATTCAATCGTTTAATAATTTAAAGCTATTCGAAAAATCTCGATAGCTCAACATTTGGTGACCCCGACGTGATCTTTTTCGTTTCTTTCTACATATTTGCATATATGTATATATATTGGAGGCATCACATACATACATACACCCGTGAACATAAGCAGTGTATATAGCGATTAGTTGCGAGCCGTTACTTTGCCAATTCGCCAGACACTCTTTCGTTCGGTCTGCAATACACTGGCGCCCGTAAGAGTAGTACACATGCGAAAACTTCTGCAAATGATAATCTAATAAAGAATCAGCTAATTTCTGAACTATGTCTATGGTTAGTGACTGCGTGTTCTATAGCTTCAATCTATAAGTGATTAAGTTCGCATAAGCACAGTGTAATTACATGATTTTAGATTCAGGCTCTCAACTACATCTCATTACAGCCAGATTTGCGAATCTCCTGCAACTAAGAGAACAGAATCGGTTGCATCTGTATGCGGCGTAGGCGACTCCAATGTTGCCATGGATGGCAGCAGCATTTGCCTCACTCTTCAAGCTCATGCATCTGAATATACAACTAGCATAACGGCTATGGTAGCTACAAATATAACTGGCAGGCAGCCCAGTTCTAATATGAATACGAGCAATTGGAGCATACCGCAAAATATAGTGCTGGCAGATCCAGCTTTCCATAGGCCGCAACGAGTAGATCTGCTTATCGGAGCTAGCCTGTTTTATGATTTTCTCTGTGTGGGACAAATCATGCCTGGACTTCCATTGTTACAGAAGACTCGTCTTGGTTGGGTTGTATCAGGTGGCGAGGCTCGCAACCACAACTCCGTGCTAATAGCTTCAAAGGCGTCTTCGGATCCCATTACAGACTCCTGTGCTGATATCAAGTTGGACAGTCTCGTTCGTCGCTTTTGGGAAGTGGAGCGCTGCAGCGATCCCATTGTAAAGTTCAGCAAGGAAGACTCAGGCTGCGAAGCGCATTTTGCGAGGCATTACAATCGATTGGCTACTGGCCAATATACAGTACGCCTGCCTGTTAAGCTTAGTTGCGAGCTTCTTGGAGATTCTTATGAGCAAGCGCGACATCGGTTTCTCAATTTGGAGAAGAAATTGAGTCGTTTGCCGCATATAAAGTCTCAATACTCAGCATTTCTGAAAGAGTATCTTGAACTTGGTCACATGTCACGCGTTCCTCTAAATTCATTCCATCTATGCAGATATTTTCTTCCTCATCACTGCGTTCTGAAGGATGATAGCACAACCACCAAGCTTTGCGTCGCCTTTGATGGATCTGCATCTACAACAACTGGGCATTCGTTAAATGACATTCTAATGTCAGGTCCCGTCATTCAGCCAAAATTAGTCGACATATTATTGCGCTTCCGATCTTATCCAGTTGCACTCACCGGCGATATTTGAAAAATGTATCGTTGCGGACAGCTATCTACAATGCATTTTATGGAGGAATTCGCCAGATGATGAGTTGGAAGTTTTCAGGCTTGATACGGTAACATATGGAACAAAACCAGCGTCATTTTTGTCTGTGCGTGCCATGCATCGGATTGCCGTAGATGAAAGGAATGCATTCCCAGTCGGGTCCGACATATTGCTTCGCGATTTCTATGTTGATGATTTGATTAGTGGAGGAAATTCAGTCGAAGAAGCAAGACTTGTTATGCAAGAGACAGCTGGAATCTTGGCGTGTGGGAAGTTTAAATTGAGGAAGTGGTGTTCAAGCCATCCCAAGGTACTGGGCGGCGTAACAGACTGCGACAAGGAATCGCTCATTAGGTTCAATGATGGCAGCGACATTACAAAGACACTTGGCCTTGCATGGGATCCGGCATCTGATCAACTTCTTTTCTCATACCTAGCCCTGAATTCAGCCTCTAAGCCCTCCAGGCGCTCTGTTCTCTCGTCTATTGCTCGGTTTTATGATCCCCTCGGCCTGGTCGGCCCAGTAATAACGAAGGCTACAATTTTCTTGCAACAACTCTGGAGGCATAAACTTGATTGGGACGAGAGTCTCCCGTCATGGCTAGACATTTGCAGCAACTTTGGCAATGGTCTTAGTAGTGCATTTCCCAGGCTATCATTAATACCAGGATCGAAGGTTGAGGTCCATGGATTCTGCGATGCCAGCATCGAGGCATACGGAGCTTGCATTTATATTGTATTCAGAGGTCAGCATACCATCGGCAGGTGTCTTTGCTCTAAGTCTCGAGTTGCGCCTCTAAAAACGCTCACGGTTCCCAAGCTGGAACTATGCGGGGCAGAGTTGCTTGCGCGTCTAATGAATGAAGTGGCTCGCTTAGGCATTTTCGTAGGCGAGTTTCATTGTTGGTCTGACTCTACTTTTGCGCTTTCTTGGATCAATGACTAGCCCGGACGATTTAACGTATTTGTTTCAAATCGCATCGCCACGATACAAGATCTCACATCAGCAATGGAATGGCACTATATACCTACAACACTGAATCCCGCGGATATATTATCTCGGGGTGCATTGCCCTCGGATTTAAATGCATCATTACATTGGTTCAACGGTCCAGGTTTCCTCTGTAAGCCCAGATCTCAGTGGCCAGTCTCAGCACTTCCAGAAAGAACTTCAATTGAGCGTCGAAGAACTGTGCTTCTTGTAAAGCACGCAGTCCCTGATGTCTCTATGGACTGCAAGTTTGTGCGTTGGTTCGTTCCCAATATTGGCCAATCGGACGTAGAAAAACTGTAGCCAGTGTAATTCAGAGATGCGTAATTTGCTTTCGTGCAAGGCCTCGATTCGTTGAACACACAATGGCAGATCTACCCAAGGATCGAGTCGACGGCTATCGGGTCTTTGGAGTGACTGGAGTTGACTTTTGCGGACCCTTCTTTTACAAGCCTGAGTCACGAAACAAGGCGCCTGTGAAATGCTACGTTTGTGTGTTTATTTGTTTTGCTACGAAGGCTATTTGGTTGGAATTAGTCAAGGACTCAACTACCGCGGCATTTTTGCATACACTTCAACGTTTCATATGCACCAGAGGAAAGCCAAGTCAAATCTGGTCGGATAACGCCACAAACTTTCTTGGTGCCCGCAACCAGCTTCAGGAGTTGAAGCGTCTATTTCTGTCAGACACCCACCAGAAGGCTGTGAAGGATTTCTGTTTGGCAGACTCAATCGAATGGCATTTCATCCCTCCACGATCGCCTCACTTTGGTGGCTTGTGGGAGGCTGCAGTGAAGACAGCGAAGCATCATTTTTACCGATGTGTTGGGTCCTCCGTCCTAACTTACGATGAGCTTCGCACACTGGTTTGCAACATCGCTGCTGTCGTTAATTCACGCCCTTTAGTTTCGATTTCAGAGCACCCATCAGACATAGACGTGTTGACTCCTGCGCATTTCCTCAACGGTGGCCCTCCTTCGTCCTTCAATGAGCCAAACCTGACAGGGCTCAATTTTAATCGTTTGGATGCTTGGCAGCGCGTAAGCTATCTCCAGCAGGTGTTCTGGACTCGTTGGCGGGACGAATATCTAAACTTGTTACAACAGCGAGCGAAATGGAGAACCTCCAAACCTGGCTTAGCTGTTGGCAACATAGTTCTTGTGAAGGATGAGAATCTACCTTCACTTAAGTGGCCACTAGCCAGAATAATCGAACTTATCCCTGGAAGTGATGGCGTTGCACGGGTAGCCCTACTAAAAACTGAAGCTGGCGAGATTAGAAGAGCTACAAATAAGCTGTGCTTGATGCCCCTTAAGGATTCTGTTGAAGACAAAGTCTTCAACGGGGGGAGGATGTTGGGCTCAACAATCATCGCTTTATTGTAATTAAGAGCGGCAGTTCACAGAATATGTTATCATTTAAGAGAATTCGTAACGGAGATCACGCTCTCCCTTTTGCATTGTCTCTTTCACCCACGCACCGGCTCAGCTTAACCCGCCGGCTCGCGTACATTGTAGTTAGTATGCAATTAACTCTTGTTTAGAGCAGACGCAGTGTTAGATTGACTATTACAAACATAGTAGCGGACAGCACGACAGCCTAGTCGCTTGCTCGCGTCTATCACATAAACTCTGTAAACTCTAATAATCGCTAATAAACTAATCATTAAGTAAATTCAATCGTTTAATAATTTAAAGCTATTCGAAAAATCTCGATAGCTCAACAGTAAGGTATTAATAGAAATTGCAAGAAAAGTTAATAATAAAAAAAAAAAATAAATAAATAAATAAGAACTAGTAAAAAGAAAAGAGTAAAGGAAGAGCACAGAATAGAATATAGGATAGAATTGAGGAATCACTACACAACATTGTGAGTGATTTCCCTAAGATAAGCTAATAGCAAACATTTAAGGAAAAAACGTGATAATATTTATTAAAACTAGCACTGAGAACATGAAACGCACTGTGCAAAGAATAATCCCTAGTGCACACCGGTAAATGAACAATAGTGTCTAGTTGTTCGGGACGGAACCGAAAAGTTTAGACGACCCAACAAAGAGGACGAATCAATATCACCACTAATCAATTTATGCAGAAAAACAATTCCTAAAATTGTTCTGCGATTGGTCAGCGATGGATGATCAATAAGCTGGAGCCTACTATGATAATACGGTAATCGTAAATTACTGTCTTTGGACCGATTCGATGCGATCCTGATGCAGTTTATGCTGCGTAGACCAAACAACAGAGCAATACTCTAAGATGGGACACACAAGCGACGTAAATACACGCTTGGTGATACAAGGATCTTTAAAATTCCTTGGACCAACTTTTAATAAAGCGAAGCACACTTTTGGCTTCATTAATGATGGTAGAAATATGAAGATTAAAATTTAGTTTACAATCGAAAGAAACACCAAGATCTTTGATTGTGTTTATGCGTCGTAAGGAAATATTGCTAATTTTATAATCAACAATTAGAGGAACGGTACGACTGAAGGTCATTGTCATACACTTTGAGCAATTTAAGTCGAGCTGGTTTGCCAGACACCAAAGTTGAAATGCATTTAGGTCATCTTGAAGGTGATGATGTCCATTTGCACTGGAGTATGGAAAGCAAAGTTTTACATCATCAGCATACACAAATATAGTAGAGTACGAGATGCAACTAGGAAGGTCATTTATAACAAGTAAGAAAATCAGGGTATAATGGTTTTGTTAAAAGTGTGTAACAGGCAGAGGGAGGCGTGGCAGACCACACAAAGTATATATATTCTTGATCAGGGCGACAAGCTGAGTCGATTTAGCCCTGTCCATCTGTCTGTCCGTCCGTATGTATGAACGCGTCGATCTCAGAAGATATAAGTGCTAGAGACTTGAAATTTTTTTCCTAGGTCCGTGTGTATCACGCGCATGTCAAGTTATTCGATAACTACTACCGATATTTTATTATCGATTAAGAGCCTTATCGAAAGCTAGTTTTTTAATTATATCTTCTACACCTTTAGAGCTAGAGCTTCCAAATTTTTAATGTGTAGACTTATGTTATTTTATTTAATTTCGGTTTTTGCTAAAATTTACCCCCCACCCCTAAATTCACCTCCTCACCATCATTTTTGTAAAAGGCGTATTTCAAGTACTAGAGACTTGTGCATTGGAATGTACATTCATTTGAACATTATGAGTATGTTCATTAAGATTGGACGTCTAGAAAATAAATTATTCAACAAATAAATTCGTTTAATAGTCGGTGCTTACTGCGCAGTTAGCAGAGCGCGTTCTAATACGTGCGTGTGTATGTATGTGTACCTAAACGAAGTGTAGAGTGAGTAGAATATCAGATTGGAGGGTTCAGGGTATCTCCTAGTCGAGCAGTCTCGACTAGAGTTTTCTTACTTGTTTATATAAGGGAATGATGAAAGATTCTTTCCAAATTGAAGGGAACACAGCAGTATCCAAGGACAAGTTAAACAATTTTAGTAATTGTGACTGAAGAGAAACACTGCACTCTTTAATCACACAACTAGGAATATTATCGGCACCGGGAGAGAAAGATGATTTCAACGTCCTAATGGCCGCAGCCAGAGAGGCTGCAGTAACTTTAGGAGTATTTATAGACCCATATTCAGAAAGAGGATATGGATATGAGTTGGTTGAAAAAAATCAGCAAATAGATCAGAGGAATCCTGGTCATTGCAAGATTTTTCACCACCAAGGACAAATGAGGACGGCAAACCAGAAGATTTACGCTTCAAATTTACAAATGAATAAAATTGCTTGGGATCTCGAGCAAACTGACGTTTGCAACGTATAAGACAATTCTCATAACAGCTAGAATTTAAAAGATTGAATTGACAATGGAATATTTGGACCAGTCAACACTTGAACCAGACTTTTTATAATTTTTAAAGCATTTAGTTTTAATGTTTCTCAAGTTCAGAAGAGTATTGGTAAACCAAGGTGGCTTATTTGAAACTGGCGAAATACGGCAGAGAGGGACACAAACATCCAGAATAGAGCTTAAGGTAGGTACCACGACGCCATTCCCAGACATCGTCTTAGTTCTTTCAGGTTCTTTGGTGTTGGGAAGTCTCGAATCGCTTCGACTTTTGCGGGGTCGGTGCAGATCCCTTCCTCACTGATGACGTGGCCGAGATAGACTAATTTCTTTCTAAAGAAACTGCATTTCTTCCGGTTTATGCGGAGGTTGGCTTTCCTTAGCCGGCGGAAGACCTCCCTCAAATTCTCCACATGCTGCGCTTTCGTGGCGCCGATCACTACGATATCGTCCAAATATGCAAACGCGTGCGGCTCCATGTCCGGGCCTATTACCGTGTCCAGTGCTCTCTGGAACGTAGCGCCTGCGGAATGCCAACCAAATGGCATCACTCGCCATTGGAATAATCCTCTCCCCGGGACGGTGAACGCCGTGCACTCTCTGCTATCCGTCGCCATGGGGATCTGCCACTAACCGCTCTTCAAATCCAGGGTGGATATATATCGCGCGTGTCTCAGCCTTTCGAGGATATGATTGATCCGCGGAACAGGGTAGGCGTCTGGGATTGAGTGTGCATTTAGCTGCCGGTAGTCCACACACATGCGCCAATCTCCGGTCTTCTTCTTTACCACGATGGGCGCACTATGCGGACTACGCGAAGGCTCGATGGCTCCAGCTCGAATCAACTCGTCTACCTGTTCGTCGATCACTTTCCTCATAGCCGAATTCTTGGGATAATACCTCTGCTTAAGAGGCTTATTATCCCGCATCCTTATGCTATGCTCGGCGATGTTTGACACCCCGTCCATTCCCTCGAAGAGCGCCAGCTCTGCTAACAGGAACTCCTTCAACTCGTCCTCCAGGTCCACCGACCACCCTGTGTCGTCCGAAGAAGACTCTGTACTCTCCTCTCGTATCGGGGGGTGCTCTCCCAGCTTCCGTTCGAGTTGCTCGTCTCCCTTCCTGTCGGCCTTTGCACCGATGCCCGACTCTCTCTGTAAATCTGCATCTACCGGAGGCTCCCACTCCTCCGATGGCTCAATCCAGCCTGGCGCCTCGGGGTTCGACCCCCCTTTATTTTCCACGGTCTTGCGTCGAGCGAGCGGCTCCTCATCCTCAGGGTGGCTGCTCTCTTTCGACGTCTCTCCCATCCTCATCGTCTGCTCCATGTCGCCACAACGTAGTGTCGCCCCCACCGCGCACAGAAAATCCATTCCCAATATGACGTTGTCCAACATAGTTGGCATGATGAGCACCGTCAGCTGCACTACTTCCTTTGCGAGGGTTACGACAACTTTCATGGCTCGCGTCACGTCTAGCGACGACCCGTCGGCCAACCTGATTCGCGACCTTACCTCCTGCGACTCTCCTTGAACCATCTGTCGGCGCACGCAGTCCTCACTCATGAGGCTGCGCGTGGCTCCTGTGTCGATCGTGGCGGTTATACTCCGGCCTCCAATCCCCACATCGTCGTGCCCGTCTCTTCCTTTTGATGTTCGCTGGCGCCACCCCGCTCTCTGGAACGGCGCCCCTACGCGTTTCCCGCCTCCGTCTGGGGGCAACACTCTTGTGTGCTCCTCCCCCTCCTTCCACATCGTCGGCAAAATAATACCTGCGCGTTGCGGCATTCCCTCGCGAAGTGTCCCGTTTGCGCACATCTGTAGCAGACGCGTCACGGATCAGAGGCGAAGCTGGCTTCCTGCGCCATCACGCGATGCACCGCCTCCGATGGTGTCGTCGCTGTTGCCACGATCTGATCCGAGCCTTGCCGCTCGGCTCTCTGTTCTGACGCTTGCGCACGGAAAGGATTTCCAGGCCGACCACCAGCCGGCGTTTCCCACGGTGCCCTTGAATGGGTTGCCGCGAATTTCCTCTCCCAAATTCTTTTTTGACCTTGGACGTTCTCGTATTCTGTCGCCATCTGGGTCAGCTGCGTCAGCGTTGTGAAGTCGTGGCGTCTTACGTACATCTGATACTAAGGCGCGGCGTTCTCGTACACCCTGTGTAGCTCTTGCGCCGCGCTGTACCTGGCCTTACGTATCAGCAACCTGAGCTCGAGAAGGTAGTCCTTAAAGCTCTCTCCCTGTCGCTGATGACGCGCCCGGATCTGGTCCTCCAGGCGCTCGAAATATTGCGGTGGCAAGAAAAAGTCCAGAAACTCTCTCTTGAACTCGGTCCAAGTCGCGTCTCTCAGCCCACTGGTTAAAAGCCACTTCGCCGCCTTGTCGTTGAGCATCTCGCTCATCGCTCTTGGCATCCGATCCAGCTCTATGCCATATGTTATGGCCTGCTCTTCTACCACCTCTACGAATCCTAACGGGTCCGCTTGGCCGTCGTACCTCATGCCCCATTTCCTCACCTGTTCAGCCACGCACCAAGGTGGGTGTCTCTCGGGCGCGGGGTCGCGTAAGGGGGTTCTCGGCGTGGGTGGCGCCGCTTCCGCCTTGTCGACGACAGGCACTTCCAACCTCAAGTTTGCCATCGGGGCCGACTCTAGCTCTTGCAGTTTACGGAGGTCAGGTTCTGACTTCTGATAGGCGCGTCCCCCCATACTTTCCGATGCCGGTCCCGGGAGTGTATCTGCCCCTTTAGGGAATTAATTTAATTAAATAAATTTTGTTTTAATTTAATTAAATTTATTTTATTTCATTTTACTTTATTTTATTTTAATCCCATTTAATTTAAGTTATTTGAATTTAGTTTAATTTTATTTTGTTTTATTTACTGTTGTTTCACTGTTGTCCCACTGTTCGCTTTATGGCCCCAAGACCTCGACTTTCCCACGCTGAGCTATGGGGTGTATCCGCTCACGAGCCCGCGCACACCGAGAATCAAAATGAACAAAATTCACCACTATATTTACCCTATTCTAATTTTTATTATATTTTATTTCTATCTCATATTATTTTGTTTAATTTAAATTAATTGATACTATTTTATTTTCTTTTATATTATTTTAATTTATGTTTAATTAAATAAATTTTGTTCTAATTTAATTAAATTCATTTTATGTTATTTTATTTTAGTTTAATTCAATTTAAGTTATTTTAATCTAGTTTAATTTTATTTTGTTTTCATTTACTATTGTTACACTTTTGTCCCACTGTTCGCTTTATGGCCCCAAGACCTCGGATTTCCTACGCTGAGCTATGGGGTATATCCGCTCACGAGCCCGCGCGCACCAAGAATTAAAATGAACAAAACTTCCCACTGTATTTACCCTATTTTATCTTATTTAATTTTTATCTTATATTATTTTATTATTATTATCATTTTTTTTTATTTTTTTTTTTTATTTATTTATTTATTTATTTAAATTTTTTTTTTTTTTTATTTTACTGTATTTTATTTTTACTGTATTTTATTTTGTTCACACAACTGCGGTCGGTTTTGTTTAAATATTCCTGTGCAAGGTTTGATCCGTGGTTTGCTGTGTTTTCTTTTAAAATTGTTGTTTAATCTTGTTGAAGTTTGGTGCAGCGTCTTATTTACATTTAGTTTGCACTTTGCTCCCTGACTTTACTCTTTACACGTTTGTTAGTGTGCGTGTGAGCTTACTTGCTCTCTCGATTTCGGTCGTCGTGCTGTGCAAATAACTCTCTGTGTTTCTTTAGTTACGCTCTGTAACGGCTGTTTTTGTTGTTGATTATCTCTCTCAACATAATCATTCGTTCTGCTCTTCAACGGCTGGTTGTTGTTGGACTCGCTCTGTCAGCATATTTTACTCTCTTTGTTTTTATTTCTGTTGCTTTTCTTTAATTTCTACTGTAATCCCAATTGCCAATATGAGCTGTTGCAAAAAATCTTGTACGTTCAGGCAGGCAGTGGACTCTGCACAAGCGCAATTTGTCAATTGCTGGTTGTGCGATAATATGATGCATATTAAATGTGCAGGTCTCACTGGTCGTGATTACGACAAGATTATGTCCACGGTAAAAATTGGTAGTGGGGGTGTACGCTGGTCTTGCCCGATTTGTTTAGAAAGACAGATCAACTTTTCTAAAATGTACAGCGCTGTAAGGGCTCAGTTTTTAAAACTGAAAAAGATTTCTAAGCAGTTATCCAGTGATATGGCTGCTGCTGGAGAAATACTAACCCAGTTTAATTTCGAGAGTCCCCTATCTCATTTGGAGTCTTTATCGTTGTTGGTACCTCCCTCTGTACCATCACCGTCACCTAATTCGCTTGCCCCTCCCTCACCTTGCGCTTCAGTTTTGTCATCCGCTCCTAATTCGCTCGATCCTATATCACCTGTTCCTGAAGCTATTGGTTCTTCTGTTGAGACTGCTATTGATACTCAGGTTTCTGTTCAAAAATTGGAATCTTCTCCAATTGCTGTTCAAGCCACGAGTGTTAATAATTCAGCCACTCAGTCGTCTCTCCTCGAAAGCAAGTTTTCTTATCTAGGCTTTCATCAGATACGACCTGTGAGGCAGTATCTGCTTTTATAGCAAGCAAGACTTCGGCTAAGGTTTTTATATCGAAGTTTAGCTTCGCAGCTCCGCGCGAAATTGCCTCTTTTAAAATAAATGTGCCGATAGAACATTTTAAAACTTTATGTGATCCAAATTTCTGGCCACCTCATGTGGTAGTTCATGAATTTAGACCTAAAAATCGTAATAGATCTACTCCTACTGCTGTAAATCTACCTTCGGTGCAATCGTCATCTAACACTGTACCAAAAAACTAAATTCTTTCCTATCTTCTTCTCAGCTGTCTCTGCTTTATCAAAATGTACGCGGCTTGAATTCTAAACTTAATAGTTTATTCTTACACAGTTTTAGTGTACAATATGATATTATTGCATTTACTGAAACGTGGCTAAGTAATAATATTCATAATAGTGAAATACTTTCAAATAATTTCACTATTTTTAGACTTGATCGTTCAATGCGCAGAGGGGGTGGAGTGCTAATTGCGGTCAAATCCAGTATCCTCTCTGATGTGTTTACCTTTTCGTCCCTTCATGATGCGGAGATTTTAGGGGTTAAATTAACTCTCCCATCGCGCTCACTGTTTATCACATGTTCTTATATCCCTCCCTCTTCTGATTTACAAGTTTATGCTCATCATATTAATCGTATTAAAGTTTATGAACATGTGAATGATACAGACTTGCTTCTTGTGTTGGGGGATTTTAATATTCCCAACTTGTAATACAAATTACTTAATTCCGACAATTGATCACTATCTTTTTGATAAATTGTTTAACCTGTCTCTGTTTCAAATTAACTCTATTTCTAATCACCTAAATCGTACTCTTGATTTGGTGTTTACTAATCACGATTCGCTCTTAAATGTCGTGAGAACGACTCCATTCTGTATACCTGAGGATATACATCACCCCACTTTGGAAGTATTATTAGCTGTCGATAATCATCCCAATTATACTCCTTTGCCTTCTTATCCATGTCGCTGTTATCGTAAATGCGATTTTATTTTGCTTAATGAATTAATTAATTCAACAGACTGGTCTACTTTATATGAGTCGAATGATATTAATTTGGCAGCATCGTTTTTTTACTCTACCTTAAACTCTATTCTGGATGTTTGTGTCCCTCTCTGCCGTATTTCGCCAGTTTCAAATAAGCCACCTTGGTTTACCAAGACTCTTTTGAACTTGAGAAACATTAAAACTAAATGTTTTAAAAATTATAAAAAGTCTGGTTCAAGTGTTGATTGGTCCAAATATTCCATTGCCAAGTCAAACTTCAATCTTTTAAATTCTAGCTGTTATGAGAATTATCTTATACGTTTCAAACGTCAGTTTGCTCGTGATCCCAAGCAATTTTATTCATTTGTAAATTTGAAGCGTAAATCTTCTGGTTTGCCGTCCTCATTTGCCCTTGGTGGTGAAAAAACTTGTAATGACCAGGATTCCTCTGATCTATTTGCTGATTTTTTTCAATCGACTTATTCTTCTGCTAATCTCTACAACAACTCATATCCATATCCTCTTTCTGAATATGGGTACCGGTGCCGATAATATTCCTAGTTGTGTGATTAAAGAGTGCAGTGTTTCTCTTCAGTCACAATTAATTGGCTTTAAAAAAAAATTAGTACAAAACAATTATGCTTTTTGATTATATTGTAGCTTTTGGTAATTTTTATCGAGTAATCGATAATTATTAAATTGATCGTGCACTTTTTGAGTACAAATGTATGGTAATTTTCGTTGATAGCTTTCGGTCACACCTATTGCAGATTCTTTAGCGTTTGCTTACATTACAAAAGCGCGCTTTTTAGCATTCTAAGAATTGCGATGATTTCTGGATTTTCTAGCTGTTGTTGTAGTTTTGTCAGATGACGCTCTGTTATTAGCTTATTGTATTTTAGCTACCAGTCTGTAAAGCAAAGCGATAACGTGGGCGCTAAAGGCGTCGCAAGTTATGTTACGGCGGCGGAGGTTCAAGTCCCCATTAAGGTTGTGTTTTTTTTCATACATATTTCGTTTTTTATAAAATAGATATTTTATTCTTTTTTCTAATTGAACAATTTTATAAGTTTAAATGTATGTATGTAATGCAAATTTATCATCCTCTACTCTGGCTCTTCTTTTCTATAATGCGTCATAACAAGAATCTCATTTTTGGATTTCATTTTAAATATGTTTGTTCACAGTAGGAGGTAGCGCTGTCGGCAAAGACGCCGGCCAAATTTGTTTTTGTTATTTTGACAAACATGGCTTGGGTGCGAGTTCAAATCCCGCGGAAAACTCTTTTTTGTAAATTGCAAATTTTGTTATTTTAGCTTCTTTTATATTTTTTTAATATTTAAATTTTATTTTTAAATTTTATAAAAATGTTTCCTTTCGTGTTATCAATGCCTATTAAGCCTATTTGTATATACATGTACATACATAGATAGCTCAAGCATATAAATGTCGCAATTTGATACTACAAATGCCGATTGCCACGCCCCTAGTGGCCGTAGACACCTCATTTTTGGCCAGTTCTTAGAAAGAGCTAACGGTAACGTAAATGCAAAATATGAATGCTTACGCTCAAAAAATGTGAAAATTACAGAAAATTACATATGCCACGCCCCCAAAGAGGCGTGACAATTATTTTTGAGGCATCGATAGAGGAGGTTACCAGTAACTCAACTATCCAAATTTGAAGCCTCTAGCTCTTCAACTGTAGGAGATATAAAGTTTTGCGGTTTGCCACGCCCCCTTTGGGCGCACATATATCCACTATAGCTTGTTGGACTTGGGAGGTCAACTCGCGTATATATACCAAATTTCAAGTCTCTGGCTTCAATAGTGCCTAAAATATAGCCAAATTTGAAAAATCACTATATCTTCAGGTCCGATTTGCCACGCCCCCAGTAGGCGTAGACATATAATTTTTTAATCAGTCATTATAGAATTATAGCACTAGCTCACGTGGGAAATTTCAACGCTCTAGCTTTAGAACTTTATGAGATACAGTTTTATCTGATTTGCCACGCCCCCAATGGACGTAGATATATCCACCATAGCTTTTTGGACTTGGGGGGTCAACGCGGATCTACATACCAAATCGGAGTTATACACGAGTATGTGTTCCAAATTTCAAGTCTCTAGCTTCAATAGCGGCGAAATGAACTGCGTTCATACGGACAGACGGACAGACGGACGGACGGACAGACGGACAGACGGACGGACAGCAAGACGGACATTGCACAAAACCAATATACTAATTCACTTCGTGAATGAGTATAAAAAAGGTGGAAGATCTGATATTTCCAACTATAGAGGCATTGCGAAATTATCTGTCACTCCGAAGTTATTTGAGAAAATTATAACATCGGCCTTGCAGCATTTTTGCAAATCGATTATTCAACCATCTCAACATGGTTTTGTTCAAAATCGATCAACGTCCACTAATTTACTTGAATTCACTTCGCTTGTCAATGATGGTTTTTCTAAAAAAATGCAAACGGATGTTATTTATACTGACTTCAGTAAAGCATTTGACTCAGTACATCATCACATACTACTTCTTAAGCTTGGATTTCATCCTATTTAATTGGTAGAACCCAAAGAGTCCTGCTCAGAACAGCTATGTCTAAAGTTATCTTTCGTCTGGTGTACCTCAGGGTAGCCATTTGGGTCCATTACTCTTTTCCCTTTTTATAAATGACCTTCCTAGTTGGATCTCGTATTCTACTATATTTATGTATGCTGACGATGGACATCATCACCTTCAAGATGACCTAAATGCATTTCAACTTTGGTGTGTGGCAAACCAGCTTGACTTAAATTGCTAAAAGTATATGACAATGACCCTCAGTCGTACCGTTCCTCTAATTGTTGATTATAAAATTAGCAACATTTCCTTACGACGCATCCACACAATCAAAGATCTTGGTGTTTCTTTCGATTGTAAACTAAATTTTAATCTTCATATTTCTACCATCGTTAATGAAGCCAAAAGTGTGCTTGGCTTTATTAAACGTTGGTCCAAGGAATTTAAAGATCCTTTTATCACCAAGCGCTTATTTACGTCGCTTGTGCGTCCCATCTTAGAGTATTGCTCTGTCGTTTGGTCTCCGCAGCATAAACTGCATCAGGATCGCATTGAATCGGTCCAAAATCAGTTTCTTCTCTTTGCCTTAAGGGATCTTCGATGGGACAGTAATTTACGATTACCGTCTTATCATAGTAGGCTCCAGCTTATTGATCTTCCATCGCTAACCAATCGCAGAACAATTTTAGGAATTGTTTTTCTGCATAAATTGATTAGTGGTGATATTGATTCGTCCTCTTTGTTGGGTCGTCTAAACTTTTCGGTTCCGTCCCGAACAACTAGACACTATCGTCCGCTTCATTTACCGGTGTGCACTAGGGATCATTCTTTGCACAGTGCGTTTCATGTTCTTAGTGTTAATTTTAATAAATATTATCACGTTTTTTCCTTAGAGCTCTCTCTTCCTAAATTAAAAAGTTTGCTATTAGCTCATCTTAGGGAAATCACTCACAATGCCCAGGCATAAGCATTGGTATACATTTTCGTTGTCAATGTTGTGTAGTGATTTCTCAATTCTATCCTACATTCTATTCTGTGCTTTTCCTTCACTCTTTTCTTTTTACTATTTCTTATCTATTTATTTATTTTTTTTATTATTAACTTTTCTTGCCATTTTTTTTAAAACCTTGCTTTTTCTTTTTCTGTACTAATTCTCGTTTATCACATTTTTTTCTTTCTTTTTTTTTAATATATTTGTTTTTATTTTTTATTTTTAAGAAATATTTATTATTTTACATTTAACATATTTTTCTAAGTTTTCCTACTAACACTTCTTTTTATAGCATCATTAGTTTCACTGACCATATTTGGCTGTGAGACGTGGGCATAGCTGGCCGGACTGGCAAATAAAATACCCCCATCGGGTCGGTGTTACTATTGATATTATATCCTGTACTTTGTTTAGGCTTTTTCTTTTTTAAATTTAATTTGACTCTCGTTTTTGTCAATAGCTTTAAGAAATAAATAAATAAATAAATAAATAATTTCTGTTAATTAAGCATAAGTATCTTATTTAACAGCCTATTTGTAAGATTTTTATACTCATTCACGAAAGTGAAATGAGTATATTAGTTTTGTGCAATGTCCGTCTTGCTGTCCTTGAAAATTGGAACATATACTCGTGTCTATCTCCGATTTATAAAGTTTTAAAATTTTCCAGATCCACCCACTAGAGGCGTGGCAAATCTCGAAAATGCATTTTCCGATATCCCAAAACTCATGTTAGTTGAAGAGCTAGAAAGCTGATATTTGGTATGTAGATCCGCATCGACCATCCAAGATCACCAGCTATGGCGGTGCTATATCTCCGTCCATTGGGGGCGTAGTAAATCTAGATTCTTTAAAGATGGGATAAATTATATATCTACGCCTACTAGGGGCGTGGCAGTGATTTTTCAAATTTATATTTTAACTCGCACACAAGCCAAGTAGCAAGTTTGTGAAAATATCTAAAATAATCCCGCCGGTGCTTCTGCCTACAGCACAACAAAACAACAATTAAAACGAATTCACATTATTGGCTGGAATTTCAAAATCGATGCCACGATAAATCAATCGCACTTGAGATTCAGAGAAAACGCTAGGGTACACTTGCACAAATTAATTTTCAGACACAATTATTTATTATTATTTATTATTTATTATTGATTATTTATTATTTATTATTTATTATTTATTATTTATTATTTATTATTTATTATTTATTATTTATTATTTATTATTTATTATTTATTATTTATTATTTATTATTTATTATTTATTATTTATTATTTATTATTTATTATTTATTATTTATTATTTATTATTTATTATTTATTATTTATTATTTATTATTTATTATTTATTATTATTAGAAAGTATAGTCGGTGCTCGAGCGGAAAGGCAGAGATTGAGAACAGTTTTTTTTTGTCTGTCCATCTGTTAACAAATCTAGTTCTTTTTTGTGCGGAAGTGGTCGGCGGAGCTAAATCGCTCCTTTTAGGCAGACTACATATTGTTGGCGAGTATTGGTGCGCTAGTGGATAAGCAGAACTGCAACGTTTGGTTGTTCAAGTGAGACTCAATTTATTATGCTTCTTAACATCTAAGTACATGATAGCGTTGCCACTTATGCAATATTAGAATTGCCATATCAACACTCTTCCTCAATTCTTATATTACATTACATACTTGTGACAAATTCTTAGTTAATATATCGGCAACCATTTCATTTGATGGACAATGAGATAACTCAATTAACTTATCTGCATAACAATTACGTACATGGTGATATTTGGTATCAATATGTTTGCTTCGCGTATGATATACAGGATTCTTAACCAGATTTACATTATCTTTATAGATTTTAATACACTTTCTCTTAAAATATGGATTAATTTCGCCTATTAACTTTCTTAAGTAAATCGCCTCCTTTGCAGCATCAGAGAGCGCCATATACTCCGCCTCAGTACTACTCAGCGCCACCGACTTCTGTTTTTTCGAGGTCCCCACATGAATGCATATCCTGCGAGAGACTTCCTATCAGTTGAGTCTCCAGCCCAATCTGCATCTGCATAGCCAGCAATCATCTCTCCGGTCTTCTCATAGACTAGCGCTAGATCTGCCGTGTTGTGCAGATACCTCAGAACTTGCTTTGCTGGTGCGAGATGTTCGCTGTGTGGATTTGAATTCCTTTGTGCTAGCTTGCACACTGAATGCAAGATGTCCGGTCGTGTGCATAGCGCAATATACATCAGCGAGCCAATCACAGACTGATACTTTGTGATATCAACGCGCTTACACAACTCTCCCTCGCAGTTCACTTGGAAGTTAGCTTCCAATGGTATTGACGTAGTGCGGCAGTTGGACATGCCCATCTCATCGGACCCACTATATGCTTCTTTTGGATCACACGAATCGCACCAGTCGTTCCTTCTCGCTGGATTTCAAGGCCCAAGAAGGTCGTTACTTGACCCTTGTCTACTATCTGAAATTCAGAAGAAATAGCCGCTTTAGTAGCTATTATCTCACCCATGCTTGAAGATGCCAGCAGCATATCATCAGGTTTATCGTCTGGTCATCTGAGCACTTGGTATACAGACATGGCTCGCTCTCGCATGCCCTGTATCCCATTTTGTTTAGAACGCCGTCCAGCTTAGTGTTCCAAACCCGACCAGCTTGCTTCAGGCCATACAGTGACCTTTTAAGCTTCAACACACATCCAGAATTGTCATCGGTTCTGGCTGTTGCATGTAGATATCTTCTTCCAGAATGCCGTTTAGGTATGCCGTCGAAACATCAAGTTGATGTACATAAAGCTCATATTCTGCAGCCGTAGCCAAGATCATCCGTATTGTACTATAGCGCACTACTGGAGAATACGTTTCTTTGAAGTCTATACCATACCTCTGGGTGCATCCTTTTGCTACCAAGCGCGCTTTGTAGCGCTCAACCTCTCCAGATGAATTCGTCTTTAAGGTGAACACCCATTTGCAGCCTATGGGCTTCTGACCATGTGGTAACTGAACCAGGTCCCATGTGTCGTTACACATCAATGCGTTGTACTCTTCCTGCATTGCAGCTTTCCATTCATCTGCTTGTGGACTCGATTGTGCTTGCTGCACGGTTAAAGGGACTTTAATGTTACTGCTTAACATTACATTAGCCATGTTGTATTGCTTAGTTGGCCGTCCTCTCAAGCCCGTCCTGATTATTTTAGGCGTCTCTGAGTATCCAACCATAATATACTCTTTCCCTTTCTCCTGGAACTTCTTTTTTGGACCTTTTTCCAGTGCAATCGCTGTACATCCAAACACTCTCAAGTGCTTGACAACTGGCTTCAGCCCTGTAAACGCCTCGAAAGGTGTTATGCCATCCAGAGCTTTCGTTGGTGATCGGTTTCTTAGATATGCAGCGCACGCGACTGCCTCCGCCCAGAAACTCTCGTTTAATGCTGCACTATTAAGCATTACTCTGGCCATCTCAACCAGTGTCCGGTTGCAGCGCTCTGCAGCACCATTTTGCTGCGGGGTGTACGGTGCAGTCAGCTGCCGTTTAATACCAGCCAATCTAATATACTCGTCAAAATCTTTGTTGACATACTCTGTACCATTGTCACTTCTAATGGTTTTCGCTTTCAGACCTTTCTGACGCTCTAACATCGTTACATGCTCTTTAAATATCTTGGTCACCTCAGATTTCTGCTTCATAAAGTAAACATGAATGTAATGGCTCTTATCGTCAATCATTGTGAGAAAGTATCTGGCGCCGCCATTCGATACTTGCCTTATAGGTCCACACACGTCACTATGTATCAACTCACATATTTCTTTTGCTCTATTCTTTGAATCTTCAAATGGTTTAGCGTGACATTTACTTTTTAAGCAACTTATGCAATCAAAATGTTCAATGACAGAGCTTACTGCCAATCCTCGCACCATTTCTTTACTTATCAGCTCCCGAAGACTCTGCACATTTAAATGGCCGTATCGTGCATGCCACTTCTTGATCTCATCAGCAATTTTCGATAAACATAACTTTTCAGTATTTTTTGTTTCACACAGAAACAGTCCGCTAATCCTCTCGGCAATTAATATAATCATGTTCTCGCTGTCAACAATTTTGCAAAAAACGGAATTAAATTTAACAAAGCATCCATTGGCAACTGCCTTTCCAACTGATATGAAATTACATTGCAGCCCTGGTACATATAATACGTCTTTTAAAGTAATTTCAAAGCCACACAGACTCTTGATAACTACTGTGCCTTTGCCACAAGCCGTCGTAAAGTTATTTCCAGCCAATTCGATACTTTCATTGTGTTGCTCAAAATTATCGAATAAATCACGTGCACACATATGCGATGTTGCTCCGCTATCGATAGCCCAAGCATCTCGACTCATACGATAGTTTCCCATCATGCCAGAAAACGATCGTTGTTGTTTTGAATGCGCATCTCTATTTTTTTCATTTCCATTTTCGTTTTTCTCGTTACCTTTTCCACGCCGTTTCTTGCCGTATTTTTTGCCCGCCTCTTTCGTCGTACAATTCGCTGCGTAGTGGCCTGCTGACCACATTTAAAGCATTTAAAATTTCGGCGTCTCTCTGTCGTCTCATTTATTCCCCGTCCTTTGCCTTCTTGTCCCGTCTGCCTTGCCGAAAATGATTGCGTAGCTTCTCTTTGGTCGCAAATTTTTCGCCTCTCGTTCTCCTCTGACAGTTTGCATTTTATGCTGCGGAAGCTCGGCAACTCATCACGAGCCTCTAATGCAACAACAAAGTTCTCGAACGATGGTGGTAGACTTGCAAGTAGCATGATGACAATGAGCTCTTCTTGTAACGTAATTCCAATCGCTGATAGATTTTCAACAATGTTTGAAAATTCCATGATGTACGTTTGCAGATTTTCTCCTTCTGCCAATCTCTTGTTTAAAAGCTGTTTAAACAATGTTACTCTCCGCACGGGTCCAGATGATCGATGTAGCTTTTCCAGTTCGTTCCATACATCTTTAGCGTAAATGCATCTCTTCACGTAGTTTACTTGCGACGCAATCATCGACAAAATTAGCACTGCCTTAGCTTTGTCGTTCTCGCGTTTCCATGCCTTAAACGCATCACTCGTTTCATCTTCTGGCTTCACATACTCATTTGAAACCACGGCCCATAAGTTTTGATGAACCAAAACACTTTCCACCATGACACTCCAACAGTCATAGTTGGTGTCATCTAGTTTTTCTATATTGTACATAGAATTCATTTTTTTCAGTTTTTTTTAAATTTTCTGCTTGCAATGTCCGTTATGCACAGAAACTTCTCGAGCTCATTTTTTTCCCTCTGCTTTACACTATTTCTTTGCACACACACATAAGCCCTGGGCCCATAACCTGTTGGCGAGTATTTGTGCGCTAGTGGATAAGCAGAACTGCAACGTTTGGTTGTTCAAGTGAGACTCAATTTATTACGCTTCTTAACATCTAAGTACATGATAGCGTTGCCACTTATGCAATATTAGAACATATCAACATATATGTATATGTAAAGACATACCATTGCAATGCGTTGGCTATATTCAAGCGCCTCTACAATGCACTGCTCAAGAATGAGGAAAGACACCAAACTAAATTAGGTCCGTCCTTAGAGACATATGTTTTGAAGTCTTTAGTCAACAAGCGAATTTATAAGTATTCGCACGAGTTGTTAAGACCGGTGGATAAAGATCCGGCTCGATGGACCGAAGGTATGATATCTGTTTGTCAATACCAGGAGAGGCAAGTTACAAAAGGAATGTTTTACACAAATTTTATTTATATGTTGATATGTACTTAAATTACTTTTTATTAAATAAAACAAACAGGTATGCAATTATTTAACTTCTATTATATGTCTGGGCCTATAACCTTTTGAAAATTTTAGGGAGTTTAGTGTTATATCAGACCAGCTTAAAGAAAAAGACACAGTTTGATTTTGTCTATTAATTTATCGTCTATTTTATTTATGAATGTTCTCATCTTTGCATTTGTGTTCGTGAGTTTTTCTACTTTTAAACAATAATATGATAATTTGTTTCCAAACATTACCTTCCTTCAAGCATTTTAGTCCAATAATATCGCAGTAAGTTTTATCTGTAAAAAGTACATTTTTATAGCAAAAAATATAATAAACAAGGATTAATAGTAAAATGAGTATATTGGTTTTGTGCAATGTCCGTATGAACGCAGTTCATTTCGGCGCTATTGAAGCTAGAGACTTAAAATTTGGAACACATTCGTATATATCTCCGATTTATATTATGGGTTGACATGGCTTAGGACTTGTTTCTTATTGTTTAGTTATCTATTTTCAAAATATTAAATCTTATAATGCTGGGATATTAACTGCTATCTATCTAATCTAATCGGATTGGTGATGTTGCATTGCTATTAGCAATTGCGTGAATATTGAATTATGGAAGATGACAAGCTGAGTCGATTTGGCCCTGTCTGTCTGTCTGTCCTTCCGTATGTGTAAACGCGTCGATCTCAGAAGATAAAAGAGCTAGAGACTTGAAATTTTTTTTCCTAGGTCCGTGTATATCACGCACATATCGAGTTCATCGCTAAAAATCGACAACTGCTCCCGATATTTTATTATCGATTAAAAACCTTATCGAAAACTATTTATTTAATTATATATTCTACACCTTCAGAACTAGAGCTTCCAAATTTTTAATGTATACTTGTGTATGTGTATTTTATATAATTTCGCCCTCACTTTTTTAAAAGGAATATTTCAAGTACTAGAGACTAGGTTCGGCATATACATACATTCAAACATTATAATTACGTTCTGAAAGTTTCATTAAGATCGTACGTCTAGAATTTAAATTATTCAACAAAAAAAAAAATAAATAAATAGCAGTTCCAACTCCTGTTTCTGCTTTAGTTCATTCATCAACTTTAGTAACAGCTGGGGTTTATTTATTAATTCGACTTAATATTCTTTTGAGAAATTCATTTTTAGGTAAATTTTTACTATTATTGTCTGGGTTTTTTTTTTTTTTTTTTTTTGTGGGTTGAGGTAGGAAAAAATGCTTTAAGAACCGTCAGTCAGGTCGTCACTCTGACCGGTGTGTCGGATAGCATGACTACTTACCGACTAAAAAATCCTCCTCTTCTGGGGCTCGAAACCACCTTTGAACCAGGAGTTATCCCGCATTAACCTTCAAGGTGGAGCCCCATATTGTGCTCCAAGTGAGCATTGCCCTCTGTGTGCCCGCGTCCAGGACATACTTCTTCCGCCGAAGAACCTTTTCGGCGAAGACATAAACTTTTTTCCAAGCATCTATGCTCTTGCACACTAATGTCTCTACTTTGACTTCACTGACTGTTTCTGCCAGGTCGATTCTTTCTTCCGACCACCTGTTGCAGTTGAAGAAAGTGTGCTCTGCGTCAAATAGAACGACGTTTCACCTTTCTATTTATCCACATCTCTAGATCGGGGATTATTCTAGCGGCCCATCTTCCATACTACGGTGTTTCTGGCAGTAATAACGGCTGCGATATCGTCGGCATAACCAATTAGGAAAGTGTCTTCAGGCATTTCCAGTCTTAGGATGTCGTCGTAGCTGATATTCCACAGGTCTGGTACCAGGATTGACCCCTGTGCAGCTCCTCCAGTCACTCTATACCGTTTCATACCAGTCTGTGTGGAGTGCAGGAGTATTCGATCCTGCAAATAGCTCCTGATCATATTCATCAGGTACTCCGGTATATGGAAACGATGCTCCAAGGAAGTAAGCATATCGGTCCACCTTACACTATTAAAGGCGTTTTTAACGTCCTGAACCACTTCATCGATAGCTCCCATTGTGGATTTTCCAGCTCTAAGCCCGTGTTGCCTGGGGCTAAGTCCTCCAGCGGCCTCTACTGCGGCGAGTAGTCTGGCGATTATGAGCTTTTCTAACAGCTTCCCCGCTGTGTTTAGCATACACAATGGTCGATAAGCCGAAGGTGAGTTGGGATCGCCTTTGCCTTTGCTAATGAGCACCAGTCTCTGTTCTTTCCACGCTTCTGGGAATTTCCTTTCTTTTAGACATGCGTTATACATCCTAAGGAGAAAAGTAGGCCGTCCTGATGATTCAGAATTCTGCCGGTATATTATCTGGTCCCGGCGCTTTCTTATTCCTTAGGGAGAGAGCCGCAATCTTGAGTTCTTCCACGGTGAAATTTGGGACTGAATCATCGAACTCTACGGGTGTCCGCACATGCGGCTCGTGGATGTGTGTTGGAAATAGTGTTTCCACTAAGTGATCCATCGTTTCATCATCCACGTTTGGCACTGCTCTGTAGTTTCTCAGCTTCTTCATGACTATCTTGTAGCCAAGTCCCCAAGGATCTTTATTTATATCTTTGCAGAGCTCTTTTCACTTGTCATGCTTGCCTGTATCCACTTTGGTTATGTCCGTTACAGTCACTCAAGCGATCCTCATGGTTGTCTGTGCGTAGCAGAGAGGCCATGCGAGGGTTGACGTTGGTCCTTATGGGAGCCAATGTTCAGAGCCAGGATCTTTTGCAAATTAAGGATGTGTATCAGCTTAGACGATCTTCGAACGTACTTGGAGGCCTGCCAGGGACGGGGGCAGCTGCAGCATTGACCCAGGACCCATTTCCACAGGATGTCACTCCTGCTTACTAATGTTCAGAGCCAGGATCTTGTGCAAATTAAGGATGTGTATCAGCTTAGACGATCTTCGAACGTACTTGGAGGCCTGCCAGGGACGGGGGCAGCTGCAGCATTGACCCAGGACCCATTTCCACAGGATGTCACTCCTGCTTACTAAGGTAGCCCAGGAGCGAACATTTCCAAAAACGTGTGTTTTTCGTAGTTTTTCGTAGTCAGTAAGTTGGTAAGTTGCATCTTTCTATTTCTTCTAAGGTCGCTGCACACATTAGTTCACGATTGGTCGGTTGCCCAATCGCTAGTGGGCCCGATCGTGGAGGCTGTGTGTCAGCTTGAATTACCAGGGACAAAGATTGCTATTGAAGTTCTCTAGATGAGCAACGTAGCGTTGCCTTGTTTCCGTAACCCCATATGGGTTGACAATATTATATGTGCTGGAGCTATTATTCATAACATAAATAATTCACAAGATATCCGTTTGATGGGAGAACTAAGAATTCGTATACCATTAACTTTAGCTTGTTTTAATATATCTAATTTGGTTTTATGTGGTATTCCATTTTTAGCAGGATTTTAATCAAAGGACTTAATTTTAGAAGTGGTAATAATAAGTAATATTAATATATTTTCTTCTTTTTTATATATTTTTCCGAAAGGTTTAATGTTATTCTTTTCGATTAGTTTTTTATTCGATAACAAGTTAAGTTATATTGCGGGGTATATTAGGATTATTATTTATAAAAATTATTCGGAGAAGTATATTAAACTGATTAATTTTTCCTACCCCTGAAATAATTTCTTTACCTATTTTTGAATATATTATGAATTATTTTTAGTAATTTATAAAAAAAAAAAAATTATTTTTACAATGTAAATGTAACGTTTTATTAAATGGAAATTTATGGAATTTAATCAAATTTACTTGAACACCACACTTCCTTAATTGGAGATAATTCTCAACTTTATCATTAACAGTGATAGGCCGCTTTTTGGATTCAATTAAAGAATAAGGGTAAAGTTACCTAAAATTAACTCGAAACTAAATGCAATAAATCGCTTCATATTCAATTTAAAGTAGATTGAATAATTCAATACTTTAGTAAAAAAGTTGTTCCATTTAAAACATGAATTCCCTGGAAACCTGTTGCTATAAAAACAAAAATTGAGCCATAAACAGAATCAGCAATTGTAAAAACAAGCTTCAATATATTCATAAGCTTAAGGATTTGTAAAATAAATTCCTAATAGAACTGTAAAAAAAAAACCTTGAGTAGTTTGAGAATGGTTTCCTTCCATTAATCTGTGATGAGCTCATTTAACAGTTACACTTGATATTAATAAAATTGCTGTATTTAATAAGGGATTAAGAAGAGGTTAAATAAAATAATTCTTAATGGAGGTCATGATGCCCCTAATTTAATTGCTAGTGATTAACATCTGTGGAAAAATGCTCAAAAAAACTTACAAAAAATAAAATTTCTGATAAAATAAATAAAATTATTCCTCATCGTAATCCAATAGTATCAGCGTACCTTTGTATGTTACTTCACGTGATATATCTCGTCATCATTGGTAAACAGTAAGAATTGTAATAATATTAACAAAAAATATAATGTGTCACATTGATGGAATCATTTCACTATACCTGAAACAGTTGTTATAGCTCCGATAGCACCTATTAAAGGTTGTTGATTATAGTGTGAGAATAAAAATGAACTGATCGGTTATGTTGTCATTTAGCGAATGATTTATTGAATTATAAAAGGTTTCGTCTTAGCTTAAATACATAAAGTTTACATAAAGAATTCTGTCGCTAAAAGCAGCGGCAGAATGGGAGTATATAGCATGTGGTATGTGTGTGTATATATGTTTGTATGTATATGCAGAAGGCATATACATTTTAGCGTTTAAGCTGCGGCGTAACAATGCTTACGTTGCAGATCCCACGCTGCAGGCCGGTCTATACATAAGTGACCGATCATATTACGGCACTTATGTATAGCTGTTAAAATATAAATAAAGCAAGAAAGTGTTGCTATGTTGTGGGCATGATAATGTTCGGGCAAATGTAAAATCATATATTGTGTACACTACTATACTGTGAACATATGCTTATATGTATATCATACAACATACCACACCTCCCCTTTTTAAAAAAATAACGTAATATAATGTAGTTATTTAAAAATAAAAAGAATTTATTTTTATATATTCATAGCTATGTCGTATTCTTAAAACAAAATATTATACTTTTTTTTTACATTTTTTGTGTATTAAATTTTTAATGAATTAAAATAATATTTTTGTTTTTTTTTTAAATTTTTTTTTTTACAAAAAAAATACAGTGTACTAAAAAAAATGTTTTATATTATTATTTTTTATATAAAAGAAATTCAATGTTTTCAAATTTTTTTTGTTGTTGTTTTTATACCCTGAACCCATTGAAAATGGGAAATCAGGGTATAATGGTTTTGTTAAAATGTATGTAACAGGCAGAAGGAGGCGTGGCAGACCCCACAAAGTATATATATTCTTGATCAGGGCGACGAGCTGAGTCGATTTAGCCCTGTCCGTCTGTCTGTCCGTCCGTCCGTCCGTCCGTCCGTCCGTCCGTCCGTCCGTCTGTCCGTATGTTTGAACGCGTCGATTTCAGAAGATACAAGAGCTAGAGACTTCAACTTTTTTTTAAAATGTCCGTATATATCACGCGGATATCGAGTTTATCACTAAAAAACGATAACTCATTCCGATACTTTTTTATCGATAAAAAACCTTATCGAAGATCACTAAAAAAATTTTATCTCCTACATCTTTAAAGCTAGAGTCTCCAAATTTAAAATGTATATTAAGACGCATGTCATACAATTTCGGTTTTTGTTAAAATTTACCCCCCACCGTCAAATCCACCCCCTCACCCTCATCTTTGTAAAAGTCGTATATCAAATACTAGAGACTTGTGCTTCGGTATACACATACATTTAAACAATATGAATACGTTCTGAAAGTTTCATTACGATCGTACGTCTAGAAATTAAATTATTCAACAAATAATTTCTCCTAATATTGCCAACACTGCAGCGCAACCCAAGCGCAATCGCCTGTATATGTGAGTGTGTGTGTGTGCGTGTATTTGTTTGCATGAGTGCGTGTGTGGGTGCTAATTATTATTGAAATATCAGTTGCTTGTAGGGTTCAGGGGATCTCGTAGTCGAGCAGTCTCGACTAGAGCTTTCTTACTTGTTGTTATTTTTGTTTGTTTCTTTTTCAACAAAAAAAAAATAAATTGATTTCAATGTTCAAGAGATGATGGTATTAATAAAATGAACATAATATGTTTTATATATATGTAGGATTTATTATTTATTGCGCAGATTAAAAGTAAATTTAACGATTTCCTCTTAATTATAACTATGGCGAGTTTCACAATAAATGTCTACAATTTATTTCATTTAGTATTATGGATTAGTTTTAGTTACACTCGTATATATTTTAAGTAATTGAACGCATAACGCGATCTTTATGTGCGATTTCGATCACTTCATGTGACCTCTATTTGACTTTCACGACTTCAGTTCTTCATTATCTAAGTCCGCTACGCGACTGCTCTAGTTGACGACTTTCTTACGACTCTCTTTCTTAGCGATGACTCATCTAACTCTAAGCTTGCTTTAGCTCCGAATTACTCTCTTTCTTAGCAATTGCTCATCTAACTCTAAGCTTGCTTTAACTCCGAATTACTCTCTGGTGCATCTTCCAGGGATGCTGCAACTTTTGAGAATCCCACAATCGGCCCTCCTGACAAGTCCTTCGACCCGAAGGAATCCCACATTTTCATATATTCCGCTACTGTTGTCGTTCTATGTGGTCCTTCTCCGATTCCTACCTTTTCCACCTCATATCTGCCGTGATCCTTCTTTTCTAATATTTTATACGGTCCTAAATATTTTCCTTTTAGTTTTAAACCAGTACCATATTGGGTACGTCTTATAGCTACCAAATCATTGATATCGTACTGAGTTTCTGCCTTCCTCCTCAGATTGTAAGTTCGTTTGTTTTCTTCCTGTAACTCTCGTATATTTTCTCTGGCTCTTTCCCGCACCTTAGATCGTTCAACATTCAACTCATCGATAAAACTTTCATCAATTAATTTCCTCAACTCAAGATCGTTGGGCAAACGCATTTCTAAGCCTGTTAGAATTCTAAAAGGAGACACTTTAGTACTCCTTGGTGCGGTGTTATTGATTATTTGCTGAACCCTCCCAAGATGCTTGTACCAGCCTGCCGGGCAATCGTGACTTAGCTTGGAAAGCATTGGTACGACTATCTTATGCATTCTCTCTACCTGACCATTTCCACGAGGTACACCAGTAGTAATCTGCAAGTGCGTAATGCTTTGGTTCTGACAATAATCTTTAAAGATGTGCGAGGTATACGCCGTTCCTCTATCTGACACTATTCGCTCGGGGTTTCCAAACACCGAAGCTTGCCTTTCTAAACATGAAATAACTTCCTCGACACCTGTACTGCGAGTTGGGTATAGCCAAACAAATTTTGAGAAAGCATCTACCACGACCAAAATGTGATTATAACGTTTATTAGTCGACTCCATTGGCCCCACGTGATCAATATGATAGGTACACAATGGTCTATCACCTTTATCAATCGAGGACAAAAACCCTTCTCTCTTTCCACTCTTGGCATTCATGATTATGCACTCTATACAGTTTCCAACAACGCTAACTATCTTTTCTTTCAATTTCGGAATGAAATAGTCTCTTTCGACTAGATCCTGAGTCTTTTCGGATGAAAAATGTCCCTGCCTATGAGCGATCTGAATGATCTCGACTTCCATCTGTGACGGAACAACAATTAATCTGCGGTTTGGATCTTTAAACAATATTCCATTCTCTATATAAAAATCTTCATAACTTCTCTCTTCCACAATGCTCCTTATGATCTTAATCCACTCATCTCTCAGTTGTGCTTCTTTTAAACGATGCAATAAACTATCACTCAACATGTAACATGATACACGACTCAATGCATCAATGTGACGCATTTTTGTTCCAGAACGATGCTCAATGCTATAATCAAAGTCTTGTAAATACATTGCCCACCTGGCTACCCGCAAAGGAACATCTTTCTTTTTCATTGTCATTGTGAATGCATTGCAATCTGTTACAATTTTGAACTTAATGCCTAGCACATACACACGCCACTTCCTCAAAGCACACATGACGGCTAAAACTTCTAGTTCATAAGAGTCATACTTTTCTTCAGCTTCACTAGTCTTCCGGCTACTGAACGGGATGAAACAAACAATCTTCGGGGTCTCTTTGTAATAATACTCCCCCATATCCATACTTGCTTGCATCTGTATGAATCTCAGTTTCAAACTTCGGATTATACAGTTTCAACACTGGTCCATTTGACAACGCTGCCTTTAATTGCTCAAATGTGACATTCTCTAACTCTTTAAATTTAAACGCTACATCGTTTCTCAATAGATCCGTTAGCGGTTTTGCTATTAATGCATACCCTTCGACGAATTTTCTAAAATAAGAAGTGAGCCCTAAAAATCGCTGAATAGCCTTCCTATTTTGTGGCACTGGGAAATTCGATACAGCTTGTGTCTTCTCCTTACTTGGACTTATTGTACCCTTTTGTATAATATATCCTAAAAAATTTACTCTTTCTTGCAATATCTGACATTTCGACCAATTTATACGTAAACCGCTTTTCTCTGCAACACTCAATACTTTCTTGAGCTTCATCACGCCTTCATCCAAACAAACGCTCGGAATGATGACGTCATCCATGTAAACGACGACCTCGTTATTCTTGGTTAGTTCACTCATAACTGACATTATAAACCTTGTAAAACCTGCTGGGGAATTCGAAATTCCAAAAGGTACATATAGGAATTCATACTGCCCCTTCTGAGTAACAAACGAAGTGTATTTCTGCGAACTTGGTTCAACTGGAACATGGAAAAATCCATTGATCAAGTCTAATGTAGTGAATACCGACGCTTCTTGCAACTTATCTATCACCCATTCCATATTCGGCATTGGAAAGTTATCACGGATTATCACTTTCTCATTCAATTTCCGGTAATCGCAGCATAAGCGCTTTTTACCATTCTTCTTGGAAACTAGCACAATTGGAGAAGCATATTCTGAAACACTAGGCTTAATAATTTCTTCCGCTAGCCACTCCTTTATTTGTTTATCTACGATCTCCTGATCGCAGTCCGCTATTCGTCTCGGATGTTGATACACTGGCAAATCATCGGTTAACAAAATTTTCATCTTAATCGGGGAACTTGGATTTTTGATCGGATGATAAGAATCTACTATTCGTCTCACTTCTTCCTGTTGCGATTCAGTCAAGTGTGGCAACTCTAGATCCACTGCTCCAACATCCTGATCTAAACTGAGCATACACATGTTTTTAAACTCCCTTAGCACTGCTGAGCAAGAACTACTTTCAACTTCCTTTTCAGCGGATACTTGATTAACTTTAGATTTTAATATGGTTCCACCCTCAGTCACTACCAAATCGACACAACTTAGGATTGTTCGGCCGAGAATGGCCTCGAAAACGATATCTTCATCTGGTACGACGTGAAATTCGATATTTATCTTTATATCGTCTATCCTCACTTCTACTAAGAAGCTTCCAAATGTCAGAATCTGACCATCACCTATACCATTCAAAGATTTACCAGGGCCTGACAATTTTCTTATTCCTAATTTTCGATATACGCACTTTTGCATGAGACACAGATCTGCTCCAGTATCGACTAAGCCTTTCCAAATTACTGCACCACAAACTATATTCTTCAGTTCTAATCCGGAAGGCGTAAATATACTCGACATCTTTTTGACTAAATTGCCTTCGTTCACGAGATTTGCTGATTTCATTGGTTCGTTTACGATTTCACCTTTGCACTGCGCTGCACGGTGTCCTGGCTTACCGCATTTAAAACAACAAAATTCTTTCTTGACACAATTTTTCAAGGTATGCGAGTCAGCTCCGCATTTAAAACATTTTACAGCTTTTTTATCTGAAAAGTCTCTTCTGATTGCATTACTTCTTGTAACGAAAGTATTCGATGTTGCATTACACAGCCTCTGATAACTCTCTATCTGTACTTTTAACTGTTTAATCGATCGAGCTTGGTACAAAAGTGTCTTATTTATCCTAGAATCTGGTATCCCTTCAACAAAATACTCGATAAAGCTTTCCTCATCTAGATCGATACTCCTAGCTATCTCCATCAATGCATACAAATATTCTTGAAGTGTCTCCCCTTTCTTCAGCTGCCTCTTTCTCAACCTTCTGTGAATTTCTGCTGATGTCACTTTTACCTCAAATTCGCTTATCAATGTTGTTTTCAGTTTTTCCCAGTTATTAATACCTCTCTGACTGCGAATAAACGACTTAGCAGCACCTTCAAGTAATTGCTTTGCGTACACGAACAACTGCAGCTCTGACCACTGAACTGTAACTGCACACTCTTCAACTTCTGAAATCCACTGTTCTACATCCATTGAGCTCGAGCCATTAAACTTATTTACACTATCTTCGACATCTTTTAGTGTAAACCACGATCTGCTTTGCTCAAAATTACGCGCCACTGGACTTGCATTCACTGCTTCATCCTCTGAGTCGTCTTCCTCCGCTCCCAAGCCATAATATTCTAATAGCCTGTTCTGCAATTCAACCTTTCGTCCAGCCGTACTCAGTTGTAATTCTTCTAACTTGCCTCGTAATTGGCTAGTAACAAGCCCTAGAATCTCGTTTCGTTCCATATCGCAATTATTAATTAGTTTACTTAACTATAAATTTGGCACTTGTTTGCTTTCGGTTTCTAAATTATTCAGCAGCCCAATCAGCTGTGAATTTGCATATAGAGTAACAACTACTATGTTATGTTAGTTGATGCTAGATTAACAGATTATGTTATGTTACTTAACACTTATAACTTTGCTTGCTTACAATTGCTCGCTGCTATGACTTAGATTTTCTACTAAAACTGCACAATTTACTGAAACACTTCTAACTTTACTAAGACTCCCTCGACGCACTTCGTCCTCACGCACGGCCACCTTGCTTGCGTTGCTGATCGGTTGCGTCCAGTTCCTCTTGCCCTGATGGTCCGCCTGCGATTCCAACGATGAATCTCAGCGCCAACTTCGGTATCAATCGTAGCGCACAGCCACCCGACTTGCGTTCTCGACGACTACGTCCCACGACGAATCTCACCGACAAGTTAGTGTAGTTAATCGTAGCGCACAGCCACCCGACTTGCGTTCTTGATTAACTCTGTTCCTTTACGCACCAGCTCATCCGCCTGCGTATCAGCAAAATTTGACCTCGACCGACTTCGTCGACGTCTCTGCATGCACTCTTTCTTCTTTGTCTCCTTTCTGCTTGCGCGATTCGCTTTAGCAGAGAAGTGAATTGTAAAGCAACTTAAAAAATGTCACTGAGCGTATCTTCTGTCTCGCTCATACTTTTGTGATAATTGTTCACTTCGCGATTTCTGCAATTTTGCCTTGCGCGGTTCAATTAATTTAATTGTTCGAGGTGTAACTTGGAGCAAATCTCGGTTGAGCCCCCAATTTGTAAGATTTATTATTTATTGCGCAGATTAAAAGTAAATTTAACGATTTCCTCTTAATTATAACTATGGCGAGTTTCACAATAAATGTCTACAATTTATTTCATTTAGTATTATGGATTAGTTTTAGTTACACTCGTATATATTTTAAGTAATTGAACGCATAACGCGATCTTTATGTGCGATTTCGATCACTTCATGTGACCTCTATTTGACTTTCACGACTTCAGTTCTTCATTATCTAAGTCCGCTACGCGACTGCTCTAGTTGACGACTTTCTTACGACTCTCTTTCTTAGCGATGACTCATCTAACTCTAAGCTTGCTTTAGCTCCGAATTACTCTCTTTCTTAGCAATTGCTCATCTAACTCTAAGCTTGCTTTAACTCCGAATTACTCTCTGGTGCATCTGCCAGGGATGCTGCAACTTTTGAGAATCCCACATATATATATATATATATATATCCTTATATTGGTTGATCAGACCAGTCTTATATCTTATCATTTTTGAATTTATGAACTGTTCTTGTAATCACCTAAGACTCGTATGGACCTCATATGGACCTAATGTCTGTTTTGTGCTTTTGTTCTTTAAAAATTCGCACGTCTCATTAATTGTGGTATTATTACTTTGTTCCATGTCCGTAATGAACGTCTTCATTGGACCATGTTTTAGAACAAAAGTTTTTTTTTATATTGCTTTGGCAACATTTGTTGCACTTTTAATTGCAATCTCAAATAGTGTAATTATAATTGTATGTAAACAGTATCGCTTCTCGATCGTTATTAATTATTAGGGTCACCGGCTTGAGTAGCGCTACTCTAAAATATATTATTGCCCATATTATTGAAAGAATCAGTTGAAACTAGTTCAAAGATCTTTTGCACGGTGCCTCTTGTGTTGCTGATTATATATACACCGGCTTGTCATGCAAGCCTTTGGAAAATCTGACCTAAGTCAAGAATTCCATTGGAGTACAAAATCGCTAACATCAATTCTTGCTATAATTTCTTCATGTTTCTAAAAACATGTCGATTTGTTATATGCAAGGCCACTACTTTTCATATTTCGTCATTACAAATGACGTTGGGCTTAGAAGCGTTTGTTAAGAGATTGCAGAAGCAAATCTTCTCGAACATATCCTGCAGGAATTTTTCTGTTTACTTGCCTGGTAGTGACTTCAGGACTTTCATAAAATTTTGGTCTTGGCCAGTTGAGATTCTTAGTCGCCTTTTTCGACAAGCGTTCTCTCACTGTGGTTGTATTCTAAAGCCCCGCGACCACACGGGTGGGTCTTAGACTGGCTTTAGTTACATATTAAATCATAATTGTTTTGTATGTTGGATATTATTATATCCATTGTAGCTATTATGCCAAGATATTTTATGACGAAATAAATAATAAGTTCAGGGCTGAAATCGACAATATCGAGTCAGCAAGAACACAAAATTTCAAATGAAAAAGGATCAAAACAGAGTTGTGAAAATATAAATCAAATAAGACATAATTTTTTTGGTTTAAATTGGTATTTCTTGAATAGCTTTTCATACCTAATCGACCAACGCAGTGGTCTTCCTGGCTAATATTTGTATGGCTTTACGGGCCATGCTCTATACCGAGCAACGCAATCGTCGCTCAGTAGTACAATTTTACAATTTATAAATTAGAGATTATGCAGCGCAGTGCATTTTTAATTTAATAAAAAAAAATATTGTTGGGCGTCCTCGGAAACGCTGTCGGTCCATAAGTTGTGTGCTCTTTGTAGCACTGTCGGTCCTTGAAGATCCGTTGGCCTAGCTTGGCGCGCTAGGCGTGGCCAGTGCAGGTCTTCGCACAGGCTTTCCTATTTATAGATGCTGATGATTATAGGTGAATATAGATGTCAGTTGTTACTGTTGCTCATTGTTTTTGATGCTGTCGCTGTTGTTGTTTGTTTGTTGTAATCAGCTTCTGTTGTTGCTTTAGTAATTGCTGCTGTAGCTGTTGCTGCCGCTGCTGCTGTTGTTGTTATTATTGTTGCGCTACTGTTGCTGCTGTTGAATCAGGCATATGGGTGATTCTTTGTTGAGTAGCGAGGCCAAGAGAGTGACACAATTTTGACGCTGAGGTGGGCCCATGGAGACTTGATGTGCATGGAGCGTACGTTCAATTCAATTCTTCTTGTTCTTCATTAGTTGTTGGATTGATTGACTGATGTAATTAGATGTCGCTGTGCTTGCACATTGCAATCAAATAACATTGCTGAGTGATTGCGATCTTGTTGTCTCTGTTTATTTCATCTCGCTTTGTTTGATTTTCACTGCTTTGTATTATTAGCACAAACATGCTAGGCTTGTGACCATGTCACGGTCGCCATGTAAGAATAAAAATGAACTGATCTGTTATGTTGTCATTTTGCGAATGATTTATTGAATTATAAAGGTTTCGTCTTAGCCTAAATACATAAAGTTTACATAAAGAATTCTGTCGCTAAAAGCAGCGGCAGAATGGGAGTATATAGCATGTGGTATGTGTGTGTATATATGTTTGTATGTATATGCAGAAGGCATATACATTTTAGCGTTTAAGCTGCGGCGTAACAATGCTTACGTTGCAGATCCCACGCTGCAGGCCGGTCTATACATAAGTGACCGATCATATTACGGCACTTATGTATAGCTGTTAAAATATAAATAAAGCAACAAAGTGTTGCTATGTTGTAGGCATGATAATGTTCGGGCAAATGTAAAATCATATATTGTGTACACTACTATACTGTGAACATATGCTTATATGTATATCATACAACATACTACAATAGACCATGAACTAAATGAAATGGGTGATTTGAGTGTGTGAACATTAAATAAAATTAATTAACTTCTCTAGAATAAAGAGTTCTTAAAACTGCAAATACATGTGGTTGAATTATAGCAACAGCTGATTCTAAAACTAAAAGGGCAGTTTGCCCGATTAATAAAAATGTAACTAAAATATATGATATTGAAGGTCCTGTATTACCTAATAAAGTTAGTAAAAGATGACCTGCAGTTATATTAGCTGTTAATCGAACAGCTAGAGTTCCCGGTCGAATAATATTTCTAATAGTTTCAATACATACCATAAAATGTATCAAAATAGCTGGAGTTCCTTGAGGAACTAAATGAGCAAGCATAAGTTGTGTATGATTAATTCATCCATAAATTATAAAAGATAATCATAATGGAAGCGGTAATGAAAGATTTAAAGTTAAATGGCTAGTTCTTATAAAAATATAATAAAATAATCCTATAAAATAATTAAATAAAATTAACGAGAATAAAGAAATAAATAATAAATGTATAACCATTATGGCCTGAAGGTCCTAAAAATGTTTTGAATTCTTTGTGAAGTGTTAAAAGAATTGAGTTTCAAAAAATATCATACCGTGAACGCATTGTCCGTAAAATAACCCGGTTCGGTTAACGAAAAAATTAGTTTGATTTAATCGGCGATGGGTGGACTCAAGGAGCGGCCACCGCAGATCAAGGCAATCAAGTTGGAGAAGGAAGGCGAGAAGGTGAATTGAATGAGTTTCTAGAAGCATGGAAGGTGATCGATGAGCAGGTGGATGAGTCGCTTCGAGCTGGAGCCATTGAGTCGTCGACGAGCCCACACAACGCACACACAGTTCTAGTTGAGGAGGGAACTGGAAAGTGCCGCGTGTGCGTAGATTATCGACAGCTTACCGCCCACTTGATCCCGGACGCATATCCTGTTACGGGGATCTTTTACCTTCCGGAGGGGCTACGACGTGCCCGATCGCGCACACCTTACATTGCGTAAGATTTGTAGTAGAGAAGAGTTTGTAGCTAATAGTTGGTAGCGAGTAAGTTAAGTAATAAGTAGAACAAGTTGTTAGTTTGTAAGACATTGTTAATTAGTCGGTAAGTAGTCGTAAGTGTCATAGCAGTTAGTTTCGTAGGATAAGAGATATTTGAATAGCGCGCGCGATCAGCAAGGCAACGCATGGGGAAAGCTGCGCCGGGCAAAGGAGAAGAGAGGCTAAAGCTGCGAGCGGAGTTAGTTAGTTTTGGGTAATCGCCGCAAAGAGAGTTGTTTGGGAGTGAGTGGACGCGCGTGGCGCGAGCGGCCGCGTGCATTCGGTAGGGGGGTGTTGATTTAGATTTGTAATAAATAAAGTAAGTTTATATGAGAAAATCGTGTACTCATTAGCAGTTAGTTACTATCGCTCTATTAACCTTTGCTACTATCGATGGGTGTGGCCGGCAAGATATGGCTTACGTGGTCACCTAACCTCTAACTAATACCTTCCCTCTCTTCCATTTCTCTAACTCTGTATGTCCCGTATTAATTTATAAATTTCTTATAAGTTATGGCCCTGGGCAGACTGAGACTCTGACCCCGGCTGGAAACACAGTAAAACTATTGAAGCAAGAGCTTGGGTTAATAAATATTTTACAGAAGCCTCAGTAGATTTTAAATTATTTCTATCTCTTATAAAAGATAATAAATTAATTTCCAAACCTATTCAAGCTCTAACCAAGAATTTTCGGTTACTGTAATTAAAGTTCCATTGAATATTATTGTGATGAATAAAATTTTTGAATACTTATTAAAAAATTAAAGAGAAAAGGATTAAAATCTTTATAAATGGCTTAATTAGGTTATATTTCAAAACTGAAATAGATTCACTGCTATAGCGCCATCTATCAAATCTAAGTCAAACTAACTGCTGATGTGATTTTAAGAATGTGCAAGAGCAACCAAACTAATAAAAACGTACATATAATATGGTTAAAATTTCAATTTCGATTTTTGAAAAAATATAAGAGAAATTTAATCAAATATATAAAATTTTGAAGCAATTGAAAGAAAACTACAATACGCCCAGCAGGATTCGAACTAGAGACCTCGCGATCGAACGCCGCGCCCTCTACCATGACGCCACTCCTCTGCTCTTATTTGCCATGTCAAAACTGAAATATGTAGATTCACTGATGCAACGCCATCTAGCAGAACTAAACGAAACTAACTGCTGATGTAATTCTAAGAATGTGCTATAAGATGTTTGAATGTATGTGTGCACACGTATTGGAAAACTGCTGTTGCTGCAGCACGTGCGTTTGTTAATTGGCCAAACATTTTGTTATTTTTTAACGTCGATTGACTAAACCGAATTTAATGAAACTTTCAGCATATGATCTACATATTCTATTGAATATTTGGCATTTAAAAAAAAAAACATATCAAATCATTCACAATTAGCTATACTAGCATCTGGCCTGGGGGATTCTGCTGAATTTGGAGCCGGTATCCAAAATATAACAAAAACCGAAATTGTATAAAATGCATTGGAATATATTTTCAAAATTTGGAGATTATAGCTCTAAAAATGTAGAAGATATAAATTTATAGCCTATTGCGCTTGGGTTGCGCTGCAGTGTTGGCAATATTATGAGAACTTATTTGTTGAATAATTTAATTTCTAGACTTACGATCGTAAGGAAACTTTTAGAACGTAATCATGATGTTTAAATGTATGTGTATACCGAAGCACAAGTCTCTAGTATTTGATATACGACTTTTACAAAGATAAAGGTGAGGGGGTGGATTTAGGGGTGGGGGGTAAATTTTAACAAAAACCGAAATTGTATAAAATACATCTTTATATACAATTTAAATTTGGAGACTCTAACTTGAGAGATGTAGGAGATATAATTTTTTAAGTGATCTTCGATAAGGTTTTTTATCGATAAAAAAGTATCGTTTTTTAGTGAAAAAGTCGATATGCGCGCTGTATTTACGGACATTTTAAAAAAAAGTTGAAGTCTCTAGCTCTTATATCTTCTGAAATCGACGCGTTCAAACATACGGACGGACGGACGGACAGACAGACGGACAGGGCTAAATCGACTCAGCTCGTCGCCCTGATCAAGAATATATATACTTTGTGGGGTCTGCCACGCCTCCTTCTGCCTGTTACATACTTTTAACAAAACCATTATACACTGAGTTCCCATTTTCAATGGGTTCAGGGTATAAAAAAAAAAAACAATAGAAAGTATTAATGAATGTAGAATACTACATAATTTATCCTATTAAGGTATATATATTTATAATAATATATTAAATATTTATATATTATCTATTAGTCTAGAACTAGTATACAAAATAAAAATAAAAATAATAATAAATTATCCAATAATTTAAAATTTAGTTAAGTTTTTAAGGGGAAGATTTTTAATATTTAGCGATTTAAATAAATTATAACTGTTAAATTATTTTTATTTTAAAATATTAACATTTTTTTTTTAATTAATAAGATATTACTTTATTGAAATAATTTTTATTAAAATTTATATCAGATCAAGGTGTATTTTTTTATATTTAAGTAATAATGGGTTACAATAAATTTAATTAATTAGATAAAATCATGAAAAAATTTTTGAAGTTGGAGTTCGTTGTAAAATTATAAAGATTAATAATTTGATTTTAACTCTAAAATATGTACACATCTCCCGTCGCTCTTATTATTAAGGTAAGATAAGTTGTAACATAGTAGATGTACTGGAAAGTGTATCTAGAATGACAATTTGAAGCTTATTTAGTAAAGCATTTCATTGAAAAGATTGAAAAGACTTATGTGTATATTAATATAAATTGATAAAATTTTATTTATTAATTTTTTATTAAAATATTAAAAATAATTTTATGAAAAAAGTTTTAGTATTGTTTAAAGAAAAATAAATTTAATTATATATAAATTTAATTATAGTATTGTAATTAATTTTTAATGCACTATGGGTAAAGAGTCGGTTTTTTCGGCATTAATTGTAAATGAAGAGCTAGGAACTTGTAGGTATATATTAGTAATATTAAAAAGAAAATTCGGATTTTTATTACAATTGGACGTGGCATTAAAATTTTCCTCCCCTTTTACATATTATATTAAATTAAAAATCATTACATGTGGGCTCAAATTATTTATATAACTTGCACACTTTTAACAACTCTAAATTAAATTTTTATAATTTGCTGCAAATAAACTATTAATATTTGAAGAAATTTAGGGATATATATATATGAGAAATAATTTTAAACTGAATGGTCTTCATATTCTTCATCCAATTCAAAATTTAAATCTAAATTTTTATCTTCTATGTTTTGGTCTTCATTTTCATCCTCATTTTCGTCTTTATTTTCTTCTTCAACTAATGTTGGCTCCATTAAGCCATCAAATGTTGCTGGTAATTGAAAATTGGGATCTTCCAAAATTTCAATAACTTCTTTTGTGAATTTTTGTTCTTGTTTTTCTTTTCGCGTTCTTTTAAACTGAGTGAAGAGAGAATTGGAACAGATGAGTCTAAAGTCCTATTAAATATATCAGTGACATATACAAACTAAGTGTGTCAGAGCAAAACTTTTTATATTTTGTTGAGTCAACTTTATATTCGCATGATATGCTTATAAGTATTATATCAAATTTTTTTTTAAATATCAGCGTTGAAATATAAAATCGATGAAAATTGATCGTCTTGCTGTATTCCCATCATTGCTATTTCCACTTCTATTAGGCCTGGGTTTATCCACGTGAAGACTCATTTCATCCCCAAAAAAATACTATTCCTTCTAGTTGAAGTACACATATTTAAAATATAAAGGAAAATTTTAAATTGTAAACAACATTTATTTTGAATAAATGCCAAAAATAAATCGACTTTTTACCCATAGGTGAGCAGTTGGGGACATCGGATACCAAGAATAAGTTGACATATACAAACTAAGTGTTTCAGAGCAAAACTTTTTAAATTTTGTTGAGTCAACTTTATATTCGCATGATATGCTTATAAGTATTATATCAATTTTTTTTTTAAATATCAGCGTTGAAATTTAAAATCGATGAAAATTGATCAAGACGATCAGATTTTGCTGTATTCCCATCATTGCTATTTCCACTTCCATTAGGCCTGGGTTTATCCACGTGAAGACCCATTTCATCCCTAAAAAAATACTATTACATCTAGTTTAATTACATATATTTAAAAAATAAAAGAAAATTGTAAATTGTAAGCAAAATTTTTTTTGAATAAATGTCAGAAATAAATCGACCTTTTACCCATAGTGAAATGTTTAAAATTATTTTATAATTTATTTTATAAAATCAATTATTTATTATATTTAAATTATTTATTGAAATATTAATTTTAATTTTTAAAATTAAGAAATAATGATAAAATTAGTATATATTATTATATAAACAAATTTAAATGAAAAGTTTAGATAAAGAATTCGGCAAAAATAATGTTCGCCTGTTTAACAAAAATATGTCTTTTTGAAATTAATTTAAAGTCTAACTGTGCAAAGGTAGCATAATCATTAGTCTTTCAATTGAAGGCTGGAATGAATGGATGGACGAACTATTAACTGTTTTATTTAAATTTTTTATTTTTTAGTCAAAAAGCTAGAATTTATTTAAAAGACGAGAAGACCCTATAAAACTTTATATTTTATTTATTTTAATTATAAAGATTATTTTTATACCCTGAACCCATTGAAAATGGGAAATCAGGGTAAATTGGTTTTGTTGAAATGTATGTAACAGGCAGAAGGAGGCGTGGCAGACCCCACAAAGTATATATATTCTTGATCAGGGCGACAAGCTGAGTCGATTTAGCCCTGTCCGTCTGTCTGTCCGTCCGTCCGTCTGTGCGTATGTTTGAACGCGTCGATTTCAGAAGATATAAAAGCTAGAGACTTCAACTTTTTTTTTAATGTCCGTATGTACAGCACGCATATCGAGTTTATCACTAAATAACGATAACTCATTTCAATATTCTTTTTATCGATAAAAAACCTTATCGAAGATAAATTAAAAAATTGTATCTCCCACATCTTTCAAGCTAGAGTCTCCAAATTTAAAATATATCAAGATGCATTTTATACAATTTCGGTTTTTGTTTAAATTTACCCCCCACCCCTATATCCACC